>NC_056664.1:78681677-78982598 GCF_018350195.1 Panthera tigris | reverse complement strand
AATACTCTTCATCACAGTCAGAGCATCCTTTGTTCTGCTCATGTCTCCACTAAAAACTTGTGATATCTTTCTTTCCCCAATGTATTTAAAACCTTTCCTTCCAGATCACAAATAGAAAAGATAAAGGAAGCATATAGTTTTGATGGTGATGCTGCTGTAGAGAGGTATTCTGATAGGCTAACTGTCATGTACCTATATTTAATGCTTAACCTTCAACTAATTTTTAAAACAGATACAACATAAAAGTCAGGAGCTTTAGATTGTTTTAAAGCATTCTTAAATGCTTTTCCATTGTAAGTTTAGAATATGTTTGAACAGAATTGATGAACTTTTAAACAGTTAAACAATCATTTCCTCTTAGTTGTCTGTGATTTCTGTGTCATTGACTCTTCCTCCCTTTTGGAAAGTAAACTCTCAACTTTCTACTTTAATACATGTTGTTAAAAGCACTATTTTGTTTTGCCTTAGGCTTTGTATCCGTCTTACTTGTCTGAGCCAACATTTTCTGTTTATCCTGTATTTTCACAGAATGCAGGACCTCTTGTTTTTATGCTGCATTGTCATCATGCCATAAATGGAAGGGCATATCATCTGTTGATGAAGTACATATGATTATTCTAGCTTCTTTCTTACAGTATTTTAGGTTATATGATTATTTTTATGATCTCTATCCCTGTGAAGAGAATACATGATTTTGCTTATAGCAACTGGAAGGCTAAGAAATTATACTGATAATTATTTATTTGGGTTTATTTTCAATTATAAAACTAATAGATGCTTATGAGGGGGGAAAACAAAACTTTGGAGCCGTGAAAAGTAAAAGTTCTTCCTCTGTATTACTCACATAGAACCACTATTTTCTTTAATTTTTTTTTAAAGTTTATTTATTTTGAGAGAGAGCACACCCATGTGTGCGGGGAAGGGCAGAGAAAGAGGAGGAGAGAGAGAATCCCAAGCAGGCTTCATGCTTCATGCCGAGCCATCCCAGGGCTCAATCTGACCGCCGTGAGATCATGCCTGAGCCTAAATCAAGAGTTGGACACTTAATGGACTGAGCCACTTAGGCGCCCCCATACAACCAGTATTAATAGTTTCTTGTATCTAATTACTCTTTGTTAGGTCTTTTGAAAGTATGCTCTTGACCATATAATTGCTGACGACTTGAGTAATGGTTGTTGGACCATGATGTTACATCTTTGGGCTTCAGTATGTGGAGGAGAGTGGGGGCTGACAAAGTAAAGCAGTATTCTGTTTCATTTTTTGATTGCCTTTGATTGTGCTCTTCTATTTCTGAGCAGTTTTAAATTCCAGAGTGGCCCTCTTGATTTTTCTCCTAAGCAGCCTTTTCTCCTTTTTCTGTTCAGAATTCCTTTATTTTCTTTTGTGATATCTTTGTTTCTGGAAAAGGAACATTGGGAGTTCAGCATAAATTTGGTTTTCTGGAAGAAGACTAGGATGATATCTAGCTATTGGCAGATTGGGAGGTAATTGATGAATTCATTTTATTGATTCTTCTAAGATAGTATTAATGTGTACATATGTGTTCTATATGTTATTTAATGGTTTGTTTATAAAAATTAAATATGATCAACTAAAGAGATTAAGAGAAGTCATCTACTTGGGTATGAGAAGTACTTGAATACTTTTCATATATTTGGTTGATACTCTTTTTAAAAAGTTTCTGCTACTTCATGTTATATCTGAAGGATACATTTTAATAGGAACTTTATATAGCAATTCAAATTTTGGACTTACTTTGGTTTTATAATAAAATTAAACAATGTTAGCTTAGATACATGGAACATGTGTTAGGTAGGACATAATTTAAAAAAAATTTTTTACACAGCAGTTGCATGGGGGGGAATATATCCTAATTCTAAAGTGTGAAATTTGAACTGGTAGAATTGTAAACATTTTTAACATTTTAAAGTCTTTTCAATCTGTTCTACATGAGATGCAATTACAAAAAATCTATCATTACCTGATAGAAAATAGTTTCTAAAAGCAAAAATTCTTTTATTTAATTACTTTCTATTTTCATACACAAACACAAACCTTGTCTTCATATTTTCAAATTATTTTTTTGAAATCAGTGAAGACTTCTTATTTTTGAATATGTGAAACTCATACCTTGCCCTTTCTTATGACTCTTCTTTCATGTTTCAACCCGCTCATGCATTTTAGCTTCCTCCTCAGCCGTTAATAGATTGGTGCTGTCATTTTTGCCAACTACTTTATTGATCCTACATCTGTACTTTATTTGTGCCATAATTTAATGAGCTAATGTTGTGCCTTATGGATAGGAAAATGTTAAAATATTTATTCAACAAAGACAGGGATATCACCCAGTGAAGCTGTAGTCAAAATTTCATGTTTTCTACTTTTGAAGTTTATATAGACAGATACTGGGAAGTTATTGTATCTTAGGATTTATAAAAATAACTTGTTTCCTGTTTTATTGTTCCAAAGGTGTTTTCCTGTGTTAAAAGATATTTATTTAATGATATTTTTGAATGATTTTTGTGTTATATGAAGCTGTTGTTTCTTTGTATTGCATCCTCACTTTACTCTTGTTTTCCATCTTGCTCACCTCAAATCCAGCTAGAAATATTTCAGTTGTGGATTGTTGGTTACTGATCCCACATGAGGAATCCTCTAACTTAAAAAACTCCTAACAAAAGCTCCCAGTTGCATAATTTGCTTGACTTTTTGTCTTACTACTTTGTTAATAATAATAATATCATGTATAGACTGGTTGTGTTTAATGTGCTAAATTTCCCTTTTTATGTCATGCATGTTACACATATTATCTCAGTTAATCAAGTGCTGTATCATTTCTCTTGGCTACAGTGAAAATCAAATAGTTTTTCTCTTACTTTTTGATATTTCCCTCATATGCTTTCGTGTGACTGTTTTGTTTATAGACTTTAGTTTTTAGAATTATCTTAAGTTTATAGAAGAATCGAGCAGATAGTACAAAGAATTCCCCTATACATCCCCCAGCCCCCATACAGACTGTTCCCAGTTTCTCTGACCCATCCCTTAAAAAACAGTGCTGTCATTCATTTCATTTATGCAACTGCAGTAATCACTCAGTACATATATACTATTACTACTTTGACCTAACAGTTAATTAGGTCAATTAATAAGAAAAATAATATTTATTCCTTCTCTGACATTCTTCCTTTTTTAATGTAGATTTGAGTTTTTTGACCTATGTAATTTTTTTTTTTTTTTTTCTATTAAGAACTTCTTTTTAACACTTCTTGCAGGGCAGGTCTTCTGGCAACAAATTCCTTCAGTTTTTGTCTGAGAAAATCTTTGTCTTTGACTTTTGAAGGATAATTTTGCTGGGTAAAAAAAATCTAGGTTGGTGGATTTTTCTTCTTTTTACACTTTGTATTTCTCTCCACTTTCATGTTGCCTGCATGATTTCTGCCAAGAAATCTGATGTAATTCTTATTCTTGTTTCTTTATAGGTAGGGTGAGGGTTTTTTTCCCCCTCAGACATCCTTCACAATTTTCTCTTTGTCTTTGGTTTTTGTAGTGATGCTGCTTTGTGTTCTCAGAGCTTCCTGGATCTGTGGTTTTGTGATTAATTTTAGAAAATTCTGTCAACATTAAAAAATGATTAAGTGATATTCATAAATTATATAAAAGTAAGCAAAAACATATTCATGCCTGAGATTGTCTTGATTCTCAGTATAACCATTTCTTATTGAAATCTGGACATATTGGACATTGTGTTATCAGACTCTGCATCTTGTCTTATTTAAGCTTCTTGTTTTAGCAGGTCTACCCTGACAACTCTTTAGCAGGGGAAAGAAAATGCTGCTTAGTTACTGACAGTTGGAGTAGAATTCTGGGTTTCCCACTGGGGTCTATAGAACAGGGGTTGCAGGGAGAATGGAGGTTGCCCCTCGTTTCCATTGGGCAGGGATATAAATTCAGAATCCCGATTTGGCCTCTACAGACACTATCTTGAAAGGGCAATCACCTTTTTTACCACTGTCTGATGGTGAAATCCTGATTCTCCTAAACCACCCCGGTGACAGATGGAGTCGTGCCTCTTTAGAGCAGGGTGGAAATAGAAGTCTAGGTTCTCACCATGGTCTTCACTGACTTTATGGCAGGGAGTGTCTCATACACCTTGCCTCCCCACTCAGCTTTCTCTGTCCATACACTGTCAAAGGATTGGAGCTCCTTGTTATAGTCTGGTGAGGTTGGAAGTCTAGGCTCCCCACTTAGCCTTTGTTGTTATGGCTAGGGATGGGCAGTTTTTTCTGTAATGTTTTGCTAGAGTAGAGTGGTAATTATCTGAAAGTTTTCCATCTTGCTAGGTTGCCCCTTTCCTGGATAAAGAGAGCAGACTTTCTTTGGGGGGTTTTATCTTTGATGTTTTTGGCTTGCTGGCTTGTCTGGTACTGTCTGAAACATATGAAGCAAAAAGAAAACCCAGGATATTCATTATCATGTTGTCCCTAGGGTCCTGACTTCCCTAGTTGGACTGTGCCTCCTCTCCACCTTTTAGAGTCTCCTTACTCTTGTGTTACATATCATGTCCCTAGGTTTTAGTTGTACTTAGCGAATGAAATAAGGAAAAGTTTGTCGTCTTCATCTTCCTGTAAGCTGAAGTCCCAGGAACATATCATTTAATTTACATGTAACCTTTTAAGAACAGTTGACAGTGTTGCTACTCACTAATTACTTACTGAATTGAGTCAAAAGTGGTGCATGTTTCTTTAGGAAAGCGATTTGTCTCCATTCAAGATGTTTGTGAATGGAGGGACAGGAAGATGTAACTAAAATAAACACCTGCCGCATTTCTACCAAGGTAGTTTTCAAATATATCAGTTTGTATTCTCTTTTAATTTTGTGCTGCAGATTGTAAAGGAGTCTGGTCTTTTATTAGAAAACCATAGATCACCTCTGGAGCTGGTGATCCAGTCAAAGCATCTTTTCTAAATTATAAGTTCTCATTTATTTGGAGCCTACTTCACACCATTTGAAAGATTAAGGTTCCCATGAGTCAGGTGATTTTCAAATGTTCAAGTATTCAGTTCAGATTTTTAAGGTTTTTTTTTTTTTAATTTCAGTTTTAAATAATGACTTATAGGATAGTTATCTCCATTTTACAGATGAGGAAATTGAAAAATGTCATTTAGTTTATGACTTATCCAAGAGCATTCAGTGAATTGAGATTAGAACTGGAACAATAGGCCAAGATTGGAACTCTAAATTTTTTTTTTAATGCCGTCTGTGCTCAGTCCAGTAGACCATGGCAGTAACCAAATTAAATTTATATATCTTTCAAAATGAGAGCAAGGGGGGAAAAAGAGTTATCCAGTTAGAACTTTAGCTTCAGACATGGTCCATAAATATCTAATTTTTCAGTCTGATGCATCAAGAATGTTTCATCATTATTGTATCCCTTTTTTCATATGCAGCATAATAAAATGTCTGTACACACAAGACAATAATTTCAAAAAATATTTTCTCCTTATCAAGAATTATGATAGTTATTTGAATTTTTACAATTTATGGAAAAACTGAAAAAAAGGTGTATATATAACAGACATAATGCATATACTTGCCATTAATTATATTGCATAGCTATACCTTATATATTGCACATATGCAATATAAAACTTACTGAAAATTTATGATAGGTTTAAAATCAATACTATCATGGTAAACAATACTATTGCATCAAGTAAATTGGAATTTGGGAACTAGTTTATTTAATCATATTTTACTCCATATTTATCTTCTCATTTTGAAATATTTATATAAAATAAAGATATGTTCTTTTTAGCGTGATTATCATTAAAAAGTAAGGGTCTTGGGTTCTAGATTTAGCTCTTATTCTGCTAAATACATTGACCAGGGAAACATATTTGCAGTATTGTCTGGGAAGTAGAATCCTGATGTAGTGATTAATATTGTAGCCCCGTGGAGATTTCTTCTCTGCTATTTTTTGAACCTTTTCTCCTATTTCTAGGACTCTCTTTTTGTACTTTATTGTTAAGATTCTGGTCATTGTGAGGTAAAGCTGGGTAATAACGTATTGCTTTTCCATTTAACGCTTTTGTTTTTCACAGTGGGCATTTTCTTTAAAATGGCTCTGTTTGAGTTGATAATAAAGTTTAAAGTTCTTATCTCAGTTGTCCAAGATTAGGGCTGCATATAATGAAACTTATTACAAATTTTATTTCCCAAGTCCAAACTAATTGCAGTTTCATGTTTTTTTTTTGCTGTTAACATTTATTGTATTTTGCCTTATAGTGAATTGTTAACTTGACCCCACAGTACCTATAAAAGTGTTTTACACTTTTGCCTACACTTTGCCTATACTCAAGTACATGTTTTGAATTGAATTTAGTTCCCCTAAGATAAGATAAACAAGTGACCCCTTCCTGATAGCTGGTTTTTTAATATGGATATGTTGATTTTGTTTCTATTTCAGCTTGCTTTTCATTGGGCTGTCAAGTCAATGTATTAATTTTTAATTTTATTATCTATTAATAGTCCATTTTCTTAACATGGTTAGATTATTAAGATTTTGTTCCCCTGATGATGAGTGACATTGAGCATCTTTTCATGTGTCTGTTGGCCATCTGTATAGCTTCCTTGGAAAAATGTTTATTCATGTCTTCTGCCCATTTTTTAATTGCATTATTTGTTTTTTGGGTATTGAGTTTTATAAATTCTTTGTAAAACTTTGGATACTAGCCCTTTATCAGATATGTCATTTTTAAATATCTTCTCCCATCCCATAGGTTGTCTTTTAGTTTTGTTGATTATTTCCTTCACTGTGCAAAGCTTTTTATTTTACTGAAGTACCTGCAGTTTAGTTTTGGTTCTGTTTACCTTGCCCTAGGAGACATATCTAGAAAGAAGGCCGATGTTAAAGAGCTTACTGCCTGTGTTCTCCTCTAGGATTTTTATGGTTTCAGGTCTCACATTTAGGTCTTTAATCTATTTTGAATTTATTTTTGTGTAGGGTATAAGAAAGTGTTCCTGTTTCATTCTTTTGTATATTGTTGTCCGGTTTTCCTAACACCATTTGTTGAAGAGACTTTTCCCCTTGGATATTCCTTTCTGCTTTGTCGGAGATTAACTGACGATGTAGTTGTGGGTTCATTTCTGGGTTTTCCTTTCTGTTCCATTGATCTGTGTGTCCATTTTTGTGCCAGTCAGAATGGCTAAAATCAACAACAGAGGAAACAACAAACGTTGGCAAGGATGTGCAAGGAAGTCCTCTTGCACTGTTGGTGGGAATGCAAACTGGTGTAGCCACTCTGAAGAACAGTATGAAGGGTCCTCAAAAAGTTAAAAATAGATCTACCTTATAATTCAGCAATTGCACTACTAGCTGTTTACCCAAGGAATCCAAAAATACTAATTCAAAGGGATACATGCACCTTGATGTTTATAGTATCATTATCTGTAATAGCCAAATTATGGAAACAGCCCAAGTGTTCATCAGCTAATGAATGGATAAATAAGATGTGGTATATATATGTACAATGGAATATTACTCAGCCATAAAAATGAATGAAATCTTGCCATTTACAGTGACATGGATGGAACTAGAGAGAGCATGATGCTAGGTGAAATAAGTCATTCAGAGAAAGAAAAATAGTATATGATTTCACTCATATGTGGAATTTAAGAAACAAGACAAATAAGCAAAGGGAAGAAAAGAGAGAGGCAAACCAAGAAACAGACTCAACTAAATGATGGTTACCAGAGGAAGGTGGACAGGGATGGGGGAGGGTGAGGTGGGTCAAATAGGTGATGGGAATTAAGGAACTCACTTGTGATGAGCAGTGGGTGTTATGTGGAAGTGTTGAACCACTATATTGTACCCCTGCAACTAATATTACACTCTATGTTAACTAACTGAAGTTTAAATAAAAACTTAAAAAGAAGAAAAATCAGGTGATCGTGGCTCAATTATTTTAAAATATAAATTCCATTCTAATAAATGTCACTTAGATGCCAGTCCAACCTGAATCATATTTGCTACTAAGTAGGTACTCAAAAAATTGAATAAATGGATCAGTGAGAGACCTAATGAATGGTTCTTATACTCCATCTGCCTTTTTAAATTTTATTTAAATTTTAGTTAACATACAGTGCAGTATTTGTTTCAGGAGTAGAATTCAGTGATTCATCACTTACATACAACACCTAGTGCTCATCCCAAGTGTCCTCCTTAATGCCCATCACTTATCTAACCCATCCCCCACTCGTCTTCCTCCATCAATCCTCAGTTTGTTCTCTACCTTAAGAGCCTCTTGTGGTTTGTTTCCTTCTCTTCTCTTTCCCCCCCTCATCTGTTTAATAGTTTATATACTTAGGTATTTATAGGGAAGGTCACTATGTTGAAGTATTTATTGAGAATTCTTAATTTAAACATCTTGGCACTGAAGGTTGATTCTCTCTATGAATACACTACATGAAGCCTGTTAACCTGTTAAATTAAGATTTGTCAATTAATAGTTATCCAAAGTAAGTTGATAGTGTAGGCCCATTAAGCATAATTGTATAAAATTGTAAATAGATTAAATGAGATATAGTGTGTGTGAACAGAGTCTGTAAACTACTATGTAAAAATTAGTCTGTTCATTAAGAAGCTTTTATTAGTAATATGAAACCAGTAATGCGTGTTACACAATACTGTTGTACTTTAACTACATTATATGTTGTCTTGGGTATATAAATGTGTGTTTGGGCATATGTGCTGGATTTATAGATTGTCAAGATACAGACTAAACCTTATTTTTGGTAAGGTGTCTCTAGGGGTCCTAAATAATTAGAAAGATGCAATTATAAGAAATTACAATTACAAATTACAAAGAATTAATAACTAAGTATATAGAATATAATCTTGATGATTTTTAGAAAGCAAATTTCTAAATGGGAATGCTATAATTCAAATGTAAAGCTTTAGGGGGAATCATTTTGGATAAAATATTAGTAGTTTGGATGTATTTATAAGAAATATTAAAAGGTTGAATATTGAAAGATTAAAGGTTGTATTTGGAGATTATTCAAGAATAAGGTAGTTTTCTGTTTATTTAAAGTTAGAAATGATGAAGGAAACAAAGGTTCATTTGTAGATGTAAATGTATCATGTCATTGAAAAAGATGCCCAGTTTCTTTCAACTCCTTCAAGGAGAGAGAGAATATACCTTTTTCTATAAAATTTTCCTTTTACTGATGTCATTTTGTTGTCCCCTAAATTTGTATATAATAGGATAGAACAAAATGCTGTGGACTTACTATTTAATGGAAATATGTCTCTTCAGAGATCATTTGCCTTCTAGACCTCTGCATACCAGTCCTGAACAGATTATACTTCACTGTTTAGATTAGTGTGGTTGCAAGGCAGCATTTAAAAAGGAGAAGAGTTTTAAATATTATGCTTGGAAATGGTATGAATGATAATTAAAATCTGGTGTGTAATATCCATTTCAATGAAAATACCATTTGTTTATATTTTGTTCCCATTTTTGAAATCATGTATCTATTGCTCATGTTTTTTTTTCTTTTTAAGACATACTTAGAATTTTTGTTGGATGAAGGCAGTAGTTTTTAACCTTTAGACCAAATATAGTGCATTTAAATACATACATATAATAAAACCTTGTTATTTTAGATTAGGCTGTTTTAGAAGTCTGGATGTAGTTTGCACACAGGTTGAGTAGAAGCGTACTTATATATTGCTTAATAAATTCATGCTCTATGTTTTTGAAAGTATATTTAGTCTTACTGAGCATGTTTTAGCTAAGGTTGCTCTAACAAAGACCACAGACTGGATGGTTTAAACAGCATTTACTTCTCACAGTTCTCAAGCCTGGAAGTTGGAGATCAGGGTGCCAGCATAGTTGGGTTCTCAGAAAGGGCCTTTTGCCTGCTTATGTCTTCACATGGCCTTCTTTGATGTGTGTGGGCTGAGAGAAAGAGAGAGATCCCAAGTCTCTTCCTCTTTTTTTAAGGGCATTAATCCCATGATGAGGGGCCCACCTTCATGACCTAATTTAACCCTAATCCTCTCTCAAGGGTCCCACCACCAGATACCTTCACTCTGAGGATTAGGGTTTCAACATATGAATTTGTGTGGGACACATTCAGTTTATAGCAGAAGAAGCAAAAAGTTTCAAAGAATCACTAAGCAATTTTAATTGCATTCATCTGTATACAAACATTATGCTATTTACATTATCTAGAATAACTCCTACTTTGTACTTTTGTAACAGTACAAGGCTGAAAGAGAGAAATATGTAGTAGAGGAATATCAAGCTGACTGAAATATAGTTAGAACTCTTGATTTTAAAAAGTAAGCTAATCTAAGTAATGTGAGGTAATCTTGTGGATTATAAAAATTTAAGATATCTAAATGAAAAATTTGCCAGTTTGATTTAAACAAAATAGATGATATTAGGGTGGAATCTTTTTCTGCAAAGAGAGTATGGCCTCTGGGTTCAAGATGATTATTTACTGCATATTATCTCCATTTGCTAGCCTTCCAGAAAGTTGTCTAGTGATAGGTTCTGGCTGCATGGCCCAGGTCTATGTTAGTTTGTTTAGTCTTCACAGAGGCAGATAGTGTTATGAGCGGTTACTTTCCACTCTTGGCTTCAGTGAGTATAATAGATTCTACTTTGAGATGCAGCAGAATTCTCTTCTTTGTTCAGTAGAGTTCTCTGCGAATTTTTGTTTGAGTTACATCCCTGAACGAACAGATGGTTTGCTTACTCTCCATTTGCACTCACCAGGATGGTAGTCACTAGGCACACAGGGCTATTGAGCCCTTGAAATGTGGCTAGTCTGAAGTGAGATGTGTAAGCCCAGAGCACATGCCAGATTTTGCAGACTTGGTACAAAAAAAAGGAGTAAAATATCTCACTAATAACTTTGATATTTGTTACCATATTGAAATGATAATATTTTGTATGACTAATTAAAATTAATGTCATCTTGTTCATCTTTTTATTGTTTTTAATGTGCTGTTAGAAAATTTAAAATTACGTGCCTTGTATTTGTGGACAGCACTTAGCCATGTGATCTTAAATATTGCAGTACATACATGTATTTAAATGACTACAGCAGCTTAACTTGTGTTCCAAAAGCAGTTCAGTTGTGGAGTCCCTCTTGACCTTATTTTCTTTCTTTATATTTTTCTCCCATTCAGTCTCAATCTAGATTGAAAGCTGTTTAGTGTCCCAGCATAGGATTTTTTCTTAAGATAAATATTTGTTAATTAAGATTTCATCCTCCTTCCTCTAAAAGTCATAGACATTGGCAATTCACTCACTAAATGAATATGAATAATTTAAAATAAATTTTTTTAACGTTTGTTTATTTTTGAGAAAGCACAAGCAGGAGAGGGGCTGAGAGAGAGAGGGAGACACAGAATCCGAAGCAGGCTCCCGGCTCTGAGCTGTCAGCACAGAGCCTGATGTAGGGCTCGAACTCACAAACTGTGAGATCATGAACTGAGCTGAAGTCAGACGCTTAGCCACCCAGGCACCCTTGCATATGAATAATTGAATACGGTGCATTTTGAAGAGGTGAAAACTGTGGCCTTAGTCACCTTTTAGGTTCCTCGTTTCTCAGAGGAAGGCATATGCCTACTTGATGTTATTGCCAAAATCTGAAGCTTATATTAGCATTAAAAACCATCCCTTTTCCTCCTGGAAAACATATACAACAACAGGGAAAATAAATGAAACTGCATAAATTCCATTTTTACTAAAATAAGAAGACAGAGAAAAATCTTCAAATTCCAAAGTGCTGCCGGAAGTGGCTGTAATCTAGCAGAGCCATGAGTAAGAACCCAGGGGCCAGAGCGGTAACACTTCAGAAAGTAGCAGCACCAAGGAACTACACAAAGGCCGGCCACCAGCCCTATAGTCTAGAAGCTAGACGTTGAATCTCCATGCCCAAAGCTGACATCTGACATTGGGCGTTAGCTGCCAGGGCAAGGAGGGAGAAGAGAGAAGCAGGAGTTGTGGAGGAATCTAACAGCAGCAGATCTCAGCCTGCGAGCAAAAACATACATTCCAAAGTTCACAGGTGTCACCCCAGAAAGCAGGGCTATTACCTTTGGGACAGTGGTCAGTGAGGTAGCCAGGTACCTAGGGCAAACTATGCTGGCTGCAGAAGCCATCCAGGGCCCAGTAATGCAAAACAGAGATTGGAAAGAAATAGTTTGTTACTGTGACCTGGAAAAGAGAGCCCTTGGATTCTAAGTCTGAAAGGCCATCTCTCCTTCCCCTGACCCTGGCTTTACTGCAACTTCCTACCAGGCCTAGGAGAATCTAAGTTCTTCAACCTAAATTACAAAATGTATTGATATGGCATCAAATAAAATTATACTACTGGAGGGGGTGCCTGGGTGGCTCAGTCCATTAAGCGTGTGACTTCAGCTCAGGTCATGATCCTGCGGTTCATGGGTTTGAGCCCCTCCATCGGGCTGTATGCTGACAACTCAGAGCCTGGAGCCTGCTTCAGATTCTGTGTCTCCCTCTCTCTCTCTGCCGCATCTCACACTCTGCTCTGTCTCTCAGCAATGAATAAAAGTTAAAATATTTTTTTTTTAAAGTACTACTGAAAAAAAAAACCCAACTGTTTCTAATGAAACAGAAGCACATGAAGTCTTAATGGTGGTCCCCTTTGCACTGAATCCATTGGTCCTTCTTCTATGTGTTCAGCTTATTACATTGAATTATGGAGTTTGATTTTTGTGTGTCTTTCACTAAAAAATAATGTTCTTGAGGGTAGAGTCTATTGTTCCAGCATAAAACGTAGTACCTGTGGCTTTGAAGGCCTTTTGTATTTTGGAGAGAGTATGAGTGCTTTAGATAATAGCATTTGTCATGATTTAGAAAAGTATTGCCATCAAAGTTTCTCTAAATTAGGAAAAAGTGATAGCTCGGAATTGACCTAGTTTGTATTCCCATATTTTAGAGAACTATTTACCTATCCTCTGAGAAACAGTTCCTACCCATTTCCTTGCCCACAAGAATAAAATCCCTGAGACTTATGCTCTAAGAAGTCATGAAGAGCACACAGTAGTGATTTTCTTAATCCTCTGATGGAGTCACTCTGTTTTAGATTTATCTCTGATTAAACCAAATGATAGTTGTTCCCTGAAATGTGATTTATCCCTTTCTAGCATAGCCAATCAACACCTTCTTGAAGTACAAAGATAGCAGATACAAGATGGATCTATCGCAGCTTACATGTCCTGTATGTCAGGTATAAGTCCCTTTTTTCTTTATATAGCTGTGACTCCTTGGTGTTTTAAAAATGTTTTTTATTGGTCATAAATTGATAGAACAAAAAATATATAATTTAAACTTTTAAGATGGAACAATCTAGTTGATATGACCACTGTGTTCTCCTTTTCCTAAATGGATTTCTACCTAGTAAATTTTATTAGGGAAGAGAAATAGTAGAGATAATGCCTATACTGTTTGTGGAGAGCAGTCTTTCTTTCTCTTACTGATTATAATCGTATCATTTGTGAGATTAAACATAAGAAAGAAAGATGTTTGATATTGTATACTTTGGCTGGTGTATTGGTTTGAAAAACACGTGTCACCTGGTTCCGCACACAGTCAGGAGTTAAGAAGTCTTCAAAAATTACATTCCTACTCTGGTATTTTTTATCACTGGTGAAGGCCTAGGGTGCTACTAGACTTTTTGTATTTTTAGTTTTCACAAATTATAATAGGGCATCATTTATTTCTAAATGTATTAAAATTTTTTGACTGTGGAAAGTTTATTTCCATGGAATAAGAGTCACTAAAAAATGAAATCTCCATGCTTATTCTTTAAGATAGATTGTAACTGGTAAAATTGAAAATTGAGTCTTGGAGAGTAGATTTATTCTCTTGGGTCCAACAGTTTGCAAATGCAGAATAGCAAATTTTTATGAGGAAAAAAGTCTTTGTTGTTGAATGTGTTTCTTGATATCATGAGATGCTGGGAAATCAACTTCTCAGCCCTCTATTAACTTACCTATTCTTAATGACAACCATTGTGAAATGATAGAAATACAACCTCATTGTGTGGGATCAATCACAGCCTTTCTGCCTTATTCAAGGATCTTTAGAAAACATTTATGTCCTCATTACTTTTGAGCTAGATTTTTTTTTTATTGGTTTAATCATTATTTGGAATTGTTTTCTGTGTAATATCCTATCTCTTGATATAGCAAGTGTCTTTTTATAGGGCCAGTCATTGGTAGATTAGTCTTAAATCTGTTGTTAGTTTTAGAGGATTCAGAGAGAGAAAGATAAATTTGGAATCAAATTTCCTTAAAAAATGATCTCTTAAATATCTAATCTAGTAAACATGGTTTATTACTTTATATTATAGATGCATTGTAGGTGTATATACACACACACACACACACACACACACACACATATATAATTTATATATATATATATATAATTTACATTCATCATAGGTCACATTATATATACTGTACATTTCCATTATTGAAGTAATTATGCATTATCTCCTCAAAGGAATCTTGAAATTATACTTGACCCCTTATGCCCTTTTATCCTGGCATTTGAACAAGGGGTTGTTCCATCTAATTAAAACTTTAGCTAAATTTCTTAATCTTGGAATCTTTTGTTTGATAATCTTAAGATGAAATTCTGAATTTTGCTGGGAAGCAATGAGCTTAATGGAGAGGGACAGTTAGTCTTTTTTCAGTAAAGCCATTATCATTCCTTCTTCATTAATGACTATTTTACCCTAATAAGGAAGAGAATGATGGATTCCCTGTCATTTACTTATGTTCTTTAAATATGAGGGAAGCTAAAAAGCATATTTATTTTAACATGAAATTCACCTGTTTGAGGTTACTGAGCCTAGTGTGTGGCATTTGCCTTTGAGTTCCAGGTGGAAATAGAGGCACTGACTTTAAGGACGCCAGACAATTTGGTGATTTTGAAGCATTAATTGGGTAGTTAGCCTTTTCATTTTCCCTACTTTTCTACTTAGGAAACTTCAAGTGGTCAAGCTTCCAAGACTCTGACACATCCAAATGAAGTGTTTTCTGCCTTTCTTCAGAAACATGTGGCAGTCTGCCTTTTTTTAAAAACGTGAAAAACAAAATGAAAAAACATGAAGCAATGGTGTACTGTGTATGACAATATACAAATAAGGATCAAACTGTGTGGCACAGGTTGTTGATGCTGCACAGGAATTCAGAACAGTCATAAATTAGGAGGGTGGTGGGTCTGTCAAAGCAAGCTTTCCACAGGAGATGGCACTAGAGCTATATCTGGAGAAATGGGTACTACTGGAAGAAGGGAGGATATTTCAGGTAGAGGGGACTGTGGCACATTCACAAGACAGTAAAGAAGCACAATTCCTCCAGTTGCTGATGATAAGGAAATCAGAAAATAAGATCTAAATTCTTAGATGTTAAGTATCTTGATAGCAAAGTCTTATATTGAAACTTTTCAGCTCTTCTCTTTTATACACGTAACTATATAAACCTGTTACCGCCATGGTCTCATATGAATGCTGACATGTCACTTTCTCTGAGGCAAGGCATTATAAGCATCAAGGTATTTCTGCACTTTTATTACTGCAAGAGGACTTCTTGTCAATGTAATTCATTGTGTTTTCTTGACGATGCAGTCAGCATCGATTTTCTTTCTTTATTCTTACCGCTTTTTGTTATATTGTGATGGCTCAGTTTCCACATTTATTTCTGCAGAACACCCTCTTGGGGAATAACAATGGAAGGAAGAATTATACAATATTAACAAGCAGAAGAAAAGTTAAGCTAAAATATTACATATTCCTATGAGGAGTTATAAATTAGTATATTAATTCTGTCTTACAAGTGGTCTTTGTATAAAGGGATTCTTTCCTTTCATAATGTTCCTAGCACCTGCAACTCTCCCTGCCCTGAGAGAGATGTATGAAGAATCAGTGGCTTAAACAGAACCATCATACTTGTGTTCAGTTATTTGTATCAACATATATTTAATCCATGAAATTTCTTCATTTCAAACTGGCATTACATGTATGAGGTTATTTTATGTGTTTTTCATAGCCTGGATTGGTTATAATTGAAAGTACTGTGCTCTTCATATTTTATGAGTAGCTACATAGTTTGAGTTTCATTCTCACGTGAGACTTTTAAACTATGGTTAAAACTTTCAGTAAATACAAAATAAACAAAACACTCAAAAAAACTTTTAGTAAATGCAAATTTGATACTTTTAAGCAACATCGGTAGGTACTTTATAAACAACATTATTTGTACTCTATGAA
Source organism: Panthera tigris (assembly GCF_018350195.1). NCBI lineage: Eukaryota > Metazoa > Chordata > Mammalia > Carnivora > Felidae > Panthera > Panthera tigris. The sequence goes on along the minus strand of NC_056664.1, from coordinate 78,966,275 downwards.
AAAAAAATGAAGCAGAGTATTTTGGATGATTTTAGTTATGGCAATATTAGATAAAGACTCTAATCTACTGTGTCTCCTCAGGAGTTCTTCAGTACTGTACTTATAATCTTTTGAGTACCTCTCTAATGAATGACAGACTGTTGAAATTTAACTTAAGTACTTATAAAATAGTTAAATTCACTCAGTATCTGTGCACTTTTGGATTTTAATTTTGTTGTGCCTTGTATACACATGGAATTGTTTATTTCAGGCTACCTTGATACTTGCCTTACCAAATTATATTTTACCTCATAAAATAGTTGAAATGTACTTGCCATTTTCAGGTATAGTAGTAGAATTCTATTTAAAAACAGTACTAGTTGAAATCTTCCAATTTTCTGCTTGGAATCATTTAAATTATAGAATCATATTATGGTGCGTTTCTTATATGATATCTGATAGAAAATCTACCAGTGCTGCTGCTTATTTATAGTAACAATTTCTTTGCATCCATATCTAGAAAATTCCACATTGTCTTTTTGTTTTTATTAGCTATGTGTTTTATTTTTCTTATTTTAAAAAAATACTTATTTTTGAGAGAGAGAGGGAGGGAGGGAGGGGCAGAAAGAGAGGGAGAGAGAGAATTCCAAACAGGCCTCAGTGCCGTCAGCACAGAGCCCTATGTGGGGCTGGATCTCACAAATCATGAGATCATGATCTGAGCCGAAATCAAGAGTCAGACACAACCAACTGAGCCACCCAGGTGCCCCAGCTATGTGTTTCATTTGATAGCAAAGATTGTTATTCTTACAAGCATTGTACTTGGTAGGATACAATGTAATGATACCTCCACTAAAATTAATCTGATCTCAGAAGCAACACATTGGTTTATTTCACTTAAGTGCTAGAACAGGCTTACTTTCCCACCCTCTCCCCCTAAAAAGGGCATTTCCATGCATTGATGACATATTCAGTGTTCATATTGATTCTAAGATTTGCCTCATGCCTCTTGCCTGCTGTTGCTGCTGCCTTGCTCTTCTTAATTAAAGGTACTTTTTTTTTTTTTGAGTCAAGGAATATTAGCAGATTAAAAAAAATACTTCTTGGCTAGTAAACTGAAGTTCTTTTATTTTTGGTGTCCCTTATGTTCTCCTGACTTTGTTTTTTTCCTTCTCTATTTTCATTCCTCCCATTCCCATCCCAATAATTCACATATAATCAATTCAGATACCTGAAGCAGAAATTCTAGTCTTAAAAAGAGGTTGTTTTAAATCCCAAACTGTTTTTGGTATCACCTGCTAGAAAATGAAAGGAGGCTCTGAACCTGTGAATTGATAATAATAACCAACTTTAGGAAATGAAGTAAAATATTTACGTTTGACCTTAGAAATAAAGTATCTTGGGCCCTACTAGCCATAATCAGAGAATTTACAAAATAATATATGTTTGCTATTATGCCACAGATAGTTTCAGATGTTTTAGTCTGCTAAGGCTGTAACACAGCAACAGTTTTTAATTTTGCATGAGTACCTCAGGTTTATTTTTCTAAAACTAAATTAAAGATTTTTAGGAAGCTGTTAAGGTTCCTCATTATTTCTATTATGCCTTATGTGTCATCTCATTTGTAGGAATCCTACTTTAAATTTCCCTAAGACCAGGTAGTCTTTATCTTGTTTAGATCATGCTAGAACTTTAGCTGTCAGGTTTGGTTTTGCATATCAAAATATTTTATAGCAAATTAATCTACATATAAATTTGCTTTATATCCATTCATTTAAAAATCTGCATTACATTTTCCAAGTATTTTTTTTCCAAGCATATTGTCAGTGGTTAGTTCTTCCCCAAGGAGGTATGTGTTGTTTTTTGTTTGTTTTGTTTTTCTTCCCTTTTTTTACTTTTGTTTTTTCTTAGCAAGCAACCATTGATCAGGCACTGTACACTGTACTAGAAACTTGGGATTCTAATCCAAAATTTTATATGATGACATTTCATGATGTTTGATAAGAGAGTCTTAAATTATGAAAGCTCCTGTTAGTGGTTCCAGTGTGAAATTATAGTGCATCCAAAAGGAATTCCCTAAAAACCAGTGTGTGGGTGTCCACTTAACATGCTCCCTTCTACTTTCAGAATTTAAGTCTTTAGTATTCAGATTACCACAATACATATTTCATGTGGGTCTATAATAGGACTTACCAGTTTGTCTTAGTTACTTGTAGTTTAACTACTTCAAATCTGTTGCCTCTTTAAGGATGTAAGCTCCCGAGGGACTTATATACAGGCACTGTCTGTGTATCTTTGGTAGCTGGCCCAAAGTCTGGCATATACAATAAATGATTCAGTTTTCATAAAGAGGGAAAAAGAAGATGGGGGAGAGCCAAGATGAATACAGGTTTGACTTAATTCTCCTCCCTTGTTGTTGCCTTTCCTCTCCCCCTTCTCTTCTTAAGTAGGCCATGTTGATTGAAGAGATATTCTACACACCTGAAGAGGTTGGATAGAGCTTTGCAAGCCCCACACTGTTTCTGTTGGAGTTGATCATGTTGTGGGTAATTAATTATCCTTAACCAAACTTCTTAGTTATTAAAACAGTACCTGTACAACATGAAAATTAAGAAGAGGCAGAGGAAAGAGAATTTTGATTCCCAGTTCTACCTCTTACAAGTTGTGTGCCCTTAGGCAAATTAGTCATTTCTGTTAGCTTCCATATCTATTAAATGGGGATAATAATGGAACTCTTGAGGTTCTTTGGCAAGATTAAATGACAGTCCTAAATTAAAATTAATACTAGGGAGGAGAAGACCACTGTAATGTAAAATTAAGTTAGCACATGGTCTTTCATGTTGATGTTGTCAATAAATAACAATAATTATTATTATCATTGCTTTTGTAGTTTTTAGTACCATTTTATAATGATGTATCATGACGTATGTATGTGTATACACACACACACACACACACACACACACACACAAACACACAGTTGACCTCTGAACAACACAGGGGTTGGGGTACCAACCCCTCATGCAGTCAGAATCGTTGTGTAAGTTTTGACTCCCCAAAACTTACAGCCTACTGTTGACTGGAAGCCTTACTGATAACATAAACAGTTGATTGACATGTATTTTGTATGCTATATGTATTATGTCCTGCGTTCTTGTAGTAAGGGTAAGGCAGAGAAGATGTTATAAGAAAATCATAAGAGAAAATACACTTAGAGCACTCTACTGTATTTTTTGGAAAAAAAATCAGCATGTAAGTGGATCCATGCAGTTCAGACCCATGTTGTGCAAGGGTCAACTGTACAGACGTATTTAGGCCTGCTATTTACAGTATCTCATTTCCAGTCTAACTACTGGAAATTAAGGAAATTTAACTACTCATCAGAAGATTGCCTTGTGTCTGTGTAATTAAAGAAAAAGGATTAGGTGATCCCTGAAGGATATCATTCAAGTTGTAGAACTTGGAAAGTCAGGTTTTCCATGTTAGTAAATACTTTTCTAGCATCCAGATAACTTATCTTTGCATTATGTCAGTCTCTATCCCTTCTGACCATCTGCCTCTCTTTTTCTTTTTAATACATGTGGACATGCATGTGCCATATGAATTCTGACAGGTTTATATTTTTAAACTCTTTTCTTTGTCATTAACCACAAACTTATATATTTCACACAAGGCAATTAATTTTTTCTTCTTTTTAAAATGTTATATATCTTGAGAGTATACTTTGGTCATTTAATGCATTCAACTGATTTTGATTTAATAGACATTGAGTACATATATTATTTCATTTAATCCTCAGAATATCTCTGTGAAGTAAGCTATACCCATTTGCCCAACAAAAAGGCTAAAAAAGAGCTAAATGAATTGCCTAAAGCTATGTAGTTAATAAGCACTACAGTTAGGAATCGGCCTTACTCCATGATTTCAAGCCACCATTTCAATAGCATCATGAGTCATCTCTCTTAGGTGGGTTATTTCCATAAATATTACCACTCTGTAGTGATTTTTAGTTGACTCAACTTGAGAATTACTATTTTTGACCTTATAACCCTTCTTGTTAAGAGTGGAAGAAAATAAAAGATTACAGATCTTTGAGAAAGTGTTAAAAGTTTGGAAGATACCAACTAAATGGAGGACTAGAGAGCTTTAGCATGGAGACAAGAAGCTAAGAATATATGTATAGAAATACACATGAATGGAAGATGGATAAACTTCTAGGTCAAGACTAGATCTTCTCCATTCAGTGAGAAATGGAAGTGTTTTTTGGTGATGAAAGGATGGGCTTGAGATTTGAAGAAAGGAGGAGGTCTGGAACAATCTTTGGGAATCAAGAAGAGAAAAGTGTTTAAAGTCATTGATAGACTTATATTTAGGAATGGATATGTTTTGGCTTTTAAAAATTGTGATGGGGGCACCTGGGTGGTTCAGTTGATTAAGTGTCTGGCTCTTGGTTTCAGCTTAAGTCATGATCTCACAGTTTGTGAGTTCGAGCCCCACATCAGGCTCTGTGCTGATTGCACAGAGCCTGCTTGGGATTCTCTCACTCCTTCTCTCTCCGCCCCTCCACTGCCTACTCTCTCTCTATCTCTCAAAATAAATAAACTTAAAAGTTTTTTTTGAAAAAATTGTGATAAAATATGTGTAACATAAAATGTACCATTGTGATTATTTTTCAGTGTACAAATCAGTGACATTAAGTATATTCTCAATGTTGTGCACCTATCACCGATGTCCATTTCCAGAACTTTTTCATTATCCCAAACAGAAACTGGGTACTCGTTAAATAATAACACACTGTTCTTTCTTCACCTTAGTCCCTGTTAACCACTGTTTTACTTTCTGTCTCAATGAACTTGACTATGCTAGGCACTTCATATAAGTAGAATCATACATTTATCCTATTGTGGCTAGCTTATTTCACTCAGCATAATATTATCAGGATTCATCCATGTTGTAGCATGTCAGCATTTCATTCCATTTTTTTTAATGTTTGTTTATTTTTGAGAGACAGAGAGAGTGAGTAAAGTGGGGGAGGGGCAGAGAGGGAGACACAGAATCCTAAGCAGGCTCCTGTCTCTGAACTGTCAGCACAGAGCCTGATGTGGCGCTTGAACTCACAAACCGTGAGATCATGAACCTGAACTGAAGTTGGAGGCTCAACCGACTGAGCCACCCAGGCACCCCCAGCATTTCATTTCTTTTTAAAAAGACTGAATAATAATTAGATTGTAGTGTGTACCACATTTTCTTTATTAATTTTTTATGGCATATGGATTGTTTCTACCTTTTTCGGCTATTGTGAATAACTGCTATAACTATTGACGCATAAAAAAATAGGCTTTTAAACTATGTCTTGTTTAAGTCATTCTGAAAGCCTGGTTAGGTTGAGGAAAAGATAACATTATATGACTGTCCATAATGTTCCTGCTGAACATATTCTAAAGTTGTAATGACCATAACCCATTTCAAGAATTCATATCAATCACTTAATAGAATGGGAAAAGTGAGTGGGAAAATATTGTGATTATTAGATAACCTCTATTCACTTTTCAGGGATAATCTAATTAGCCTAACCATCAGGATATGGGGGTCTTTAAGTCTTTTATAAAATGTGGTCCTAGTTAGGTAACATTTGATTTATATTAATCGTTTTAAGAACTGTTAAAATTATCATGCTTTATAACATTGATGGCACTATCTGGTGAAAGTGTCTTTCTTTGGGACATTTCATGATTTCCTCTTATCAGCCCAGTACCCGAGATTCTGAAACTGTCTTGATTACTTGATTATAGTTGTTACATTATTGAGGTTGAACTAACTCACACGTTTTAACTTTTAATTGTTAGTTGATTGAGGCATATATCAAGGATAAATATTGTTATTTATAAGCAAAATAATTGCATGCAATTAAACATTCTAGACAGTCATTTTAAATTTTGAAGTAATTTTTAAAGAATTTTAGTATCATATCATTAATTAAAAATACATTTGGAACAGATATCACAATAAAGGATAAAATGAATTGTGGTAGTTCAAGTTCTTTTATTTTATTTTACCAGCTCTTCAGTCAGTAGCGACTACAGTAGTTACTTTGAACAAAAGAACATACTGATGAATTAAGGAGGAACCGTCTATTGAGCTAACTCCGAATAGGCTGATTCATTTTTATAGAGTCATGAAAAAGATAAATGAATTAATTACTTTAAGAAATAAAGATTGCCAGTACATGCCTAGCAATGAAAAAATAATAATTCAGTACCTACTGTAATCTATACTTTAATATGTAAAGTATATAATGTTTACTAAAGGAATATTCAAATTAAAATTAATAGCAGAGAGAAGGCCAATTTAATATGTATTCTATCAATGAGATACTTAGGCAGTTCTCTGTATTTTTGGTTATAGTTCACATGTCAGCATTTTGTAAAGAGCTCAGTGAGGCTGAAATTCAGATTTGCAGTAATTCTTTTTTCAGTGTGGAATCTAACAATCTCAGTCATTCTGGGGTCTGTGATTTAAAACAACAACAACAACATTTTTTTCTTTGATTGATCATAGCTATTATTGAAATAGCTGGTAACATGTGACATGGTGCTATAATTTAGACGGAAAAAATTGAATTGTGAATTATATCCACTCAGCGTAAACTTCTCTGTTTCTACTCTCCAGAGCATCTTTTGTACTTCTTTTCCTGCAGAAATGGCTTCTTACCATAATGTTCCTACATTTTTCCAGGGGAAAATGAGGACTCCACCGTGAAATTCTTGTCCAAAGGTATACAGGGCAAGCTAGTACAACAAAAATAGAGGGAAAAAAATAAAATAAGATTCAGAGTTTGCCAATACAGGAAATGAAAGTTTTATTCCATTTAACCTTTTAACAAATGTGCTTTACACATCCATCCATCATGGTGTCATTGTCAAGGAGATGAACATTTATGGATATGATGGTGATTCACATGATTTCAGATGTTTAAATTTGAGGCTAATTCTTGCATAAGTCATTCTCCCATTTCTTCTTTTGTAGGTATAAGTAAGCCATAGAATAATTTTTAGGATCATTAGATAACAAACTAGGCAGGGAGCTATACGTATTTAATGGTTTCCCTGTTAAGATCCACTTTCATATGATTCTGCTTCATGTTTACACAAACAGTTCTTCAAATAACAGATTTCTTCATTTAGAATGATCAGAGGGGTGCCCGGGTGACTCAGTTAAGTGTCCTACTCTTGGTTTCGGCTAAGGTCATGATCTCATACTTTTGTGTGTTCAAGCCCCACATTGGACCCTGCGCTGAGGGTGCAGAGCCTACTTGGGATTTTCTCTCCCTCTCCCCCTTCCCAACTCACACTGTCTCTGTCTCTCAAAATAAAGAAACTTAAAAAAAGAAAAAATCAGAGTCTAAATAATCAGTTTAGACTTACTTGTAGACTCAGTTTGCTATATGGCCTGTGAACAGTTGTAGACTTTCTTTTTTAAATATATTTAACAAAATTTGGAAAGTGAAGTTTGTACATTTTTTTTACAACTTTATCAAGGAGTAAATTGATATATAATAAACTACACACAGTTGAAGTGTGCAATTTGATTGATTTTTACCCGTAAAATAATCACTCCCAGGATAAAGTGATGAACATTTCCATCACCCTCCCAGATTTCCTCCTGTCCCTTTCTAATTCGTCCTTCTTCTCACTCCCTTCTCTGGCAACCACCAGTCTACTGTTCAGTATTCATTTTCTAGAATTTATATAAATAGGAGCATATAATATGTGCTCCCCCTCATTTCTTTCAATATTAAATTCATCCATGTTGTTAAACCTATCAATAAACCATTTCTTTTTATTGCTGAATAGCATTTTATTACATAGATGTATCACAATTTATCCATTTATCTGTTGATGGGCATATGAAATGTTTCTAGTGTTTGGCTGTTAGGCACAAAGCTACTATGAAAGTTGGGTACAAGTCTTTTTGTGGACATCTACTTTCATTTCTTTAGATAGAAGTTGACAATTTTTTTCTCTAAAGGACCAGATAGTAAATATTTTAGGTTTTATAGGCCTGGATTCTCCCCTTTTGCATGGTGGTACAAAAACTCCAGGTAGTGAGCTGTGACAGTGGTGGGAATCACTTCCTTTGTTTTCCTTCTCTCAGGTCCCACTGACCTGTACTATCTCTTGTCCAGTTTCTGAAAAACGTTGTGTAACATTGTATATTTAGTTGTTTAGTGGGAGTAGAGCCTAATGGAGTTCTTGTGACTCAGTCTTGGCTGGGAGTAGAAAATGTGTCTATATATTTTTAATGTAATTATATTTCCTTTTTTCAATCTTAAAATACCATTATGGCCTGATATGTGAGTTCTGTTTTCCTATTTATGCCATAGAATATGTAGCTCGAGTACTAAGAGATGAGTGACTTTTGGATTCCCTAGGAGCTCATCTCTTAAAATACTCATCTATTTATACAGGAATATTAAAATATGTTAATTTATAAATTAATATTATACCCCTCATTTAGGAGTCACTCTCACCCTCTTACTGATTGCTTATATTGTTTTCTTTCTTGGTGCTTTTTATATAAAGACCTCTTATATTATGAAAGGTAATATTACAGAAAAGTACATAAAACAAATTAAATGTACAGCTTTGTGAAATTTTGTGTAGCCAGAACCCATTTAACCACTACCCAGGACAAGGAAGAAAATATTTCTGAAATCCTGGATGCCTCCTGCATGCTCTTTCTCATATCCCTCACACCAAAGATAACCATTATCCAGACTTACATCCTTGTACTTCTTTATACTTTTATAACTTAGGTTTGGATCTCTAAACAGCATAGTTTGGTTTTGCCTGTCTGAACCTTACATAAATGCAACCTTATGTTCTTTTAGGTTTGGCTTCTTTTGCTCAGTGTCATTATTTTGAAATTCATCCATAATGTGTGCAATTCATTCATTTTCACTCTCTCTCTAAAACATCACATTTCACACTGTCTAAAACATCATATTATATAAAGGCATTTGGATAGATGGCATTTGGGGTGATTACCCATACAGTCAAACATTATTTGTGTGTGCTTTAGGATGGACACACACACACACACACACACACACACACACACACACACACGTCTGACGGGTATCTACCTAACTTGGAATGGCTGTGTCCTAGGATATGCGTGTGCCCCACTTAGGATATAATTCATGTTTATAAATTTCTTCTACTCAGTAGCTTCTTTCAGTAGCTTAATGATGTCTTTTAAAAATTGCCATTTCTCCTCCTAGTTTTGAGATATTATTAACGTATAACATTGTATTACTTTAAGGTGTACTGCATAATGATTTGGTATGTGTATATCTTGTGAATGATTCTTAGGTTAACTTCAGTTAACATGCATCACCTCACATAGTTACAAAAATTTTCTTCTCACGATGAGAACTTTGAGATCTAATATCTTGGCAACTTCCAAATACACAGTACAGTATTATTAATTCTGGCCACGTGCTGTACATCACAAACTGCAGAACTTATTTATCTTGTAACTGGAAGTTTGTAACTTTACCCTCACCCATTTCCCCCAGCTCCTAGCACTGGTAACCACACATCTGTTCTCTGTTTCTGGGAGTTTTTTTTTTTTTTTTTTTAGATTCTGCATACTTTGGGATCATCTAGTATTTATTTGTCTTCTCTGTAGGACTTACTTCATTTAACACAATGTCCTCCAGGTTTATGTTGTTGCAATTGGCAGGATTTCTTTCTTTTTGTAATGGCTGAATAATATTCCACTTTGTATACATAGCACATTTTCTTTATCCATTCATCCACTGGTGGACACAGAGGTCATTCCCATATATTGGCTGTTGTAAGATAATGATGCAGTAACTATGGGGGGTGCAGGTGTCGCTTTGAGACATTTCCTTCAGGTATATACCCAGAAGTGGAATTGCTGGATTACATGGTAGTTCTGTTTTTAATATTTTCGAGGAACCATCATGCTATTTTCCATAATGGCCGTACTAATTTAAATTTCCACCAGCAGTGTATAAGGGTTCTCTTTCCTCCGCCTTCTCTCCATCATTTGTTATCTCTTGTTTTAGTTTTATTTATTTATTTTTTATAATAGCCATTGTAATAGGTGTGAAGTGTGATATCTCATTTTGGTTTTGATTTGCATCTCCCTGGTAATTTAGTGCTGTTGAGCACCTTTTCTTGTACCTGTTGGCCATTTTTTGTCATTTAGTTCCTCTGCCCATTTTTTAAGAGTGTGTGTGTGTGTGTGTGTGTGTGTGTGTGTGTGTGTGTGTGTGACTGTTGAATTGTATGAGTTCTCTGTATATTTTGGTTATTAACCCCTTATCAGATACATAATTCACAAATACTTTCTCCTGTTGTGTAGGTTCCCTTTTCATTTTGTTTAGTTTCCTTTGCCATGCAGAAGCTTTTTAGTTTATGTAGTTCCACTAGTTTATTTTTACTTTTATGGTCTTTGCTTTTGGTGTCAAAAAATCATTGCCAAGACTGATGTCTAGGAGCTTACTTCAGTGTTTTCTTGTAGATGTTTTATGGTTTCAGCTCTTAACGTTCAGTTCTTCAGTCCATTTGAGGTAATTTTTGGGTATGGTATGGGGGTAGGGCAGGCTTGCTTCCTTCCTTCCTTCCTTCCTTCCTTCCTTCCTTCCTTCCTTCCTTCCTTCCTTTCTTCCTTCCTTCCTTCCTTCCTTCCCTCCCTCCCTCCCTCCCTCCCTCCCTCCCTCCCTCCCTGTCCCTTCCTTTTGAAGTATAATGGACAGTGTTAATAAGGTGTACAACATACTGTTTCAACAATTCTACCTATTACTCAATACTCATCACAATAAGTATAATTAACCAACACTTATTGCAGTATTATTGACTATATTACCTGAGCTGTACTTTTCATCTCCATGACTTATTTGTAACTGAAAGTTTGTACCTCTTCATCTCCTTCATTTATTTTATCCATTGCCCAGCCTGCCTCCCCTCTGGCAAACCATCAGTTTGTTTTCTGTATTTAAGAATCTGTTTTCTTATTTGTTTGTTCATTTGTTTTGTTTGTTATTTATTTGCTGTTTCAAGTTTTTATTTAAATTCCAGTTAGCATATAGTGTAATATTAGTTTCAGGAGTAGAATTTAGTGATTCATCACTTACTTATAATACCCAGTATTAAAAGTATTACAAGTGCCCTTCTTAAAATCCATCACCCATTTAGAGTCCACATATACTTGAAATCATATGGTATGTGTCTTTCTCTGTCTGGCTTACTTACCCTCTGAGTCCATCCATGTTGTCTCAAATGACATGTTTTAAAATATTTTTTTTAATTTTAGGAGCACCTGGGGGCTCAGCTGGTTAAGCATCCAACTCTTGACTTCAGCATGGGTCATGATCTCATGGTTTGTGAGATTGAGCCCCACATTGGACCCTGTGCTGGTGGCATGGAGCCTGCTTGAGATTCTCTCTCTCTGCCCCTCCCCTGCTTACACACTCTCTCTCTCTCTCAAAATAAATAAATAAACATTAAAATTTTTTTAAATTTTTTAACTTTTATTTATTTTTGAGACAGAGAGAGACAGAGTATGAACAGGGGAGGGGCAGAGAGAGAGGGAGACACAGAATCTGAAATGGGCTCCAGGCTCTGAGCTGTCAGCACAGAGCCCGACGCGGGGCTCGAACTCACGGACCGTGAGATCATGACCTGAGCCGAAGTCGGACGCTTAACCGACTGAGCCACCCAGGTGCCCCTAAAAATTTTTTTATTTTAAAATTATTTTAGGCATATAGAAAAGTTCAAAAATAGTGCAGAATATTCCTGTATATCTCTCACATTGTTTTCCCATATTGTCAACATCAGGTAATAAATGTTGGTACAATACTATGAACTTAACCAAATTACTTATTCTAATTTTGACAATTTCCCCACTTTTTCTCCTCTAGGATTCCACATTGCTTTTAATTTTCATGTCTCCTTAATCAAATCTGTGACAATACTTCGTTTTTGTTTTTCATGATCTTGACACTTTTTGGTCAATACTGGTTTGATATTTTATAGGATGTCCCTTAGTTTGATCCTTTTTGTGTTTTTTGGCAGGAACACCATGGAAGTGATATTGTGTCCTCAGTGAGCATGTTAGGGAAGTGGGGAGGGACATGTTGATAAATCTTAATACTGTGATGTTAGGTTTGGTTACTTTGTTGGGTTTCTCTAAAGTTGCTATATTTTCTTTGGATTTAGTAAGTGTTTTCTGGGGAGAAACTTTGAGACTAGGCAAATACCAGATTTCTCATCATACTTTCATCTTCTAGTTCTAATATCTTTCAGTGGCTTTGGCCTACAACAATCATCACTGTTGTGTTTTTCAGTTTTGATGTGCATATTTCAAATAATGGTGAATTTCAATTTCCCTCATTTTTTTCAATGTATCAATGGGGGATTTTACTCTAAAGAAGAACTGTCCCCTCTTCTCATATGTTTATTTTTATTAGTAAGGATTTAAGAATATTTTAGTTTGTAGGTTATAATCCAGCTCTGTCATTTTATGTTGCTATTTTGACTTTGGTTATTGAGAACTTCTTCAGTTTGGCTTCTGTGTCTTTTTTTTTTTTTTTTTTTAGTTTATTTATTTTGAGAGAAAGAAAGAGCATGAGCAGGGGAGAGATAGATAGAGGAAGAGATAACCACAAGCAGGCCCTGCACTGTCAGCACAGAGTCTGACACAGTGCTGAAACTCATGAACCCATCAGATCATGGTCTGAGCTGAAACCAAGAGTCTGACGCTTAACCGACTAAGCCACCCAGGGGCCCCTATGTCTTTTTGACATTCTCATTATTTTTCTGCACTTTTTACTTTCTAGTTCTATAAGGTGTTCCAGGATCTTCTTATATTTTCCCTCTCTCAGTCCGGGGATCAGCCATTTCTACAAGGACGCCAGTGTTTATTTGTGTTTGTGTGTGGTGAATGATAGAAAAATCTAGATCCTTGGTCTAGTTATTGCTGCTTAGTGTCATTACAGCCCTCTCAGTTGGCAGAGTTAGGAATGTATCATATACTAACATGTACCTATACACACGTTTATATTTATTTCTTTATCCATCTGTGAATATATTAAAAGCTATGAATTCCTGCTAATACGTCTGATTCTAATACAGCATAGTATTAATTCTAGCTTTTCCCCTTTGCTTATATGTAACTCTTTGTACAGTGAGAAAGCTGCATCTCCTTATCCTTAACATTTGTTTGTTAAATCCTACTATACATACAACATTTTCAGAATTACTAACCCATACCCTTGTGAGTAAGAAGTTTACTAGCTCAAGGACTGTATTTGTGTACAGTTCTTTCAATCTGTAACCCTATGAAATATAGTCAAAATACTGTTTTCTGAAGTTAAAGTCCGTTTTCATCCCCATCCCCCTTAATGTCAGATGTTTTTCATTTGTAATACAGTTATTTTTATTCCGTTTTGGGTTCCCTCAACATTCTGATTTTGATTGTTCACTTACTTGTTTATTTGTTGTATGAAACATTATCATGGTTATAATAGTCATGATTTACACAAAGATATTCTCGTGGAATTTCCCTTCATTCACCCTAATAACCTGTCCCCTAAAGGAAACAATCTCCTGAGTGTCTGTTTTAGCTTTCCTGAAATCCTTTTGCACAAATGAACAGATACATGAATATTTTCTAATACTTTTTCTTTCTTACATTAAGAATAACATACTCTCCTTTTGTACTTCTCTTTTTTTTGCTAAACAGTAAGTGTATCTTAGAAATTGCTCCCTATCAGTAAATAAAGATCTTCCTCATTATTTCTTACAGCTGCATATTACTCCATTGTGTGGATTACCATAACTACCGTGCTGTGTATTTAGGCTGTTCCAATACTTTGCATACCAATAGTGTGTAATGAATAGCCTTGTATATCTGTATTTTTCAATTTTTGGATGCATGTCTTCAAGGCAGATTGTTAGAAGAGAGATTACCCAGTCAAAAGCTAAGTACATATGTGATTTTGTTAGATTTCGCCAAGTTTCCTTCCAGAAGCATTGCCGTAGTCTTTTTTTTAGTTTGCTTTTTCAGCAACAGGTTATGAGACCTTTTATTTTTACCAGCCTATCCAAGAGAATGTATTCTCCATATGTTTCAATTTTTGGCAATCTGATAGGTGAGAAGTGGTATCTTAGGGCTGTTTTAATATGTATTTCTCTGCTTATGAGTAAGTTTGAATATTTTAATATATTTTTTTTAATGTTTGTTTATTTTTGAGAGTGAGAGAAAGAGAGAGCACAAGCAGGGGAGGGGTAGAGAGGGAGGGAGACACAGAATCCGAAGCAGGCTCCAGGCTCTGAGTTGTCAGCACAGAGGCCAACACGGGGCTTGAACTCGTGAACTACGAGATCATGACTTGAGCCGAAGTCGGACGCTCAACCGACTGAGCCACCCAGGCACCCTGTATATTTTTATGTATCCTTAATGTCCTTTTTGTGTGTGTTTGTATTTTTATTTATTTTTCTCATTTTTTTCACCAGGTTTTTGGCCCTTTTCCCCTTCAGTTTTTGAGAGTTTTTAATAATAGAATTATTCATTTCTTTCCTGTGGTGTATGTTGCAAATGTTTTCTCAAAGTTTGTCGGGTATCTTTTGACTTTACTTATGCTAGTTTTGCCCTGATACTTGGTTAAAAATTTTATATAGTATGATTTACCAATATTTTCTTTTGTCATATTAAGATTAAAGGGGAATTTACCCAGGTTTGTTTTCCTTCTAACACTTATAAGGCTTTTCTCCACTTCCTGCAGTCTCACCTTTAATAAATCAAGTGTTTGTGTGTATAGATCTCTTTCCAGAATCTGTTATATTCCACTGGTCCACTTGCCCGCTCTACGCTAATACCACATTTTTGTTATTGGAGCCAGTCTTCTTACTCTGTTCTTTTTTTTTTAGGGGAATCTTTTATATTTTTGTTCTTTTGCCTTCCCATGTCTATTTTGTAATGACCTTAACAAGTTTCTCAGAAGGATTCTGTCAGGATTATTAACATTGCATTAAGTATATTCAACATTGAGATTTCCTATCCATTAACATGATAAATTATTCCACTTCATTAATATGGGGCTTTCCTTCCTGCTTTTTGCATTTTTGTTCATGAGAGAAATGGACCTATACATTTTCTTTCTTGTATTATCACCATTGCATTTTTTAAAGAAAATAACTTTATTTTTAGAACTGTTTTATGTTTACAAAAAATTGAGCAGAAAATACAGAGAGTTCCCATATATCCTCTCTTTCCTAGCACATCGTTTCTTCTGTTATTATCACCTCGCTGCTAGGTTTTTAGGTGGACATAAGTTTTTCACTTATTTGAGTAAATACCAAGGAATATGATGCTGGATCATATGGTAAGAATATGTTTAGTTTTACCAAACTGTTCTTCAGAGTGGCTATACTGCTTTGTATTCCCACCGGCAATACATGACAGCTCTTGTTCCACATTCTCACTAACATTTGGCAGTATCAGTATTTTGGATTTTGGTCATTCTAATAGGTAGAGAGTGGTAGCTCATTTGAATTTTCATTTCCCTAATAACTTGTGATGTTCAGCATCTTTTTGTATGCTTACTCGCCATATATATCTTCAGCAAGGTGTCTGGGTCTTTGGCCTTTTTTAAATTAGGTTGCTCATTTTCTTATTGTTGAGATTTAAGAGCTCTTTAATATTTCAGGTAGCAGTTCTTTTTCAGATATGTCTTGCAAATATTTTTTTCCTAGTCTATGGCTTATCTTCTCATTCTCTCTTGATCAACATTGTATTTTCATGTCTGAGTGCCAGTTATGCTGACTTGGTAAAATAAAAATATATTCCTTTTTCTATTTTCTGGAAAAATGTGTATAATTAGAATTAATTTTCCCTTAAATACTTGGTAGGATTTGGTGAAGAATCCATCTAGATCTTTTGCTTTCTTTGTAGAGATCACTAAAAAATTTTTACAGTAAGACAACTAAGATATTCTATTTTTTCTTGTGTCAGTTTTATTAGTACATTGTATTTTTCTAAAAGTTTTTCTAGCCTCAGTTTTCAGACTTGTTGGTGTAAAAGTGTTTATAATATCCTCTTATTATTCTTTGGTATATGTAGCTGTGTTCTTTGTGTTGTCATTGATAGTGATTATTTGTGCTTTATTTGTCAGTTCCATTAGGGATTTATCAATTCAACCTTTTTTTTTTTTTTTTTTTTTTTTAGAAGAAATAGTTTCTTTAAATCTTTTTAATCCTGTCTAATGTACGTTTTCTATTCGTGAATTTCTGCTTATTATTTTCTTCTATTTTCCTTAAGTTTAATTTAGTGCTATTTTTCTAATTTCTTAAGGTGGTTGAATTTTGGCATATACATTTGGGTTATAAATTTCTGTCTAAGTTGGATTTAGCTATACAAGTTTTTTTTTTTTTTAATGTTTGTTTATTTTGAGAAAGAGTGAGTGTATGTATGCGTGCAAGTGGGATAGAGAGGCAGAGAGAGAGAGAAACCTAAGCAGGTTCCCTGTTGTCAGTGCAGTTTCCAGTGGGAGGATCCATGAGATCATGACTTGAGCTGAAATCAAGAATTGGAGGCTTAACCAACTGAGCAAACCAGGCGCCCCTCTCATAAGTTTTGATCTATTCTTATTTTGTTATCTAGTTAAAAATATTTAATAATTTCCTCTGGGATTTCCTTTCTGCCCTATAGATTATTTATTGATGTATTTCTGTCATTTTAGACATGAGGATTTTCTGGTTATTTTTATGTTCTTGACTTCAAACTGACATCTTGTGTTTAGAGACTGTAATGGAAGTTATTTTTTTAAATTTGCTTTATGGTCCAGCATATTGCCAGTTTTTATACAGTTTCTGTGTATGCATATTCTGTGATCCATGCATGTGATCCATGCAACTGTTGGATGGTGTCCTATATGTTTTTGTTAGTGGTGTTGCTGAGTTCTTCTATATTATTGTTTTAATAGTTTTTTTTTTATGTTTGTTTATTTTGAGAGTGAGATAGAGAGTGTGAGTGGGGGATGGGCAGAGAGGGAGAGAGAATCCAATGCAGGCTCCACATTGCAGGGCTCAGTCCCATGAACCATGAGGTCATGACTTGAGCTGAAATCAAGAGTTGGACACTCAACTGACTGAGCCACCCAGGTGCCTTGAGTTATTCTATATTCTTACTGCTTTTGTGCTCTGTTTTTTTCCCATCATTTACTGAGAGAGAAAAGTTTAAAGTCTGACTGTGATTGTGGATTTCTTTAATTTCATCATGTACACTGTTAATTGTTTTACATATTTTGTAGCTAGGTTATTAAATGCATATAAATTTCTTGACAAATTGAACTGTTATTATTCTGAGGTATCTTGCTTTACCTCAGTAATATTTTTTACCTTGACTTTTTTCTGGCAATAAAATAGTTACAAATATATTTATTCTCTGAATACTGGTAGGTCAACATTTCTTCTTATATCCTTTTGCAAAATGATGCAGCTTTCTGTTGTTTGCTTCAGTATTTATCCTTCCCCAGTCTTATTTATTATTTCTTTTATTTATTTTACTTAATGTATATTTCACTTAGTCATACATCATTTTTAGGTAACTTATTTCTGTTGACATGCAGATTCTTTTTTTTTTTTTTTTTTTTTAATGTTTATTTATTTTGGGAGAGAGAGAGCATGCATGTGCAAGTGGAGGACGGGCAGAGAGAGGGAGAGAGAGAGAATCCCAAGCAGGCTTCACACTGTCGGCACAGAGCCTGATACAGGGCTCAATTCCATAACCCTTCTCATCTTTCTTTCCAGGACAGGTATTTGTTAATATTTGTATTTGGGAAGTTGAAGCAAAATGAACATGAGCCAAAATTAAGAGTCAGCCCACTCCACTGACTGAGCCACCCCGGCGACCCAGATTCTTTATATAAACGTGGTACTGGTGGTGTGGTGGTGGTTGGTTTTCTTGTTTTGTTTTGTTTTATTTTGTTTTTGTTTTTGTTTTTTTAAACAAAAGTCTAGAGCATTTGTTAAGCCTGTACTAAGGTTTAGAAAATAAACCAGAATAGAAAAGTGTAGGCTATGAAAAGTCTCTAAAGATAATAATAAACTTACTCATTGGCTCATCCAAGTTTTTTTGGGCCTAACGACATATGCTACTTTTATTTACATCCTACGAGGAGTCTTAGAGAATAATTGAGGTCTTCTCAGTAATATGCATTTTCTCAAATGCAAAAGGCCACTATTGATACCATATTAAGTGCATTTGCATTCTCTATTTTCCTACTAGTAGATACATTGGATGCTGTTTCTGTAAGATGTAGGATATATAAATCAGTGTTAAAGATACTGTAAATTTTTTCAGGATATTTTGTTGCAGATGAAAAATATATCAGGGGGTATTGTAATTAGGGCTTGTAGACAGAACTGCTAATTTTGAGTTACTTAGCTTACATATTTTAAAATGATTCCTTTTTTAACTTTTAATTTGAAGCAATTATAGACTCAGTTTCCTTTTAAAGCAGGTTTTTTTGTTTGTTTGTTTTGTTTTGTTTTTTTTACATCAGATATAGATATAGCATTAGGTTATGGTGAATTAGGTTCTTTTAGATAATGTTCATTCTGTTACCTGACAAGTTTTATTTGTCCTTTATGTGAGAAACTTTTCTGGAAATAACTTCTCATCTTTCTTTCCAGGACAAGTATTTGTTAATATTTGTATTTGGGAAGTTGAAGCAAAATGAACATTAGTCTTGCCTAGGTTTACTTTTTCAAAAACTCTAATGGGTGCATCTCATTCCTCAAGCCCCCCACTTCCCCTGTCTTATTGATACTTTCCAAAAACATCCCCTTTGATAGCCACACTATAGAAATATTTAGTTACAAGCAAATATTTTAGGAGTTGTTAGCATTTGTATAAGGGTTATGTTGATGTTCATATAACTTAAGGGCAAAGCAATTTTCTGGTACTGAATGAGTCAGAGTTTCTATTTTAACATATAAATGTGAATGCACATGTGAGTGCTGAGTTAATGCCTTACTCTGGGGATTTAAAATGTGTGATTGCTGTATTATACACAAGTACTCTATCACCAAAAAATGGTGCCTATTATTTGACAATAATTATGTATACAATTGGGCAAAATAATTTTCTGAGAGGTAAAATGGTTAAAGAAATACCCCATCTTAAAATGTCTCAAAGTGTTCATTGTTTTGCACATAGCAGGCCTTTAGATTATGGTACATATTAAAACCCACTCATCTGGTGGTGGTAATATAATCTATGGTAAGTAATAATAGGTACATGAATGAAAAAAGAACAGTATTTAAAAAGTGAAACATATATATGCTACATAATTGATCCATTAAAGAAATCTCCTGTTTAAGGAAAGGTAGCTAGCTGTTAGATAGGCAATTTGGAGGAAGGGAGACACCCTAAATGGTATATTGGCAAGCTTCCTGAAATGCATATACATAGTAATTAGATGCATATTGATTTTTAAATGTCAGCCAGCGTTTACTCTCTTCTTTCTCTAGCATCTATTTGTATGAACAGTGACTATTCTTACTTCTGAAGGGGGTTTATTAAGGTTTTTGTGAACATTTGTTAATATAGGAAATAAATTACCACTGCTATATATAACTAACATTAAATTTATGATACTGGCAATGATTTGTGAGGGATTTAATTCCTTATATGTTAATCGATGGCAGAGACATTTCTGATGCTTTCTACTTGTATTCAGTGAACAAATCCCTTTAGTCGTGTTTATGACCTTCAACAACCTGCTAAAATGAATTACTACAAGTATCACTTATATTCTAAACTTAAGTAGCTTTTTGCTAACTTGGTTTAATCAGGATTGTGTTCATCATCTAGTAACATTCTTTTAGTAACCTGTAATGCTTTCTGGGCCTTTAAAGAATGTCAAGGAGCAGAGGATATTCCTGGGAGATTAAATATCTACCTTATTTCATGAAGTCTAAGGTACTTTGAGAGTATCCTTTTTTAGCCTTCCTAGACTGAGTCAATGGAAGGTAACTGCAAAACCATCTCACAGCTGTCACCTGGTGACAATGATTATAAGACACCACAGAATATCAGAGGCATCCAATGTTCAGAGAAGTTAAAAAATGAAGAAATGCATATCTTGGAATTAAGTAGGATTTTTGAAGTCACTAATGATAAATTTAAAAGGATGGTCATGATAGGGGCGCCTGGGTGGCTCAGCTGGCTGAGTTTCCAACTCTTGATTTCAGCTCAGGTCATGATCCCAGGATTGTGGGATTGAGCCCCATGTCGGGCTCTGCACTGAGCGTGGAGCCTGCTTAAGAGAATGTGTGTGTCTCTCTCTCTCTCTCTCTCTCTCTCTCTCCCCCCCCCCTTGCCCCCTCCCTCTCTCTGTCTCCCTTTGCCCCTCTCCTTGGTTCACTCTCTTTAAAATTAAAAAAGAAAAAGTGGTTATGGTAATCTTGTGTTCTGGTTTTTTATGATTTGACCAATATAGTACACTGAGAATTTTCCATTTGATAATTTGGAGTTTGCAGTCTTTTGTTCACTTTAGAATACTACTCAGTGTTTCATTCTCAGATTCATGCAGTAGAATATACAGTCATCCTTGAGATAATTGTTTTGCCTGCTGCCATAAAAGGCTATTAACTTTAATTACCTAGACTCTGAGGAGATGTATTTTGGCCTAGTTGCTTTGAGCAAGGAGTACAGGCGAGTTTTTTTTTCATATTCTTTATGTATAGTAACGTTAAAACTGGAATTGTGTCCATTTACTCACAGCGTCCATTGAGAAAAGATATGATAAAAGAAAAAGGAGATACTCACAAGAATGTTTAATTATACTCTTCTCATACCCTGTGCCACTGCACACTCCCCAAACACAGTTCTAATGATGGTGGTTCTTCGTTCACAATGTTTAATACAGTCAGGAATGATGGATCTCTTTGAAGTAGAAATAGGAAGGAAAGGATGATGCAGGGAAGGTAACCTTTAGTTATTTTTTTACTCTCTATATGGTTTGCTTTTTATTTTCATATGCATTTATTTTTTTATAAGAACTAATTACATCTTATAAAAATATGACTCCATACTGCTTATAAAATAAAGAAATGGCATTTGACATTCTTGGTCTATTCCAAGTATCATTTGACTTTTCATCTTTAACTAAATTATCCCTCATTGTAGCCATACTTGTCCACTTTTTGTCTCACATCTTCTGCATTTTCAGGGCTTTGTTTAAGTTTATCCCTTTGCCCTATCTACCCTTTAAGACTAAACTAAGTCCCAACTATTTGAACTTTTCCAGCTCCCTCCATAGGAAGTACCTCTTACATCACTACTTTGCAGTGGCAAATACATCTATGTAGCACTTATCAGAGACCACCTTTTGGAAGGGTTATTTATTTATGTGTCTAGTTTTCCTGTTAGATTTTGGGACTGAATTATTTAGGTTTGTATTATCTCCTGTAGTACATGGTATAGATAGTGTTTCTTGAATTGAATCCTTATAGAATTTTAACTATATACTTTACTTATTTTCACTTTTTTCCAGAGACATCGTATAGTAATTTTCAAGAATTACTAAATGTCATACTGTTCTATGTCTGAAGTTTTCATTGTCAGCCTTTACCACTATTTTCTGAAATACAAGAATTATTGTTGAATCGTTATATTGTATACCTGAAACTAATGTAACATTGTGTGTTAATTATACTTGGATAAACAAACAAAAATAAAGTACCCTCCTGTGATAATCTGTTTCCAAATTAGTTAACAAAAAAAAAAAAAAAGAGTCCTTCGCTAGTTACTATCCCATAGTGCAAAAGACCAGAATAATTGCAAAGATATTAAATTTTCATGTTACTTATCTGTTATACAAATTTTGTTGGTTATACAAGCTTCTTATATAGGGAAGAGTATTTTCAAAATAATGTGGGTTTTTTGTTTTTGTTTTTGTTTTTTTTGTAGGTTACTTCCTCAGAACGTTGGCCTGCTCTATGTTGGAGGTTATGAAAGACCCTTTGCCCAAATCAAGGTATGATTGTTCGTTTTCCAGTATACTTTTCTTAGGTGTAGTTCACTTGTCCAGAACCCACCAGGCACCTGCCAATAACTATCAACATACTAAAAATATGAATGTGAATTACTGTTTTTGCATATTTCTGCTGAAGAAGTAATTCAGTTTTTCAAAGAATTGATTATTTTAATATTCTTGCCCATGGTAGAGTTAAATTTGGCCAAAGCAGTATTTAAAGTGTGTAATTTGATAAATTTTGAACTTCTTAACACTTGTGAAACCATCGCTGTAGTCAACATAAGGAACATATCCATCACCCCTAAAAGTTTCCTTGTGCCTCTTTGAAATTCCTCACTCCTGCCCTTCTTTTTTCCCTTCCAGTCTCCAGGCAACCACTGATCTGATTTGTGTCATCATAGACTAATTTGCATTTTCTAGAATTTTATATAAATGGAATTATACATTATTTCTCCTGTCCCTCTCTCCTCCTTTTCCTCTCCTAGCCTCTTTGACGCAGCATAATTATTTTGAGATTCATCCATGTTGTTGCACTTACAAATAGCTCATTCTTTTTATTGTTACAGTAGTATTCCATTGTATGGTAATAGCACAGTTTCTTTATCCTTTCACCTGTGGATGGACATTTGGTTGTTTCTTTTTGGCTGCTTTGAGCATTTGTATACAAGTCTCTGTGTGGATATATACTTTTCATTTCTCTTGGGTAAATACCTAAGATGAGAATGGCTGGATTAAATGGCGGTTGTATGTTTAATATTTAAGAAATAACCCAAGTGTTTCCCAACCAGTAGGGTGTGAGATTTCCTTGCAATGGCCGTTTTAGTCATTCTTATGATTACAGGGTGGTATTTCACTACAGTTTTATTTTGCATTTCTGTCATGGCTACTAATGTTGAGCATCTTCTCATGTGCTTGTTTGTCATCTGTTCATCTCTAGTGAAGTGCATGTTCAAATCTTGCCATTTTTTAAATTGGGTTGTTTTTCTCTTTTTTTACTGTTGAGTTATGAGCATTCTTATATCTTCTGGATATAAGTCCTTTATCAGATTTAAGATTTGCAGCCTTTCCCCCAGCTATGGCTTGTCTCTTCATTCTCTTAAACAGGCTCCTCGAAGAGCAGAGTTATTAATGTTAATGTTTATAAGTTTTTCCCCATGGCTCATGCTTTTGGTACTGATCTAAGAAATGTTTGCCTAACCAAAGTCACAAAGATTTTTCTCCTTTGTATTCTGGAATCATTACGGTTTTAGATTTTACATTTAGATGTAATATCTATTTGCGTTAATTTTAATATAAGATTCAAAGTTCAAGGTATAGAGGAATGTCGAACCCCCCATCTTTTTGGCACGTGGATATCCAGTTATTCCAAAACCATTTTTAAAAAAACTATTCTTGCCACCACTGAATTGTCTTTGCATCTTTGTTGAAAATCAATTGACTATGTGTGTGTGAATCTATTTCTGGACTCTGTTCTGTTCCATTGATTTTCGTGTCTACCCCACCACCAATACCACACTATCTTATTATTGTATCTCTATAATAAGTCATGGAGACAGGTAGGGTAAATCCTCCAACCTTGTTCTTTTCCAAAGTTGTTTGACTAATTAGGTTCCTTTAATTTCCATACAAATTTTAAAATGCCAAATTCTCTAAAAATGCCCACTAGAATTTTAACTTGTATCATGTTAAATCTATAGATCAATTTGAGGTGAAATGATATGTTAACAATACTGAATCTTTTAATTCGTGAAGACCACATATTTCTCCATTTATTTAAATCTTTAATATTCCTCAACAGTATTTTGTTTTATTAAATTGAACTTTTTCATTTTTCATAGATTTATCCACAAATATTTTATATTTGTGGTGTTATAAAAGTGTTTTTTTAACATTTTTATAAAGAATTTTTTGCATAATTTTTGTTTACAATTAATGCAGGAAAAAAGTTTTTTTTTTTAGTTGAAATATTATTAACATACAATGGTATGTTCATTTCAGGTGTACAATATAATTATTCACCTGTGCTGTACATTACTCAGTGCTTATCACAATAAGTGTACTCTTAGTCCCTTTTATCTATTTCACTCCTTCCATCCCCATTCCCCCACTTCGCCTCTGGCAACCACCAGTTTGTTCTCTGTATTTAAGAGTCTGGGTTTTTGTTTGTCTCTTTTTTTTTTCTTTGTTTATTCATTTGTTTCTTAAATTCCACATATGAATAAAATCATTTGGTATTTGTCTTTCTGTGACTTACTTCACTTAGCAAAATATCTTCTAGGTCTATCCATGTTGTTGCAGATGGCAGTGGCAAGATCTCATTCATTTTATGGCTGAGTAATATTTCAGTGTGTGTGTGTGTGTGTGTGTGTGTGTGTGTGTGTGGTGGTGGTGGTGTATGTGTGATACACCACATTTTCTTTATCCATTCATTTGTTGATGGGCACTTGGTTGCTTTCATAATGCTGTGATAAACATAGGGATGTATATATCTTTTCGAATTAGTGTTTTTATTTTCTTTGGGCAAATACCCAGTAGTAAAATTACTGGATCATATGGTAATTCTGCTTTTAAATTTTTGAGGAACTTCCACAGTTTTCCATAGTGACTGTATCAGTTTGCATTTTTGCCAACAGTGAAAGGTTGCCTTTTTGTTTTGTTGATGGTTTCCTTAGTGTGCAAAGCTTGTTATTTTGCTGTAATCCCTCTGAAAATACCAACAGAATTTTTTATAGAACTAGAAAAAACATTACTAAAATTTGTATGGAATCACAAAAGACCCCAAATAGCCAAAACAATCTAGAGAAATTTAACAAAGCTGGAAGTATCACAATCCCAGATTTTAAGATATACTACAAAGCTGTAGTAATCAAAACAGGATACTACTGGTACAAAAGTAGACACAGATCAGTGGAACAGAATAGAGAGCCTGGAAATAAACCCATGCTTATATGATCAATTTAATACAGAAGAGACAAGAATATACAATGGGAAAAGACAAGTCTCTTCAATAGATGTGTTGGGAAAACTGGACAGCTACATGTGGAATAATGAAACTGAACCACTTTCTTCCACCCGACACACAAAAAAAACCTCAAAATGGATTAAAGACCTAAATGTGAGGCCTGAAACCATAAAACTCCTGGAAGAAAATAGAGGCAGTAATTGCTTTGACATTGACCATAGAGATATTTTTCTAGATATAAAAGTATTTTTTATTTCAATTTCTGGTTGTTCATTGCTAGTATATAAAAAGATTTTTATGTGTTTACTTTAAATCCTGCAGTTTTACTATACTCAATTATTCTAGTCCTTTTTTGCATATTCATAGGATTTTCTGCATAAATGATTATGCCATCTACTATAAAAGACAGTTTTCCTTCTTTCTTTCTGATCCGGATGCTTTTTACTGCTTTTTCTTGCCTTACTACATTGACTAAAGCCTACACACAGAGTTGAATAGAAATGGTGAGAACAGACCTCCATGCCTTATTTATGATCTTTGAGGGAAAGTGTTCGATCTTTCATCAAACATTGTTTTTATAGTAATATTACTTAAGGGTTGAATCCTAGATTCCATCTAGGCTTTCATGTAAGAAGTGGAATAATGTTATGAACTTTAAAGTAGTAATATAAAGGACAGTTTGAGATCATCCTTTCTTGTTATTATAACTTTTTGTTAATATTTTCTTATAGGCCTATAAAATTTGTTTTATGTTTTTTGTTTAGTTTTCTGATTTTTCCTCACATTTGTGTCTTGGCTCCATGAGTTGTTTCTTGTTCCAGTTGAGGGGTATGAGTTCAAATTCCTTTCTACCTGTGTAAATAACATATATTTTTATGCTTTGAAAAACAAGGATTTTTGAGAAAAGACTGAGCCTGAATAGAGGATATAAAAAATATTTAATGTTGAGGAGGTTTAGTAACATTATTGGACTTTCTTAATGAAAAATCTTATTTTGGTTACCATAGCATCAGCACCTCTTTAAATACCTCCACTCATGTAATTTAAATAAAAACACTCTCAAAAGTTCATCATCAGGATCTTAACTTGTGGACCCTCTTGAACTTTTATTCTTTCTTAAGTAATGACAAGCATTCAGGTACATTTGTCTTCTTCCTTTTTTAATGTCCCTGGAACATGAGTTGGCAAGAGTTTCTTCATAAACCTCTCTCACTATCCTGTTCACCGAATTCAATAGTATTGCCAGGAATCCTAATAAGTTTCTGCAGGAACATTTTGAAAGCCTAATTTTTTTCTGTCCATTGGTTTGGAAAATCCTGTTTTTCCTTATTAGAACTGAAATAACTAAAAAGTGAGAGGCTTGTATTATATATTTAGGGAGGGGTAGAATTTGTGTGTGTGTTACATGTTTCAAAAACATAGTTTAATATATGTATGAGGTTAATTCCTCCGTCACTCACCTGATTTATTAACATAACATTTTCTTTATCCAGGCCCTTCCTGACAAGCTCAGTGACAGAGGTCAATCCTTTGTCAACCCTTTATGCCTAGATAATCAACTCAAAAGAAAAGGGCCCATTATTGTAGGGCACCTTTTCCCTTTGATGTTGCTGTCAGAAAGGTTTCTCTCATAAACCGTGCAAGGATTTCTTATCTTTATTAATTATTCAAGTTCCTTCATAATTCTTATGGTGTCTTTAAAAATGCTATATAGATCTTTACCTAATTAGAATATTTATAAGTTAACTGGAAAACAATTAAAAAAATCATAGTTTAAATGACTGAGATTAGACTAGAAATTTAAGGTTCATTTCCTCCCTTACCTTGCACCTGATTCTTTGGACATGAAATACCAATACTTGTTAGATTCATTTCTCTCTCATTAAATAAACTAAGTGTAATGATACAGTGTTGTGTGGCATAGAAATCAGATAAACCTTTAATAAATGGAAACTGGTTTGCTTTCCTTAAGAGCAGATTAGTTGAATTTTTTTGGTAAATAAGTTAGGAAACTGTGCACTTGAATATTTAGGAAAAAGAATTATTCACTAACATCACAGATCTAAGTTTTGAGTGGCTTGGTGTTGGAGGCTCTTTTTATTAGATACATTTTACAGTTGTATTTCTAAAAAGCAGCTCCATTTTATAAAGATGAAAGAGAGAAAAATAAAAACACAAAAAGGATAATAGATATTTGGACCAATGTTAAATGAGTTCAGAAATTGCTGTAGCATGACAAGAGATACCTGCACTATTAATGTATAACATAAGTCATTACAACCATTCTCACACACATACACACCCTTCCATTATTACCCATCTTTTAGTTCTAGTTTCTTAGCCAAGTCCTAGATAAAGACACAAATATATACAAACATGTGACTTCATTATAGTCTTAGACTAATACATCTTCATACTAGTTTCAGGTTTTACTGTTTTTAGGGGAAGTTTTTCCAACTTAACCTTTATTTCTTAACAACTTCCATAAGTCATTCTTTTCTCAAACAACCTCAGTCCTTGTGTAGATAAGTTTCACCCAAGGCAGTGACTCTCTTTTCAGATCATTAATTCCTTTCAGAATCCTATGAAAGCTGTGGACCCTCTCTCTAGAAAAATGTACATGCACGCACTTCTATTTATAAGTTCAGAGAGTTCATGGACTCTATTGAAGGTTATTTAGGGACCGCAAATTAAGAACCCTAAAAAGTGAATAAAATATGTTTTCCCAGATTTTTCAATTAACCAAAAAGGTATTGAAAGCATATACATTTAAATTTTTAGGGGGAGTTTGTCATCTTGATTTTAAACATGCATGATTGTCTTTTGTTTTATCCTAAAATATAATAAACTAAATAAAACACTGATCATTTGATGAGTTGTCATTCAGAGTCAGGAACTGCCTCACATATTCACCGCTATTGTTTTGTGCTATAAATGAAGCAGATTTCACCCTCATCCAAGACTAACTTCTTTTAACTTTATTGACATTAATGTTCTAAATGTACTAGGTTATACATGACTTAATTTTTCTTAAGAGATACAGTTCATTATACCTTTATATGCAGTCTTTGAAATTAAAAAGGGGAGTTTTGATTAAAGCAAAATTTTGCTTAATTTCTATTTGTATCCTTTCAGGCTGTCAGAAGTTTTTCAGAAATCCCTTATTTGGGGGGATGGTATTTCCATATATCTTTATGTAATACCTTTGTCTTAATTGTATGTATATAAATTGTTATTCGTAGCTTATTTTTATAGACATGTTCAAGTTTAAGTAATAGTTTACAATTTATCCTTATTATTCTGTTTTGTTTTCTAGAGAGTCTCACAGTCTAGTAAAAATCTTAATGCTATTTCTGTAGGTTTCTAGTCCTGGAGGCTCTACTTAGCAGCCAGAATCCATAAAACCAAGAAGAATTGAAGCCTGTCAACATCACTTTTAATCAACTCAGGGGTTGTTCTGGAAAGACTCAAGGCCACAGGGCTGTCCCTCCCTGCAGGGGTTGGTATTAGTTGCCTCTTCCAGCTCTGACAGCCTAAGAAGTGGGAGAGGCTGTGAGGCTCAGTCAGACAGTTTCCACTTTGACACTGCAGAATGGCTCAAAAATGTCCTCTGTATTTTAACTATGAATTCCACACAGCAACCATATGTGAAAAGTAAAGAATATAACCATTATTCTGAGGCAGTTATTTTATAGTCAGTACAGCTAAGTTCTTGCCTTAGATCCTGCTTCCATCCTTCCCGAGGAACGGGGTGCCATTCGTCACAGTCTCCTACTCCAAGCTTTTGGAGCTTGAATTTTTAAAAATCTCTTTATAGCCAAGGAAATACAGTATTGGTGTTTGCATTCATATGCATATGCAACAGATGCAAATAAATGGTGATCTCTTCATTTTTGAAAGCATATTTGGAAATTCATACCATCCCTCAGACTTTTTTCTCTTAAAAAAAAAGTAGAATATTTTTTTCTTTAAGGTATATAGAGTTCGGATTGTCGTTTGTTACTTAAAAATATTTTTGAGATTGCTAGTGACTTGGCAGTTTTAATTTCTTGGGTTGGTTAAATTTATAAAGGTCAAGTGGGGACTCTGAATTATTAAAAGACTGAAAAACACTAAGAAAACTAATT
This sequence comes from Panthera tigris, assembly GCF_018350195.1. Classification (NCBI taxonomy): domain Eukaryota; kingdom Metazoa; phylum Chordata; class Mammalia; order Carnivora; family Felidae; genus Panthera; species Panthera tigris. Next base: position 78,937,129 of record NC_056664.1, on the reverse strand, counting down.
TGACTGATCTTTTAGAAAATATTGGAGTTTAGGAAATAATATATATATCAGATCAGCACTTTTTACTAAAAGAAAATATTTAGCATCCATGTTTTAAATTTCTAAAATGTCTGAAGTATTACATCAGGTAAAGATGTAGTCCTTAAAACTGAGTATTCTAGTTTAGTAGCTTCCAAATTTTTGACTATGACCTGTAGGAAGGTAAGAAATGTATTTCTATTGAGATTCTGTTCTACACATACATATATTTATATACACACAATGTAGACTGGAATTTCAAAGTAAGTGTGATGCAATAGTTACTTCCCATTCTGTTCTGTTTATTTTTCTATTTTTTTTTTAAAGTGTTTATTTGGGGCGCCTGGGTGGGTCAGTCGGTTGGGCGTCCGACTTCGGCTCAGGTCACGATCTCGCGGTATGTGGGATCGAGCCCCGTGTCGGGCTCTGTGCTGACTGCTCAAAGCCTGGAGCCTGCTTCAAATTCTGTGTCTCCCTCTCTGACCCTCCCCCGTTCATGCTCTGTCTCTCTCTGTCTCAAAAATAAATAAACGTTAAAAAAATTTTTTTTTTTAAAAATAATAAAAGTGTTTATTTTAAGAGAGAGAGAGCATCTGCGCATGTGCAGTTGCATGTGTGAGGGTGGGGCACTCTGGCAGGGAAGGGGCAGAGAGAGAGAGAGAGAGAGAATCCCAAGCAGGCTCTGCACTCTGTGGGGCTCGATCCCACGAATCTTGAGATGACCTGAGCCGAAATCAAGAGTTGGATGCCCAACCAACAGAGCCACTCAGGAACCCCTGATTTGGTTTTTAAATGCTGGTCTTAACCCATTAAATTGACTTCTCTCTTGGAATATGGGTCACGACTCAGTTTGGCAAACTGGCAAACACTGCTGCAGGGTAGGACTTGTCCAGCTCATGCTGCCTTAAGATTCTGGCAGCAGACTGCCATCCTTCTGCAGTGCAGATGATCATGAGGAAGCTTACCTGCCCCTGAGTTGATGACAGCCCTCTGAGTGGCTTTGGAGGGAGAAGAAAATGATAAGATGTCATAGTTGTTGGGAGGAGGGAGGAGGAAAGTAGAGAAAAAGGTAAATGAGAAATGAATTAAGATGTTTCATACAGCCAAGTAAAGCTATTTTCTGTTTTAAAAAAATTCATTCTCAAGAACAGAAGGGAGCCTTCCACGCCTACTCTGTCTTCCAAGTAATTTCATGTATTTTGAGGATAGAGAAAGAAATAAAGGTAACATCTCCCCTAGGAGAAGAAATTGGAAAGAAATGGAGATAGGTGAGAAATTGAGAGAAAGCAATGGAATCAGATCTGGATTTGTGCAACATATTCATTGAATAATGGCTAAATTTTCTTTAATACTGTAAGAAGAGGCACATTTTCAGTGTCTCATATGTAGTAATAAGGGAAGACATGGTTATCCCTTTGTTGAAAACAGATTCAAAGCGTGAGAGAAGCTTTAAAAAAAAAAAAAAAAAACCCCTCATGGAAGCTAAAAGTCTTCCTACCTGTATGCAATAGCTCTTAAGTCTCTGACAACTTTTTCTCCTGCATACTTGCTCACAAAGTGCTTCAGGGTTACTGCAGGGCTGTCAGGTGAGCCCATGTTGTAACTTTCTGGATGTTAAAATCATGCATTGTCTACTAACAAGTCACACAGTAACTGCAGAGTAGCCTTCTAACAGGTATTCATAGTAGTAGTTATCCTGCCATATTTACCACAGTGGTTTTGGCAGCATTATTGCCAAAATTTAGTAACACGTAAGGCCTGTCTGTAGTCACACATTTCAGTTTTAGTGTTCTTATCTTCCTGTCCTTAGAATACTTGTCTACAAGACGATAAGCCCTGTTGACACTGGTCTTGTACAATTCTAGATCCTCAGCATTTGGTATAGTGCCTGAGACATAAAAGCACATAAAATAGATACTTGTTACCATTATTATTGAGGATGCTTAGACAACCGAGTGTTATTGTTGTTTATAGAGGTCTGATATAAAATTTCATTAGTTTTGGGTGTCATGACACAATGATTCGATATTTGTGTACATTGAGAAATGATCATCACCAAAGCCTAATTAACCCCCATCACTGTACATAGTTGTACAAATTGTTTTTTCTTATCATGAGAACTTTTAAGATTTGTTCTCTTAGCAACGTTCAGATATGCAGTGCAGTATTACCAAGTATAGTCACCATTCTATGCATTAAATCCCAGTGACTTATTCATTTTATAACTGTAAGTTTGCACCTTTGACCTCCTTTACCTATTTCATCCACTCCCACCCCACCTCTGGCAACTACCAGTCTGTTCTCTCTATCTAAGAGCTTGGTTTGGCTTGGTTTGGTTTTTGTTCTTTGATGTTTTTTTTAACTATTAAGTATTTGCCATGAAATCATAAAGTATTTAGAACTCTGGCTCTAACATACATATTTATATTTAGTGCCTTAGAACGTTATTTTTCTAAACATCTTGAGTTGGGATATCTTTGAGGCAATATAAATTAATTTTATTTTCTAATTTAAGATTGTGGTTGTAAATTATTAACATCAGTAGCTTTATTTGAAATGTAGATTTTATGAATACATTATTCTGAGAACATTTTAAATATAGTTCTCAAATTATTTTCCAATTAAGAAAGTTAGCATTTTTCTTAGCTGGAAATTCCAGTGACTTTCATTCTCTCTTGAGCCAGACACTTTATAGACAAATGTTAGAAATTATTTTAGCTTAGTTATATCAAGCTTAGTTCTTCTTAAATGTGGTTTGGAGAGAAAAAGAATAAGCAGTTCTTTTTTGTAATTTTGAAATGTTCTCAGAGAAGTGAATGATACTATATCATGCATGTTTAGGTATTTGTAATGCAGTAGCCCTCCTATTTTGGTGAAAGGAAATAACATGGTATTTCTCATCCCCTTGTGTTTTTTCCTACCAATATTTCACTTCCAAAACGAAGTAGTTCTCTGACTGGAATTTCAAAGGCACTGATAACCATTTCAGTACAAAAGGTTACACCTAAAGTGACTATGAAGTCATATTTCAGACAAATAATTCCAGTTTCTGATCTAGATTTCTATGAGACCTCTAGAAATTATATATTTTACTTTATTCCCACCAAACATAAAAATAATTTCTCTAGGAGTCCGTTATGAATACTCACACATCTTCTTGCCCAATAAAGTTTCAAAAAACAACCTCCCCTCCTCAGTTGCCAAGAATACAGAAAAGACCCATTTCATGTGTCTGTGACCATGAATCAGGCAGTTGGGAAAGCTCCAGATTGCTCGTCTTTTTTGGCTCTTCAACAACAGTAACAAACGCAGAAACTCTGAGACTAGATAATACAAATCAGTAAATGTTGCCAAGATTTTAATTGGCAGTACTAAAGTTGCTACTTTGAGCACCTTCAGAAGTTTGAAACCGCTGCATGAAGTGACTCCTTGTCCTAAATAAATACTGTGGGACATGGATAGGAGGGATCTTTAATTTTCTAAAACAAAAATACAGAAGTATAGTCCAGTAAATCTAATACTCTTTTAAAATAGCTTTTTATAAATAGTGAGTTAAATATTCATTTTCTCCATATCCCCTAGTTTTATTATCTGTAGAATTATTTGTCCGAAAGTAAAAATGACAACTCTATAGTTTTAGCAATTCACAAATCATGCTAAATGCAATGCAAGATAAGGTTTGGAGAAACTTTTACAAATTTAAGTTTAACATTACAAATATAGGTCAGCATTGAGGTACAATTTGAATATTTACGGTTTTACTAAAACATTTTATTAATTAATATTAATATTAATATTTAAATTCTTCTCTATAGTGTCACCAGATCAGAGCATTTCTGATACCCAAGAAATAGTTTCACAGGTGATCATTCATCTGCTAAATAATATGTTGTTTCTGATATTAAAGTACTTTTATTTTATTTATTTATTTATTTTTAAATGTTTTATTTTTATTTTTGAGACAGGGACAGAGCATGAACGGGAGAGGGTCAGAGAGAGAGGGAGACACAGAATCTGAAACGGGCTCCAGGCTCTGAGCTGTCAGCACAGAGCCCAACGCGGGGCTCGAACTCACAGACAGCGAGATCATGACCTGAGCCGAAGTCGGCCGCTTAACCGACTGAGCCACCCAGGCGCCCCTTAAAGTACTTTTAATTAAGATTTCTTCTAAGACTTAAATCTTATAACACTCAAAATATTATCAGTCAGCATACATTATATACACATTCTTTTAAAAATACCTACCTATTCAGGGGCGCCTGGGTGGCTCAGTTGGTTGAGCGACCGACTTCAGCTCAGGTCATGATCTCATGGTTCGTGAGTTCTAGCCCCGCGTCGGGCTCTGTACTGACAGCTCAGAGCCTGGAGCCTGCTTCTGATTCTGTGTCTCCCTCTCTCTGCCCCTTCCCCACTCATGCTCTGTCTCTGTCTCAGAAATAAACATTAAAAAAATTTTTTTTAATAAATAAAAATACCTATTCAGAATCTATTTGGATAGACACCTGAAATTACATTTTGGGTTATTTACTGTCCAGAATCTGTTCTCAATATATTGCAATATTTTAATATCAGATTTTATTTTCTAAGTCTTAGTTAAATAAAAGAAGTTATCTAGTGCAAAATTCATTTAATGTAAACTTTTTGTTTGCTTGTTTGTTTTGGGCAAAGGGGCTTAGACTTTAAGAAACAAAATAAGAGTATTTAAGTTTAATGTATACCTAATGTATAATAATTTTTCTCATTTATCATCAAATATTGTAACCATATGATATCTCTTTGGGCATCTCATCTTTTTTCTTCTTTGTCAGTATTTGAAAACTTTCTATCATGAAAAAGGAAAAAATAGGATAATTAATTTCTTTAAAACTGAAAACACAGTTTTAGTACTGTTATCAAGCAAAAAAAATATTACAGACAACATTTGTTGAGCACTAATGCCAGGCACTGTTCTAATTAATTCTGAAACAATATATAAAGTGCAGGTACTTTTAGCATTTCCAGTTTTACAGATTAGGAAGACCTAGAAGGCTGAGTAACAAATCCAAGATTATGTTGCCAACAGGTAGCAGTTATTGCCTTCTATGGAGTATTATTTAAGTGTCTAGTATTTAGTGTATACTGTATAGTTACTATTTATGTTGCATTATTATCATATACAATATTATTATAGTCCTTGAATTCCTTCTGAGTTTTGCTTGTACAAACACTGGCTGGACTCTATGACTCTTCCAAAAGAAATATGGTTTCACCATGAGGATCAAGGTAGAGCATCATTGTGGTTTGTTTATGTAAAAAGATACTGGAGTATAAAGAACTCAAAGTTATAATCTTACCTTCGCTACTTATTTAGTTAGCGTTGAGTGTTTATGTTCATTGGTTGTTAACAGCAAGAGCTGAGAGTTCTTGTATTGGGAACACTTGTGAATCTGTGAGATATTAAAAGGTTTCTAAGTATAGTATCTTCTGATATCTTTATGAAGTATTTTTCTTTCTGTTCCCAAAGCAGCTAGTTTGAAGTTTATTTGTCATATATCCCTCCTCAGGTATTATTTTTAGAAGGGCTAACCCTACTTATTATTTTTCTTTTATATTAAATATTTCTTATTTTACCTTTAATACTTGTTAATGTTCAAGAGATCTGGGTGAAAGTCTTGTATGGTTATTAATTTGAAACAGTCTTTGGAAATCTAATTTATTTCTTTAAGAAAGATACCAGGTGGTAGGAAATCAGGTATATAAACAAATCACGTGAGATTTTGAGTGCTCTGATTAGCTTAAGAAAAAGTTAATATCTCATTTACAAGATTTTTTTTTTTTTTTAACCAGGTGTGGCAGTTTTGCTAGATATAGTGATAAACAGTTTCTCATTTTCTGGCTCAAAGTTGAATTTGCTTTGTGAGCATAGCTGGAATTAAAACATTTTAATGTTTTTCAAGATCAGTGTATCTTGGAGGCATTTTGATGACTCAGGGCTGATTTTAGCTGCAGAAAGAATTATAGCAGAATTGCAAGGAGAAGGAACAGATGTTTTTTAAGTTTCAGGATGAGTAGGTTGGTTGCATAGCACAAGGGTAATTGGATGATGTAAAACGCAGTGACTGTGAGAATAAGCAAGGAGATACTCTCAGGGTGGTTTTGGTTTAGCAAAAGGATGAATGAAATAAGGGAATATGTACATGATGTGGGTCATTACATGTCATGAAGCAGAGATTTCTGGAGTGGAATGGAACCACATGAGGAAAAGGTAAAAATTATATTGGTGAGGGTAAGTTACTACTAGTGGTGAATTATTCCACACTATTATAGCCTGTTAAAAGATATAGACTCCAAGCTCTTGTAGAAGTCATCCTTATCCATAAGAAGTAAAATCTTAAGTCTAATGTTGATTTTTAGACACTTTTACTGGCTGAATAATTTATTAAAGCAATAAAATCATGAAAAATTATCACTTGGTAGAAAAAAGGTAAAGACAAGTCTATTCTTTGAATTCCACTCCTTCTTGGTGGCGTCTCAAATGTCCTTAATGAGAACATAATCTTCCTTGAGACTTCAGTTCTGTTAGCCATGACAGTTAATGTCCACCTCTCCTGAGTGACTTGAGGTTGGTCTACCTCACTTTCCTCCTCAACACCTTACACTCCTTGATCGTCTCTGTTTTAGGCATTTTGACACTCTCTAGCATAAAGTCAGTCTATTTATGGTCTTCAGAGCCTTTCATAAGTTTACCCTGCATTTGTTTGCTTTTTTTTTTCATTTTTAATTGCCACCAACATGGCTTCCTACTGTCCACTGTAGCAAATGTAAGTTCCTCCCATAAGCCTTTCCCATCCCATTGTACCTTTATTCTCCCTAACTTCCACTCCTCTCTGATGTTTGCAGTTCCCTGTTCCCTTGACTATACATACTGTTTTCAAAACTTACCTGCTAGTCAAAAAGGAACATCAACTAAGTATATATATCTAAGGTATTTTGGTGGAGACTAGGGATATAAAGATTAATAAGATATTTTATATGCCTGCAACTTATCTATAGTCTGGCTGCTGAGATGGATGAAATCTCTTTGTTAAAATATCATGAACAATTCAGGATAGGATGTGATGTGTCAGATGCTTGGAATTAGCTATAAATGTCAAAAGTTGAGGAAAACTGTGGACTGAGGTAGCTGGGTTGGGATTTAGAAAGGAAATGCAAACTGTGTTGTCTTACCAATAACGTGAATAGTAGAATGTGTGTGTGTTTGAGAGAGAGTGAGTGTTTGTCTTTGTCTTTTTCTGTTTACCCCCTGTAGGGATAGAAGGATGACAGGTGTTTCAGGAAAACAGAAAATGCAAAGTTGTGGAACTGTAAAGACTTGCCTTGGATACAAAAGCAAAAGCTTATGTAAGGAAATAATAGGAAATATGGTTGAAGAGGTGATTTGGTATTAGAGAATATTTTTAACGTGTATTTATTTTTGAGACAGAGAGAGACAGAGCATGAACAGGGGAGGGTCAGAGAGAGGGAGACACAGAATCTGAAACAGTCTCCGGGCTCTGAGCTGTCAGCACAGAGCCCAGTGCGGGGCTCAAACTCACGGACCTGAGCTGAAGTCAGCCGCTTAACCGACTGAGCCACCCAGGTGCCCCTTAGAGAATATTTTTAAAAACCCAACCATACTAACAGCAAGACCATACAGACCACTGTAAGGATTTCTAAGTTGGAACAAGGCAAGGGGACCCTAATACCTTTTTAGAGAAACATTAAAATTTTTAGGTGAGAACCAAGCTCAGCGTAAAGAAATGACATTTCCCTGACAATTCATATAAGTATTCCAGATGGTTTCTTTAGGCCCCAGCTAAATAAACTAATAATAAAGGTCACTGGCATGGACAATAAGAAAAGGGTCCTGAATTCCTAAAGTCATAACTATCAGATAGTAAAATATTTTTATGTCTTTTTCATGTTATTTGAAGTGTTCGCTTTCTAAGAGAAACAAAGAAATGGAACTAATATAAAAATAGTTCAAATTAACGTTTCTATTAGTTGTTTCTGACATTATGTTGCTGCTCAAGTTGAACTCTTACTTGTGACAAGAAAATGCATTAGAGAACATTTCTTAATATGGCTACTTATATCTTTGAATCTGACCGTTTAAGTCATAAAAGAGCCTGCCTCTCCATAGTTGCTATTTCAGTTGTTTTCATCTCTTTTTTGTGTGTGTCTTGAGAAATTAAGACTAAGCCTAAGACTGTTAGATATATTTTTCAGAGGAGACCTGTATTCTGGAAAAAGACAATAGATTGATTGGTTCAGGTTTTTTCAATGCATATTTTTTATTGTGAAAAAGAAATCAGTTCAGTATACCGTTCCACCATGGAAGGTGATAATTACCCTTTTTATTGTATTCACAGCTTGTTCAGAGAGTTATCTCTAAAATTGTGACTTAAAAGCTTTTGTTAATGTTTATTTATTTGAGAGAGAGAGAGAGAGAGAGAGAGAGAGAGAGGGAGAGAGGGAGAGAATGAGAGAACGAGCTAGTGGGCACAAGTTGGGGAGGGGCAGAGAGAGACGGAGACACAGAATCCGAAGCAGGCTCCAGGCTCTGAGCTGTTATGAGCTCTGAGATCATTACCTGAGCCAAAGTTGGTCACCCAACTGACTGAGCCACCCAGGCGCCCCTAAAATTGTGACTTTTAAAACATAGCATCGAGAGTCTATTACTGAGTTAAAAATAAATAATAATTAGTATTGAATAAGACATAATTCTAAATTTCTACCTATACTGTACTATTTTCATTAAACATTTTTTTTCAGTATTTCTGTATGGTAATCTGAAAGCAGAAACTCATACTGTAGTGGTATATACTACCCAGTAGTAGAAATTGCATATTTCTGGCTTGATAATCTATTCTTCTTTTTGGAAATAATAATGTTTTGACATTATTTTCAAAGTTAGAGGTTTGTGTTAAGATCAATGATAATTTTAAATACCTAGCTCTGGCATTATGGAATTGTAACATATGATTTTAATTGTACTAGATGTGAATAGAAATAAGGTATTTTTATAAATTGCAAAAGAAATCATTTTTACTGAGCACATATGTGCCCAGGACACATTATACTATTATAACAGTCTTAATAAAGTAGATATTTGTATTTATAGATAAGAAATTTGAGACACAGAGAAGTTAAGTGTTGAATAACTTGCCCATGATTATACAACCAGTAAATGATATAATTGGGATTGGAAACCAGGTTTCTCTGACTCCCTAAGCCCACTCACTTTCTTTGTTCTTGCAGTGCTGTTTTTGTGCAAATATTGCTGGTTTAAATTTTTCATTCAAGATTGTTGATCAAGTATTTCAAGGGAATTGGCCCATACAACACTTTGACAAAAAAACAAGCTCTACAGAAGTGCAAGGCAGTAGGGGCGCCTGGGTGGCTCAGTCGGTTAAGCGTCCGACTTCAGCTCAGGTCATGATCTCACGGTCTGTGGGTTCGAGCCCTGCGTTGGGTTCTGTGCTATCAGTTCAGAGCCTGAAGCCTGCTTCGGATTCTGAGTCTCCCTCTCTCTCTGCCCCTCCCCCACTCACACTCTGTCTCTATCAAAAAATGAATAAACGTTAAAAAAATTTTTTTTAAAGTGCAAGGCAGTAAAGACTTCAGTTATCCAACATCATCATTATTTCGTGAAATATTTCCCATATAGCTTTTTAAAGCAAGCATTTAAGTTAATAACTTCTCCCTACCTTCTTAAAGTGTTCTATAATTTATATAACTTTTATTTCGAGTGTCATCTTAGGCTATTAGCTTGTACTTTAATAAAGTGATGGCCTCAGGAATTGTTAATGACTCTTAAGCCAGTTACTGCCTCAGAAAGTGGTTCAAGATTACTGTGCTTTTGTGGTTGGTGATTTGCTGTCAGCTGTCATTTCTCAGTCAGATTCTGACAGTTCTTTTCATACTGCTTCTATTTTTTTTTTCCCCTGCCAGTAACTTAAGTGCCAAAATTTATAGGGAAAATCAGGTAACTGAATTTGTCAAATACAGTAACCTTAATTTGTAACTAATTATGTATATCAATAAGCTTTGACCAGTGAGCCTAAGGGATCTCTACATCCTCCTGGAAAAATATAGTACTTTCATTCATGGACATTGTGTTCCTGTCTTTTCTTTTTTTAATGAGGGGGGTGGGTGCTAATTCTTCTGTGTTTTCCTTAATGCAGTAGGCAGTAGTCCTACACTGGTGGGGGGGGGGGGGGCGTTGTATATTTAAAGGGCCTACACACTTAACTTGTATTTCTTTTAATCACATGCATTGCTCTTGTGGTTCTAAATATTTGAATGTGATTCTCCTTACTTATTTGAATACAGCCAAGAAGACAAAAAGCATCAGCTGTTACGCTTGGAATCTTTTGTCTGCAGTGGGTTTTTTTCTTCAGTGAGCCTGCTGCCTTTACTCCAAGTCTCCCTTTCTTCACTGTGGCAGTAGCTGATGTCTCTGTCACTGCTACTCACAACCATACCGAGTGATATAAAAGAGCTTTGAAGCTTAAAATACTTCTCTAACTTAACTTGCACACGTGTATCTTCAAGTTTCTCCAGCAAAGTGACTGAACCAGGTCTGCTTTCAGTTCCCTTGTCAGTCAGTGCCTCACGGCTTTCCCTTTTGTCACAGGACTAGTGATGCAGTGTGCTTTATAATCCATACTCCTCTTTTAAGTCACATGCAGATTTAGATACTTTGCTTATCTCTATAGCATAGAGCTCATCTCTGTGTCTGAGTCCTTATGATTTATAATCATGGTAGCAGTAAACTTCAACTTTACATGGGCATCTTAAAGAAAACACACAGGAGTTTTCACAGAAGCTGGGAGCTTTTCTACCCAGCTAGAAATATACTAATGTTAGATTCCAGGCAATCTCATAAAAGCAATATATTATTAAAAAAAATTTTTTTTAATGTTTAGTTTTGAGAGAAAAAGAGAGAGAGAGAGAGAGAGCATGAGCAGGGGAGGGGCAGAGAGAGAGGGAGACACAGATCTGAAGCAGGCTGCAGGCTCTGAGCTGTCAGCACCGAGCCTGATGCGGGGCTCAAACCCACCAACCATGAGATCATGACCTGAGCCGAAGTCAGATGCTTAACTGACTGAGCTACCCACATGCTCCAAAAGCAATATATTATTAAGAGGAACCTCTTAAAGAACGGTTTTATCTCTTTTATAATTAGTAAGGATCCTTTCTGAATTTTTATTTAGGGGCCTTCCAACTTAAACATAGGATGTTGAGTTCTCTTGCATACTTGAATAATACGTGTTCAGAAATGGTTCAGCCATAATGCCATAATTAGCGCTATTTTTCCAACAGTATTTACTCACTTGGTGCCTCTGTGTCACATTTTGGTAATTCTCATAATATTTCAAACTTTTCCATTACTGTTACATTTGTTATGGTGATCTGTGATCAGTGATCTTTGATGTTACTATTATAATTGTTTTGGGGCACCACAAACCATACCCTTACAATGGCTAATTTAATTGATAACTGTGTGTGTTCTGACTCCTCCACCAACTGGCCTGTTCTCTCTCCTTGAACCTCACTATTCCCTAAGACATGATACTGACCTCAGAGCTGGCAATAATCCAACAGTGGTCTCCAAGTGTTCAAGTGAAAGAAGAGTCATACTCTCCTTTTAAATCAAAAGCTAGAAATGATGAAGCTTAGTGAGAAAGGTGTGTCAGCAGCCAATATAGGCCAAAAGGTAGTAGGCCTCTTGTGCCAAACAGCCAAATTGTGATTGCAATGAAAAAATTCTTAGAGGAAATTTAAAGTACTTCTCCAGTGAAAACACAAATGGTAAGAAAGTGAAATAGTCTTGTTGTCGATATGGAGAAGGTTTTAGTGGTCTAGGTAAAGGATCACAGCGGCCATAACATTCTCTTAAGCCAAAATCTAATCCAGAGCAAGGCCCTGCCTCTCCTCAATTCTACAAAGGCTGAGAGAGGTGAGGAAGCTGCAGAAGTAAAACTTGAAACTAGCAGAGGTTGGTTCATGAGGTTTAAGGAAAGAAGCCATCTCCATAACATCAGAGTGTAAGGTGAAGGAGTAAGTGCTGTTGTAGCACTGCAGTAAATTCTCTGGAAAATCTGGCTAAGATAATCAATGAAGATTAGTTACTAAACAGATTTTTTAATGTAGATGAAACAACCTTATACTGGAAGATGCCATCTTAGGACTTCATTAGCTAGAGAGGAGAAGTCAATTCCTGGCTCTGAAGCTTTACTCTCTTGTTTGGGGCTAATGGAACCAGTATCCTTAAGTTGGAGCCAGTGCTCATTTACCATTCTGAAAAACCTAGGGCAATTAAGAATTATGCTAAAACTTCTCTTCCTGTGCTTTATAAATGGAGCAAAGCCTGGATGACAGCACATATGTTTACAGCAGGGTTTACTGAATATTTTAAGCCCACTGTTGAGACCTGCTCAGAAGAAAAGATTCCTTTCCAAATATTACTGCTCATTCATGAACAGATACTTCTCCAAAGAAGACATCCAGATGGCCAACTGACACATGAAAAGATGCTCAACGTCACTCATCAGCCGGAAAATAAAAATCAAAACTACAATGAGAGATCACCTCATACCTGTCAGAATGGCTAATTTCAAAAACATAAGAAAAAAGGAGATGTTGGTGAGGATGTGGAGAAAAAGGAAGCCTGGTGCACTGTTGGTGGGAATGCAGACTGGTGTGGCCACTGTGGAAAACAGCGTGGAGATTCCGCAAAAAGTTAAAAATAGAACTACCCTATGATCCAGTAATCTCGCTACTGGGTGTTTACCCCCAAAATTCAAAAACACAAATTCAGAGGAATGCATGCACCTCTATATTTATTGTAGCATTATTTGCAATAGCTAAACTATGGAAGCAGCCCAAGTGTCCGTTGATAGATGAATGGATAAAGAAGATGTGGTGTACACACACACAGGAATATTACTCAGCCACAAAAAAAGAGTGAAATCTTGCCACTTGCAACAGTAGGGATGGAGCTAGAGAGTATAATGCTAAGAGAAATAAGTCAGGGCAAGACAAATACCATATGATCTCATTCATGTGGCATTTAAGAAACAAAGCAAATGAGCAAAGGGGGGGGGGGAGAGAGAGAGAGAAAGAGAGAGAGAGAAACCAAGAAATTGACTCTCAACTATAGAGAACAAACTGATGGTTACCAGACGGGAGGTGGGTGGAAGGATGGGTAAAATTGGTGATTACTTATCATAATGAAAAAACGAATAATAAAATAATTTTTAAAACCCCGCAAATATTATTGCTTATTGACAATGCATCCGGTCACCCAAGAGTGCTGATGCAGATGTATAATGTTTTCACGCCTGCTAGCGCAGCATCAGTTTTGTAGCCCATGAATCAAGGAATAATTTCAACTTTCGAGTCTTATTATTTAAGAAATACGTTTTGATTCCTCTGATGGATCTGGGCAAAGTGAATTGAAAACGGAAAGGATTCACTGTTCCAGATGCCATTAAGGACATTCGTGATTCATGGGAAGAGGTCAAAATATCAACATTAACAGGAGTTTGGAAGAAGTTGATTCCAACCCTCACGGATGACTTGGAGTATTTTAAGAATTTAGCAGGGGAAGTAACTGCTGATATGGTGGAAATAGGAGAGGTAGAGTTAGAAGTGGAGCCTGAAGATGTGACTGAATTGCTGCAATCTCAAGAAAATGGTTTCTTGAGATGGAATCTCCTAGTGAAGATGCTGTGAAGACTGTTCAAATGACATTAAAAGATTTAGAATATTACATAAACTTAGTTGATAGATCAGCAGCAAGATTTAAGAAGATTGACTCCAATTTTGAAAGAAGTCCTACTGTGGGCAAAATGCTGTCAAACAACATCATTTACTGCAGAGGAATTGGTGAAAGGAGATCAGTCAGTGCAGCAAACTTCATTGTCATTTTAAGAAATTGTCACACCCCAGCTCTTAGCAACCACCACCCTGATTAGTCATCAGCCATCAACATGGAGGCAAAGACCCTCTATCAGCAAAAAGATTACAACTCACTGAAAGCTCAGATGATGGTTAGCATTTTTTAGCAATAAAATACTTTTAAATTAAGGCATGTACATTTTATTACACAATGCTGTTTCACACTTAATAGACTACAGTATTGTGTAAACATAACTTTTATATAAAAACATTCGTTTGACTCACTTTATTGTGGCAGTCTGGAACCGAACCTGCACTGTCTCTGAGTTGTATTTGCATTTTCCTGTATTCTTACTTACCTTTTAAGATTTTACCTTTTTATATCTTTTTTTTATAATTTTTTAAAAAGTTTATTGAGAGAGAGAACGTGAGCAGGGGAGGGGCAGAGAGGGAGGGAGAATTCCAAGCGGGCTCTGTGGTGTCAGTGTGTAGCCTCATGTGGCACTCAATCTCATGAACTGTGAGATCATGACCTGAGCTGAAATCAAAAGTGAGATGCTTAACCGACTGAGCCACCTAGGTGCCCCTACCTTTGTATATCTTAACTTGCCACTTTCCATGCTTGACATGAGAAAGTTACCTCACAGACTAAAGTATGTGAATAGTACATGCTGTATATGTCGATAGGTAGTCTTGGAAACCTATTAAACTTTTTAGGGTTGCATGTACGAAATCATCGTAACTGCTGGAGTATAATAGTATGACATGCTTTAGTGAGACTCACTGTAGATTAAGAAATAGGTGTTGGGGCCCCTGGGTGGCTCAGTCGGTTAAGTGTCTGACTTCGGCCACGTCATGATCTTGCAGTTGGTGAGTTTGAGCCCTGCGTCGGGCTCTATGCTGACAGCTCAGAGCCTGGAGCCTGCTTCAGATTCTGTGTCTCCCTCTCTCTCTGCCCCTCTCCTGCTAGTGTTCTGTCTCTCTCAAAAATAAAATAAACATAAAAAAAAAAAAAAGAAATAGATGTTGCCTCCTTTAAAATAAAAAAGGTTCTTCATATTCTTCAGGGATGCACCATATGTTGATTCCATATTTGTGGTAGTCAAGTGGCATCTTTGACATCATTTTTGAAATGTATTACCATGTTCAGCTGAAAAAAACTCAAGAGTCAAAATTGGTAATCGTTTTAAGTGTTTGTTGTTTGACAGCAGCAGAAGTGGCATAATTCACTTTTGCTGATACAAATTAAGAAACTCAGCAGTTATATATTGCAACAAATTGAAGTTTTCAAAATGTTGCTTACATTTGTCTTTTGAGAGAAAACAGTTATTGTGTGGTAAATAGCTTATTGTAGCTTTTGAGAAAAGTGTGTATTAAAAACAGCTGTAAAGATGGGAAAAGTGCCTTTTCTTAACTGGTAGAGAGCAGAGTGAATACCTCAATTTGTGCAACTAATAATGCCTATATGTCTGATATGCTTTGAAAAGAAAAGAAAAGAAAATTAGTGAGCATTTGATTTCCTGAAATCTTTTGCTTTAATGTAATAAAGTACATTCATGATTAAGATGTAAGTTTTTTTTGGCTAAACTTTAAGACATAAAACACTATTCTTTCTAATAAACAGATATTCCCTTTGTAATTAGGTGGAATTTTGAATTTATCACAGCAAACAAACTGTCTGGTAGCTTATATCATCTAAAGAAAACTAGATTAATGAATTTTTTAGTCAAGGGTAGTCTTTAGAAATTCCCTGGTAATAGGTCTTTGTGGTGGCTTTTAATCTCTTAAAACATAAGGCTTGCATGGGATGAGGCATGAATTAATTTTCCAGCTTTTGACAAAATTGAATCCTAAAACCATCCACATGCATGTGACAATCACTTCTAGAGAGTAATTAGCTTGCTATAAATATAAGAGATTTCCTGGGAGAAAATTGCTCATGCTATGTAACCAATAGGGAAATTTAGCATTTTAGAGAAAAAGTATATCTTATCCAAAATAATAGAACCCTTAAGTTTTTAGTTTGTTTTGGCTATTGTGCTTTTTTTATGTAGATTTAATTGTGAGAAATGTGGCAGGCTGGGGTGTGAGACATGTTTATGTCCTTCATGGGGTGTAGGATTAACTTTCATAATTAGTTTTTAGGAATCTTTATGGAAATTTTTTCATGAATCTATTAAAATGCACAAGGATGATTTGCCATTCAATTGAAAATCACATTAACCCCTGAACCTTAGGATGGACTTTAGAACTAGACAAACCTGGTGAGATTCTTAACCCAATTTATGTACTTTGATGGGTTATACCTTGTTTTTCATTTATAAAATGGGAATAACAGTATCTACTTTTTGGAATTATTGTATGAAGTATTTAGAATAGTGTGGACAAAGTACTTACCACAATACCAGGTTTATAAAAGTCGTTTTTAAAAAAATGGTGTTTCCTTCTACCACCATCACCCTTCCTCCAAGGCATTTAATAAGCCATTGCAAATAGGGACCTTATACTTTTATTACCTTTTGATCCAGATCCTTAGGATCTCCAGATATCCTTTCTTTTTACATTTTTTTTTTCACATGAGAAGTTATGACATGAGACACTGAGTGGGTAAATAACTAAAACCACAGGTATGTTCTTTGAATATCTGTCCTAGAGGACGTGGGCTGCCGAAAACTTGATACACCTCTCCTGAGAAAACAGGGCACGTGGGGATGCTATGCTCAGGAGTTCATCATGTCTGTGACACAGGGTTCCAACTTAAGGAGATATTATGAGCTCAAGGTGTTCTGTCTCAAAACCAGGTTTTACTTTGACTTTAATTCGTAAATAACCTCTTGGTGTAGCCAACAGTTTTCTAATTCAGAGTGACAAAAAATAGAATGCAAATAAACCAAATAGTTCATTATTTGCCTTCATTTACTACCCTTAATAGTTTTATTATAAAGCATATATTGAATAAGCGTGAACCACAATGGGGTTTAGTTTCTTCAGTTTATTTAGTTTTATTTTCTTGTTTAAAATGGAAGTCAAAGGAACTGGAATGGAAGAAAAATTCTTCTGTTTATGTAATACATTTTCATGTTTTCCTACATAAATTGAGTGCAGAATAACCCCAGGAAATAACAAGAAAGCATACTAACGGAGTTGTGTCCCCTGATGTCTACCAAATGGTTTACATAAGTTAACTCATTAAGTCCCAACAGCAACCATCTGGCAGATTGCGAGCATTGTACTCCAGGTTACATGGCTTACAAATTAAATAGCATGGAGCCTAAGGATTGTGTAGCATGGAGTGCACTGCACATGTATCAGAAGGACCCGAGTCAGGATTTTAACTTAGTCCTACCTACTCTAAAGTTCTTACTGTTTTCTTGTCATCCTCTTTCCTAAATTGTCTCAATAATGTAGCAAGGTGAGGAAGATACTGTACAGAATTGCCCTTAAATTGCATGTTATTTAGTTATCTGTGAAGAAGTAAAAAGAAAGCAGTGTGGTATGTTGGAAGGAGCTCAGAATTGGACATGAGACTTGAGGTTCTCATCTTTGCCTTAAAACAATTTTTTAAAATCAGAAATACAGTTTTTCATTAAATCCTGTGCAAGATCCTTTCTAGTTTTTTCTTTTTTTTTTCACCCAAACTAAAATACATTTATGACCATTTGGCTTTAGAGGTTTATAAAAGAAAGTGAAAATATTCAGAGTCAAATAAAATGCGTTGAGAGTGCTATCAGACTATATGAGTAAGAGCTTTGGAGCCAGGTGAAAGTAAACTTGAAACCTTCCATGACTGACCACATGGTAACATAGATCTGCTCCTCCTTATAAATTTGATATGGTTTACCAAAGGGTGATATATTAATTAGCAGTAAGAAATGGGAATTACTCTAAAACAGCATTCCTTATAAAGCAGAATTCAAAATGTTAGGTCTATAAGAAGCAACCATACTGGCTTTCCTAAAAGAACTAGATCTACTGGAGTCAGGGTGCTTGACAATGTATGCATCAGAGACAGCAGTCAAATGATGCCCTTCCTCCTCATGCTGCAGGGCAGGTGCTAGAGATAGCCCTGACCATAGAAGAATTGTGGTTGGTTTCTTTCTGATACAAATGTATTCTCACCTACCTCCCCCCAGGTGGTGGTAGGGGAAGCTCTTTTGACTCATTAGAATATGATTGCACAGTGATACCAGCTGAAGAAATTTTTGTTGTATAAATGACCTATATCCCTAAAAAAAGGAGAATATGTTCCTATTCTTGGACTAAAGAGCAGGAGGGGGTTGAATCTGATACATTTCCACATAGGGTAAATACTAGAAATCACAAATCCTATATCTGCAGATCTGGAGGCTATAAATAAAAATAAGCACATACATCCAAATGATGAAATTAAAGGCTGCAGGACTGATCACCAATGATGTAGGATTCTATTCCTGAATATGCCATTTTCTGACTAAACAGGCAGTGATGTATATGTATATAGAGGGCTGGGATTTGTTCATCATTCTAGGCCTTAGAAGGTTCAAAAATGAAAGCCGAGTCTTCTGCTCTTATCCTATCCTCATTTGGAAGATTTGATTTATCCTTGTCAAACTTTTTAGAATTATTTTTTTGCACCTTAAAAATAAAATTTTATTTTTTTTTAATATGAAATTTATTGTCAAATTGGTTTCCATACAACACCCAGTGCTCATCCCAACAGGTGCCGTTGAGGAGGGCACCTGTTTAGATTTTGTATCCAAACATCACCTACATGCTTTTTGAAAGGTCTGGATCTAATATGTAAAATCTGGAAAATATTTACATATTATATATATATATATATATATATATACACACACACACACACACACACACACACATACATGTATATCATGTGCATCATATACATACACATACCTGTACTTGCAAAGTATGTGCACATGTACACACACACCACACACCAAAACAGAGAACAAATACAAAGGAATGATTGCTTCTGTGTTTATATCTTTCTTGTTACTTTTTAAAAGCATTTTATAATTTTCTGGGCGAATATAGAGAGAAAGATGGAAGAAAGAGCAAGCCTAACAAATTGCTCACACTTAACCCTAATTCTCCAGTCAGCAGTAAGGTATATTTTCTCCCTTCAAGAGTCTTTCCTCCAAAAGTACCTCCTGCTACAATAATATGCCTCTCTTTCTGTTAAAAGAGGTGAGAACTATTAATAGCAATAATATATGAATATAATGGAATGTCTCATTTTAAATCTTGTTCTGACAGTCTGTCTACTGTGACTTCTCTCTCCATGGTGATTACAGCGTTTCCATTTTCCCTTACATATTAAATATTTGCCAGGACTTCATCTTTTATGTTTTTTTTTTTTTTGCAAATTATGTTTTATTTTCTGTAATTTTCTTTTGCAAAACTTTCTCCTCTGAAATTCTTTCATTATATTACTTTCCCTAATGGATATTCAAAAGAGCCTTCAAATTTGAATTTAGATCTTATTAGTAGGGTATTCATGAAATCATCTGTTGGATCATTAGTAAAATGATAAATTAGAGTCTTGAAGCCACCCCTGTGTACACTCTCAGGGCAGACTTTCAGTGGCTTGTCATATGTCTTTTTTCAGCCTGTGGCCTTTTAGCTTTGTGTAGTCCTGTTGAATATTTTTACCAAAGCCACTTTGAACTAATTTGGCCAGTCCTGTTTCTTGAGACAATTTGCTGATCCTTGTATCTGCAGATTTAGTAGAAAATCTTGATGGAGATATTTTTTTAAGATTTTTATTGTGGAAAATACATGGAAATTGTTTCAAGAAGAAAATAAAGGCTCAGTATAGTGTAACAGCAAGAAGGTAGACATCTGTTTTGAATTCATCCTTATTTACATGGGTCCTAAGTCACTGTTTAAATCTACAGTCTTGTAAAACTAGCTCACAAGAATGTGAAGTGTTAATGTTTATAAAGACGTTTTTGATCTAAAGGGTTAATGTTTATAATGTTTATAAAATTTGAGTTATTGTCAGTAAGGCTATATAAGTGAATTACTTATTTAAAATTTGCATGTTTACAGTGTGTATTATCTAGTGCTTCTCCCATTTGGCCACTTTGATGCATTCATCCTTTTTCTTACCATGAACAGTATTGATAAATACTGAATGGATGTGTCATTATCTTTCATATTTTAGGAGGCAGAAAGTTCTTGGTTTATAATGAACAGGGTACCTTAACTATTTTGTATGTTTGTTTCCTATCTGACTTAAAAATGCTTGCAAGTGGGTTTGCTTGCTTATTTTCTCCTCCCTCTTGTCCTCTTCAGATCTCCCCAGTAGCTAACATCCCTATTTCCTCTTTCACTAGAAATCATGTCCACACCCACAAAGGTAGGAGAAGCCTAATTCCATGTGGCAGCATGGTTTAAAGGGACCTCTGCTCAGAAAGCTATGGTTGATCCATTCTAATTGCCTATATGACTGGGTCATTAGGTTGGACTTCTTCTAGTTTGGTTTGGTTTTGTTCTCAGGCCAGAAGTACATAACTTTTCATGCATGTATGCATGGAAAAGTTTTAACTGAGCACATACTGTGTGCTAGGCACTGTATGAAAGTTCCATTCTGATCAAGCTTATTGTCAAATTGGAGATGCAGAGAATTCAGTGGGCTGTCTTTTTAAGTAAGATAAGGGACGATTAGCATACTGTGCGTAGATCAGTGAAAGCACAAAAATCTGGGGAATCAGAGAGGTTTTTCCAAAGAAAGTGGTCCTGGTAAAGCAGAAGTGGCTAGCCAGAGAGGAAGAGTGAATGATGTGCCAGTCAGAGGGAAGAATAAGTACAAATGCCTGGATCAGGAAGAGAGCCAGGTCAGTCCAGAGGATGAAAGTCATTGAATAGTGGCTGGAATGTTGTAACATGTGATGTCATTTCTATAATTTCTTTCTGTAATACTCATCAAGTTTGATTTTTGTTTTAAACACATATTTATTGAGCACCCATTGTGTGTTCAGCAGGACCTGGCAGTGAACAAAGCAAGGTCACTTGTTTTGTTTGCTCAAGGAAAGCTTTGCCATCTAAGAGGAGGAGAATATAAACAGAAGGAAGAAGTTTTACTATAAAGTAATATATCACATGCTATTTCAGGAACTGACAGAATAGGCTCAATTCCCTAGGGGAAAATGCCATAAAAATGTTATTTGAAATTATTAAAGTCAAGCATCAGCTCTTCTTCACCAGCATGTTGTGCCAGAGGGACTACAGAAGAGACAGGTGAGAGTCTGTGCCTGGCCCAGGGCGGCTTCTTCACAGTGCAGTCACTCTGGAGAAGGAGATGACATGTACAAGGTGGCAGGAGCCCTGAGATGAGGTCTACCTTGGCATCCTGAGCGGGAGGACTCCTGTCCTGAGAGGTGTCCACCTCCATTTTTCATACAATTCAAGACAGAAAAGGTGAAATGCCACCCCCACTTCCTTAATAGTTGCTCGAACCATCCATTCTTTTTTGCATGCTCTGTGAGGCTTTTTTCTAACTTTGGAGGTTGGTCTTGAAAGCAGTTCAGTGGATCTCAGTCAATTTTGTTTTTCTTTTAATGAAATAGAAGAGAAAATGGCAAAGTGCATGAAGCAAGGATATAAAGTGCCTGAAGTAAGGATATAAATGTTTTATGAAGTGTGTGTGTGTGTGTGTGTGTGTGTGTGTGTGTGTGTGTGTGTGTTAGTAGGTTGGGATGTGAACTGTCTTCTCTTTGGTGAAATCTGTAGGACTGCGAGTGAAAATTTGGCCTGCAAAATTATCCCTTTTGCTTATTAAGGATTGTCTTCTAGATCACAGAATCAGTGCGCTGGACCAAAATGCCAGAAGTCTGGACCCTCATTCTAACTTTGCTCCTAAAGAGACATACGGTTTGGACAAAGAGTAGGCTTTCTGTGAGCTTCAGTGTTTTTGATCTGAAAAGAGATTTGGCCTAGGTGAGCTCTTATGCTCCCTTCCAGGCAAGATTCTGGACTTACTACTCTTTGTAAGGCAGCTGGGTTTAAAAAGTGAATTGTCTTAAAATTGATTGAGCATTTGCACAGCTGTATCAATAGGTGTTCTTAAGAGTACACACAAAAACCTGAAGCAGAAATATATATATAGCTTACTACCACATGACCCTGTTTCCTGACAGTACATGCTTGTCCCTTCCTCTATAAAGCAGATGGTCCGCTGCATTCAAACCAATCCTGTGAATGAAATAATGAGCATAAAACCCTTGGCCTGGCCCCTGTGTAATAGAGCCTCAGAAAAATGCTGAGTTGAGAAAATGTTGCCTGAGACCTCAATCCCTGCACCAGACAGTTATATGGGCTACTTGTTGCAAAGTGAGGAAGGCCAGAAAGCTGCAGGGCAACGAGGACTTGAGAGGGATGGGTGCTCTCCACCCCTATCCATTTCCTGTTCTCGGATCTACATAGGTGTTCCTTTACTCCTTTGTGAGATGCCAGGGTGACAGAAGGTATCTCCCAGGTACCTTTTTACCACGGCCTGCAATAGGGAACATCCAGTACAGAGGAATTCTCCAGTCTCATCCCCTCTGCCACGTGAAACCCAACCATAAAAAAAATAAAGTAACAGAGCCAGTTTATCCCATTCTTGTGCTTGGGTATTTAGGGTCAGTTGTTTTGTAGGAGCTCACCTGTATTTTGAGAGAGTAGCAATTAAATTGAGCCAAGTGTGGCAAAACAGTACATGCTACAAACTAAGTTAAAATTCCAAAAGCGCTCTCTGCTTGTGGCAGTTTCTTAATGTTACGGAGCACAGAACTGTGTAGCCACCAGAAAGACAGAGCAGCTAACGACCCCATTTGGGGCATTGTTAGACAGTTCTGTTGACACATGAATACATTTCATATGATTATCATAAAGCTATGGCCTGGAAATTGAGCAGCCATGGTGCTGCATTTCAGACTTACATTTATAATAAGCTGTAATAAAGTAAACATTCTAAATGGATGTAAGAGTAGGCATTACTTGTGATCACAAATGTGTGTTCAATTGAAGTGCTTTTGAAGCTCAATTTAACAAAGCAAACAAATTTCCTGGCATTATTAACATAATTGTTCTCACTGTTGGATTTTGATTTCTAAAAAGTTATTTAAGAAAAAAAGAAAAAAAAAAACATTGCTGGAAAACAAAACCACCAAAAAGATATGTAACTAAGATTGAGCTACTTTTCCTTTTATCATGTCAGATTTTTTAAAAAGTCCCAGATGTTCAGTCTGCCTCTTCCCCTAACTTGCCCAACCATTGCCAACCTATTTAACTCTGAGTTCATGTTTCGTGATTAGTTTTGTTTAGTTGTGGCTTAGATTCAGCTGTTTGCTCTGCCATCAGTAGTCTGTGGAGTGGGGCTACACAGCATTTATCTGCTAGTAAAACTCCAGGCTGTGCAGTAGTTAAAACAGGGACTTCTCCCCCTCCCCTGTCCTAAGGACAGAAAAGGACTAGAATATCCCATTTAATACCAAAGTGGGGGATGCATAACTATATGTAAATTTAGCACCAATTAGATGGTAGAATCTGAAGGACTGTTGTTCCTGGAATGTTCCAAAAGCAAAAATGGAAATCATGGTGGTAACATCTCAAGTGTGGTGGTAAGACAGAGCAGTGACAATTTGGAGCCTTTGGGCATGGCACAGTACCAGGAGGTGATCACTGTGTCTTCTGTGACAGCTGGCAGCTGGCAAACAAAGCAGATGATGTGTTCTCAGCTTGTAACTTTTCCATAGTGTTTTCCAATTTTGAATAAACCCCCAAAACAGAAATCCTTCCTGTATTGTCATTTGGCTAGAGCAGACCCTCATGTAGCAAGTGTGTTCCTGGCACAATAGTCCACCACAGTGGAAGCCGTGGGAGGTCAGGGTTGCGGGTATACTGGCCTGAAAGTGGGCAGAAGTGCACAGCATGGTGTTGGTAGGAGGAACACTCTTCAGAGACTCAAATGGTGATTTCTTTAAAAAAATTTTCTTTAATGTTTGTTTATTTTCGAGAGAGAGAGAGAGAGAGCACACGCGCATGCAAGTAGAGGAGGGGCAGAGAGAGAGGGAGACACAGAATCCAAAGCAGGCTCCAGGCTCTGAGCTGTCAGCACAGAGCCCGATTCAGGGCTCGAACCCACAAACTACGAGATCGTGACCTGAGCCGGTCAGAAGTTTAACCGACTGAGCCACCCAGGTGCCCCCCAAATGGTGATTTCTGATAGTCACGGAGTTGAGGTGACCTAGTCAAAATTAGAGGGAGACACACTGGTGTGAGAATATCCTATAAAAGTACTGGTGATTTAATAGCATTCCTGCCAACCATATGACCCAATACATTATTTTGATTCTGCATCAAGATTGTGCCAGATACTTTTTTAGAGGAAAGATAAAAAGCCACTGACCTTACTTATCTTCAGACTTAATTCCAAGTAGCTTAGCACTATAGCCCAGAAAATAATAGCTAACCACGGCTACCTTATTCAGAATAGACTCTCTGAAGGCTTAATAAGAGCAGTTGAGTGGTAATGTCCAAAGCTGTAGGGTTTTCTTTGCCCATGAAATTTTGATTCTTGCTCTATATATCCACTAGGAGACATTCCAATTATCCTCACCAGGACGGGGTTAGAACAAAAGCCTAAGAGAGTGGGAGGGGGAAGGGGAGACTAAATGACAGATTTAATGTGGTTCCACATGTAATCCTCAGGAGTTGTGAATTGTGACAATTCTGATCTCTCAAAGGTTCGGCAGTCCGATGCTTCTAAATGTAGAAATCTTTAGATAATAACCAGTGGTTTTGTGCATTTTATGTACGTGCATAATTCTTTGCAGAGATCCTCCCCGCCCCCACCCCAAATTTGAAAATAAAAGCAGATAAACCGATTGCCAGGACCGAAAACACTGTTTTAAATCACTGAAGCCTACTAAAAATTTAAACAACTCCAATCATCACTGAAATCTTCCTTGGTTATGTATTACTCAACTGAAAAGCACTTTATCTTCATTTCACAGACCTGGCTTAGGACACTTGGAACGTCCTTTGTCTTCTCTCCATGTTTTTTCCCTTCCCACTTTTGAGATTTCTCTTACTTCATTCCTCCTGACTTCTTTCCAGACCTCTTTTCTCCAGACTGCTGTTAATTAACCCATGACACTTGAGGTTGGTGGGGTTTTTTTTATCTGTTTTTGTCCCATGCAGTCTGAGTTTCTTATTCCTATTTTAGAAGATCACTACATTAAACTTAACATGACCTGCTGCTAGAGCTCATGTGTCTCCTTTAATTTTGTGGTGACTGCAAAGGATACTCCATTAACTCTTTGCTTTAGCTATTTAGTAATTTCTTGATTAGGAGTGAATAATAATAAAATTTTCCTTTCCTCTAGTATGTTGGATTTCCTTGATATTACTAAGAGACAGTTTGATAAAGAGCTCTAGATCTAAACACAACCTTGAAAGAATTAAAGACTCTGATCCTTAATGTCTTAATTATTATAAAAGAATAATGTATATAAGGAGACTTGCACAGTGCTGGCTACAGAGTAGTTATTTAATAAATGTTAGTTCCTTCCCTTCCCTTCCCTTTCCTATGAAGGAAAAATCTCAGTCAAAATTGAAAAAGTCAATAGCTCTGATGAAAATACAAACATTAAGTTATTTTTGCATACCAGTTACCAAAATAATGAATTTTCTATTTGCTCCTAGTTTTATACTTCCTCAATGCATGAATGTTCACAAACATAAAGATACACTAATTAATAGAGATAATGGAGGATGCACTTTAGTATTTAAATATTTTAGAATAAAAGTGTTTGATTTGATCATCTTAAGTTTCCTATCAGGTCAGAAATACTGGATGTTATGAAAGGGGATTGTGATGTTTTGGAGAAAATAATTTTTCTCTTTTTAAAAAGTCCATTTATTTATTTTGAGAGAGAATAAGCAAGCAGGTGTAGGGGCAGAGAGACAGAGAGAGAGAGAGAGAGAGAGAGAGAGAGAGAGAGAGAGAATGAATATCCCAACAGGCTCCATGCTGTCAGCACAGAGCCCAATGCAGGGCTGTCTCACCAAAGGTGACATCATGACTTCAGCTTAACTGACTGAGCCACCCAGGCACCCCTGTTGTAATCATTTCAAACTTCCAACATCTTTTTAGTGGTTTGGGATTGCCTGATACATGGAGCTGATGAGGCAGATTTAAATAAATCTGTTGTGAATATCCTTCAAAGAGTACATAAAGACACAAAATAAAACCCTTGGATTCTAAGCAGTGTTACTATTCAGTGTCTCTGAATTTGTGTAAAACCTTTGTCAATAATTCCAGGATTTTTCTTTTTTTTTTTTTTTAATTTTTTTTAACGTTTATTTATTTTTGAGACAGAGAGAAACAGAGCATGAACGGGGGAGGGGCAGAGAGAGAGGGAGACACAGAATCCAAAGCAGGCTCCAGGCTCTGAGCCATCAGCCCAGAGCCCGACACGGGTCTCGAACTCACGGATCGCGAGATCGTGACCTGAGCTGAAGTCGGCCGCTTAACCGACTGAGCCACCCAGGCGCCCCCAGGATTTCTTTCTAAAAGAAGAAGAAATATAGTTGGTGAGAAAGCATATATAAAGATAGAATGCAGTGTGCATGGCAAGGAGTGAAAGAATGACTCTGAATGGCCGAGTGGACATAGCAAAGGCAGGTTACAGGTACTGTGGTCAGAATATCTCAGTGCAAATCTGTATTGACCTGAGGTACAAACTTGTAGGAAAGGAATCCTAGAAAGCTTTGTTTGTTCAGATGGGTCCTAGTTACCACAAGAGCGGTATCACTATACTAAGGTGTTGTGGGTACCTAAGCTAATGACTCAGGGATGTGTGGGTCTGTGGGTTTTGGTGCCCATTAGTGCTACTAGAGCAAGCTGGGTCATTTTAAAGGAAAGCATTTACTCTAGAAGATGATCAAAAGGGAAGAACTTAAACATTTTTGTTGGTGTTCTAAATGGTAGGCAGACTAGGAAGGAAATTTTCATTTATTATTATAGCATTTTGGCTTATTGCCACACAGCGTGTAGATTCATGTGGAGGACAGTTCTCTTGAGGTCTGTACACCATAAAAAGAGCACAGTTGAATAGCTGGGTTTAAATTGAGTTCAAGAAAAGAGATAAAGTTATATAAACCTAGCACGCATTGCTACAGGAATTAAAAAAATGAACATAGATTGGCTCCAAATTGTTAGCAAGTCCTTGGAAAGTATATGAAGGACTCACTGAAGTAAATTTGAACTATGCATTGACATCTTAACGATTGCCTCACTAAAACCTTAGATCTAGTATAATGTGAACTTTGTTAAGCGTGGATATTTAATGGTCATTAAAATAGTTTTGGTTTGGAGTTTGTTACTGCCAGAAGTGAATAGACCATTTATCAAATTCAATCTGACTAATATATCTTATGAATTATTTGCATTGGCTATGGGACAGATATCTTTAAAAAGAAGCAACATCAGATGAGTCTTTCATCATACTTACAACTGTTTAGGAAGAAAAAAAGTGTTAGATGTGCGTATTGCTTTTAGCCTTCTCCCCATGTTAATGGTAGATTTTAGAGCTTTCCTTGGTTCTGTATTGTTTTTATTATCCCAATCATGCACTGAATCCACGATCTGCTTATAATTCTTATCATGCTCGGTACTAAACAGGGAGCGATGCATCGTGTCACAAAGTTTGGGGCCCTGTTTAGTAAGCCATTACCATTACCTCACCTTACCTGGCAGAGCTGCCTGTTTTGTCCACATGACCTTTTCTTTTCAAGAGTCATGCCCACAGAAAGGTCTTCAATCCACTAATGGCTTCTCATTTGGTCTAGAAACCAGACAAAAGCTTTGCAGCTGTGAGATGCAGTCCATTTTAAAATTAACCTATTGTAAATCCTTAATGATTGAGAAATTCTGCAATTTGCTATGATTTGTGGTTTGTGCTGCAACTAGAATAGCAAATAGCAGAGATGATGCAGGTCAGAATGGTGTGCATTTGGAGAAAGTGAAGGAAAAGAAACTTGTTAGACACTGTGCTCTGTTCAAGCCAATATGTTATGCCCTTCTGCCCTTCATCCGTCACACATCACTTTGTCTCTCACTCACAGACTCTCCCAAGTGGAATGTACTCCCTGGAAATAATTATTTAAATTACAGTTTATACACAAGAAGTGAAATTGTCCACAAGTGGAATCTATCTTTGCCTCCTTTAATATTTTTTCAGTGTAGAGCCTAGATTCTTAAGGATAAGGAGGGCACGTGTTTTTGACTCATAAAGACCTTGACTTTGGATTTTGCTACCAAAACAAATTAACTCTGTATCCTTATGCGTATTACTTCAGTTTCTACCTCTGTAAGTCTTATTAGATACTTATACAGATTAACGGGCGCCCTGGGTGGCTCAGTTGGTTAAGCGTCTGACTTGATTGAGGCTCAGGTCATAATCTCATGGTTTGTGGGTTTGCGCCCTGCATCCGGCTCTGTACCGGCAGTGTGAAGTCTGCTTGGTCTTCTCTCTCCCTTGCTCTCTGCCCCTCCCCTGCTCATGTTCATTCTCTCTCTGTCTCTCTGTCCAAAACAAATAAATAAACTTAAAGGAAAAAGATACTTATACAGATTAAGTTAGATAATGTATTTGGAAACCTAGTAGGAATACAATGCATTTCTCTGTCACTTACTAGCTATGAGACCCTAATCAAATTACTCAATTCCTCTGTGCCTCTGCTTCTCTATCTAGAAAAATGGAGATAACTTCCTAGGGTTGTTATGAGGATTAAATAAATTAATCCATGTAAAGCACTTAGAACAGTACTCAACACCTACTAAGTATTCAATAGTTATTAACCATTGTAGTTGACAGATATCAACAAAAATTGTATTTACAAGTAATGATAAATATTGGAAAGGTGTAGGGAGCTATAAGACAATTCATACAAGCTAGAAAGATAATTAGTGCTTTGTAATGGGAAGCCATTGGCAAAGGATGACATGATTGGATTTACTTTTTTTTTTATAGTATTAAAAATTTTTTTTTTATTTTAGAGAGAGAGAGAGAGAGAGAGAGAGAGAGAGAGAGAACGCAAGTGGGGGAGAGGGGCAGAGGGAGAGAGAGCGTGTGAGAGAGAGACAGAGACACGGGGCTCGGTCCCATGACCCCGGGATCATGACCTGAGCCAAAATCAAGAGTCAGATGCTCAACCACTTGAGCCACCCAGGCACCCCAGGTTTGCTTTTTTAAGAAACTGATATCGTCGTTTCTTTTTGTTTCAATTCACCTTTTAAAATTTAACATACAGTAAATTCACTCCTTTGGTGT
The DNA here is from genome assembly GCF_018350195.1 of Panthera tigris. Classification (NCBI taxonomy): domain Eukaryota; kingdom Metazoa; phylum Chordata; class Mammalia; order Carnivora; family Felidae; genus Panthera; species Panthera tigris. Next base: position 78,907,859 of record NC_056664.1, on the reverse strand, counting down.
ATAGTTCTGTGAGTTCAGACAGATCCATACAGGTGTATAACCATAACTGGAATAAAAATACAGTAGTTCCCCCTTATCTGTGGTTTTGCTTTTTGTGGTTTCAAGTTATCTGCACAGTCAGCAGTGGTCAGGAAGCAGATGATCCTCCTTCGGACATACGGTATCATCCGAAGGTCAGTATTGGCCTAAGGTTAAGTCACAATGCCTACATCATTCACCTGACTTCATCTCATGTAAGCATTTTGTCATCTTTTGAGAGAGACTCACTCACATAACTTCTTTACAGTATATTGCTATAATTATTTTATTATTAGTTACTGTTGTTAATCTCTTACTCTACCTAATTTTAAAATTAAACTTTATCATAGATATGTATGTATAGGAAAAAACATAGAATATGTAGGTTCAGTACTATCTACATTTTCGGATATCTGTCTTGGAACACACCATTCACAAATAAGGGAGGGGGGACTACTGACAGCACAGTTTCATCACCTTTTCCCCAAATCCCATGGGATACCCCTGTGTAATCATCCACTCCTCCCACATTCAAACTCAGCAACCACTTATCTGTTTTCTGTTCCTATAATTTTGCCTTTTCCAGGATGTCATGTCTTAGCATACTGCATTTGAAATCCATCTTATGTTATTGCTTTTATCAATGGTTCTTATTGCTGAGTAGTATTCCTTCGTATGGATATACCAAAATTTGTTTAGCTCTTCAGCGGTTGAAGGGCATTTGAATTGTCTCCAGTTTGGGATGACTATGAGTAAAACTACTATAAACATCTGTATTGAGGTTTTTCTGTGAATGTTTGCTTTTATTTCTCTTGAGTAAATACCTAGGAGTGAGGTTGCTGGTTCTTACAGTAGGTGTATGTTCAACTTTGTAAAGAAACTGCCAAAGTGTCTTCCTTCCAAAGTGGTTATACCATTTTGCATTCCCACCAGCAAAATGGTATAAGATTTCAGTGGCTTTACATTTCTGTCAGCACCTGATATTGTTCATATTTGTAAATTTTTTTTTAGACCTTCTAATAGGTTTATAGTGGTATCTCACTGTGATTTCGATTTATGTTTTCCTAATGACTAATGATGTTTTGAGCATATTTTCATGTGCTTATTTGTCATTCCTATACCTTCTTTGGTGAAGTGTCTGTGCAGATTATTTGCCCATTTTTAAATTGTGGCTTGCTACTGAGTTTTAAGAGTTCTTTATGTATTCTGAATGCAAATAATTTGTCAGATATGTGATTTGCAAATATTTTATCCTAATCTGTGTGTTACTTTTCATTCTCTTAGCAGTATCTTTAATAGAGTGTAAGTTTCGGGGCAACTGGGTGGCTCAGTCTGTTAAGCATCCGACTTTAGCTCAGGTCATGATCTCATGGTTCGTGAGTTTGAGCCCCACATCAGGCTCTATGCCAACAGCTCAGAGCCTGGAGCCTGCTTTGGATTCTGTGTCTGTCTCTCTGTCCCTCCTCTGCTTGCTCTCTCTCTCTCTCTCTCTCTCTCTCTCTCATTAAATAAAAAAATAAACATTAAAAAATAAAAAAAAAATAGAGCTTAAGTTTTAAAACTTAATCAACTTTTTGTTTTATGGATCATGTTTTTGGTGTTGTTTCTAAGTAATTTTGCTTAACCCTATGTCACAAAGGTTTTCTTCTGCGTTTTCTTTAAGAAGTTTTATAGTCTTAGGTTTCCTGTGTAGGTGTGTTTTCCATTTTGAGTTGATTTTTGTGTAAAGTGAAATATTTAGGTTGAGGTGATTACTTGCTCATTTGGATATGTACACGGGTATGCAGTTGCTCCAGTGCCATTTGTTAAAAAGACTGTCCTTTCTTCCTTGTGTTGCCTTTGCAATTTTGTCAAATGTCAGTTGACCTTGTAATTATGGTTCTACTTTCAGACTCTATTCCACTCATCTGTGTGTCTCTCTGCTCACCAGTACCACATTGTCTTGATTACTATAGCTTGACACTAAGTCTCGAGATCAGTATCATCCCTCCAACATTATTCTTTTTGTTTGGGCTGTTCTAGCTCCTTTGACTTTCCGTGTAAATTTTAGAGCAGGTTGTTGATATCTGTTTAAAAAAAAAAATCCTGTTGGCATCTTCCTTGTGATTACATTGTCTATAGATCATTTTGGGAAGAACTGACATCTTAACAGTATTGAATCTTCCAATTTATGAGCATGGTGTATCTTTCCATTTGTTTCGGTCCTCCTTAATTTTTTTCTGTTGTTAGTGTTTTATAATTGCCAGCATACAGATCTTACATATGTTTTTTATTTACACTTAAGTACTTCATGTTTTTGAAAATTATTGTAAATGAGCCTTTAAATTTTACATTTCTTATTTTTAATCTTTTTTCTTTTTTCTTTTATTTTTTTAATTTACAGCCAAGTTATCATATAGTGCAACAATGATTTCAGGAATAGATTCCTTAATGCCCCTTACCCATTTAGCCCATCCCCCCTCCCACAACCCCTCCAGTAACCCTCCGTTTGTTCTCCATATTTAAGAGTCTCTTATGGTTTGCCCCCCTCCCTGTTTTTATATTATTTTTGCTTCCCTTCCCTTATGTTCATTTGTTTTGTGTCTTAAAGTCCTCATATGAGTGAAGTCATGTATTTGTCTTTCTCTAATTTAGCTTAGCATAATACCTTCTAGTTCCATCCATGTAGTAGCAAATGGCAAGATTTCATTCTTTTTGATTGCCGAGTAATACTCCATTGTGTGTGTGTATGTGTGTGTGTGTGTGTGTGTGTGTGTGTGTGTGTGTGTACACACCACATCTTCTTTATCCATTCATCCATTGGTGGACATTTGGGCTCCTTCCATATTTTGGCTATTGTTGATAGTGCTGCTATAAACATTGGGGTGCATGTGCCCCTTCAAAATAAATTTATCCCTTGGATAAATACCTAGTAGTGCAATTGCTGGGTCATAGGGTAGTTCTATTTTTTATAAATTTTACATTTCTGACTGTTCACTGCTAATATAGAGAAATACAGTTGGTTTTAGTGTATTAAACTTGTATTCTGCAATTTTGTTAAAGTTGCTTATTAGTTCTAGGAGCATCTTTGTAAATTCCTTCTATGTAAGTAATCATGTCTTCTATGAATAGAGACGGTCTTATTTTTCCCTTTCCAACTTGTATGTCTTTTATTTGTATTTTAAGCAAGGGAATGACTTGATTGGATTTGCACTTTTCAAAGACCAATCGGGCTGCACTGTAAAGAATTGATAGGATGGGGAAAATGTGGATGAAGACACTATCGTAGGAATCTGAGAGACAGTGAGAGAGGGGACAAATGGACATGTGCAGAATATATTTTGGAGGTAGAATTGGTAGGCAGACCCTGGTAATGAATTGAATATGAGAGAAAAGGGCACCAAGGTTTCTGACATGAGGAGCTAGGTGAATGGAGCTCCCACATATAGAGATAGAGAAGCAGTTTTGGGGGACGATAAAAAGTTGAGTTTTGAACATGTCAGGTTTGATAAGTCTAACGGAATTTCACATAAAGGTATCAAGTAGGCAACTGGACCCTCTATATATATATAGGGAATCACATAGAAGAGGAAGAGCTTGGGAAGGAGTCAGGCTACATGGAACCCTCTGTAAAGGCTTGTAGAGAACACTTTTTATTTTCAGTTCCTTCAGCATGCGAAGATCTTAAGATTTTTTTCACCTCAGACCTTTGGGCTTACTGGTAATCACTGCCTGAAATGTGTGACTCCCCTCTCCCTCCACCCACTCTCATTTGTTTCCCTCTCTCTCTTTCTCCTGCTCTCCCTCTCCCTCCTTATATCTATAAATTGGCTTCTCATCATATTCTAAGTCTCAAAATAAATATTATCTCCTCAAACTACCCCACAAAAATCAGATATCTTTCTCCCTGTATTAGTTTCTATTACATATCTGTTTTCTGCATAGCTCTTACCATAATTTGTAATTTTCTACTTGATTGTTTACTAGACCATACATGCCAAAGGGCAGGGACTGTGTCCGTATCGCTAGTCTACAACCCTGTTCCTGACACACCCCTGCTCAATATTTGTCAGATGGTGGGAAGGATGAATCTACAGCACGTTGCCGTGGTTGAGTTAGCTCCAGTTTCTTTGTGTTTGCATATGACTGACTTCTTACACTTATATATGCAGAGGTTTCTACACCCAATTTCAGCCAAATTCTGAGCAGGAAAATAACCTTATTTGTTTAATTCTACATTTATTGGCCACACAGTGCCCGGCTTTGTAATAGCCGATGGGGTGTGAAATGGCATTGTGGTATTGGACAGGGAGACCGTATTTGAGACTTGGCTGTTCCATTTTCTAGATCTGTGACTTTGGGTGGGATGTCTACTCTAAGCTTTAGGCTTCACACCTGTCAAAGGGCAGTAATATAATTCATACCTCATAAGATTGTGGTGCAAATTAAATGAGATATGTGTGGGCCACAAGTTTATAATGCTTGATATATACTAAGTGCTCAGTGAATAAGTAGTTAAGATTCATTTATATAAAAATGAGGTCATACCATTCTAGAAATGGTTGATACTGCTTGACCAGTGGGGGGAGGGCACAAAGAAATCTTCTTTCACTTTCTATACTTGTTCTTTACTGCCAGAAGCAGAAGTGCTGCTTTTAATGCCATGATGGCAAAGACTGGTAGTGGTATCACCTCCATGTTAGGCATCCAAAAATAGTACAAATGTTTATTCAGATGACAAACTTAGGATATTTAAGCCCTAACACCTTTAGTTTTGTTTGGGGAGAAAGAAGGAAAAGGTGGAAAGGAGGAACGAGGCAGAGAAAGACTAGAGATCGTACTAGGTTACTTTACCTAACCAGCCATCAACAGTACATATTGGTTGATAATCTGAGGCTCGTGATTCTCTTGAATTTGGTAAACATTCTCTTTGAGTATCTACCCTGGACTGGGTACTGTGCTGACAGTGGGGAAATTAGTGGGGAATACATATATTTTTAAAAGTTTTTTTAAATGTGTTTAATTTTATTTTTGAGAGAGGGAGAGAGAGAGAGCATGAGCAGGGAAGGGCCGGGGCGGGGGGGGACAGAAGATCTGAAGTGGGCTCTGCGCTGAGAACAACAAGCCCCATGTGGGGCTCCAACTCACGAACCGCAGGATCATGACCTGAGCTGAAGTTGGATGCTCAACTGACTGAGCCACCCAGGTGTCCCAGGGAATACATATTTGAGTGATCTAGATCAAAACCAGTGAAATTAACATGATAGAAATTCTCCTTCTCTACCATGAATCTATATTCTACACCTCAAACAAAGTTGTTCACAGCTCTGGTTCGTTTCCACTAAGTGCCAGATACAAGCTTACATGTAAGATTAGGGATTAGAATCTGGGAATGAATGAAATGAATGAAAAGGAATTAGGGCAGAGACTGTCAAACTTTCTTCATTCATTTTGCCTCATACACAGCATCTCTAAGCCAAAAGAAGTACCTAACACCTCCACTGGTTGAGGGGATAGAGCCAAGCAATTTAAGAAGTATTTAGATTTTAACAATTTAGCACATGTTAAGGACTGTATAACTTCTCCATCCTTGGAGTCAGATTATACACCACCAACTTCGTTTACTGTTCCACATTGATTTTTGTGGTACTTGGTTTTTATCACAATAACTGCCAAAAACTCAGCTTTGCAAAGGTATAATGTCATCTCAAGGAATCTCCTACTGAAACTGTGAACTCCCTGCAACTAGTAGTTTGTATGCTGTCCAACACATGCCACTGTTTCCCTAAAGATTTAAAATACCCCACAATGCCTCTGTGAGTTTGTGGCAGCACACCAGGATACCTCATTGCTTAGTTTGGGAACTGTGGTCTTAGGGCCTTATTCCAAGACTTTGCTTTCTATAAATGTCTATCTTATTTTTCTGTACCTCTGCTTTAAAAACCAACTTGATGTGTATTACATTTTATGAAATAGTTTTTTAAGGAATTTTTCATTATTAAAAATTATGAGAGTTAAGCACATATAATACAGAAAGTTTGGAAAATACTGCATGACACAGGTTAAAAGTCATTCCTCATTCTACACTCCACCATGACCATGCCAACATGGTCATAATGTTTTTTTATCTGTATATTACATTTTGAGTAAGAACTATACTAACTCTGATATTATTAGAAGGTACTAATCTGTAGTTTAGTGGCAATTCCATACCCTAGAGTTGTGACTTGTCAGTAATGACCTTTACGATAAATAAGACAGAATTTCTAGCTGCCTTTTTTTTATTGGCCACTTTCATTAATGAACACCTGGTTGGTGGCTTGAAGACCCACCATTCATGAGGGAGAGACTTCTGCTCTGTTTCCAACCTAGAAAATGCAAAGTGTGTTATTTATACAGAGTGGTGGTGGTAAGTGTAACATTTTTTTTAAGAGGGTAACTTGTCCAGTTTTTTAGTTTCTCCGGTAGTGGATGCACTTTCTAAAAGTAATATATCAAGACCCTACTATAATATAGTATTTCTAAAAGATTATCTAATAATTCAGATTTAAGCTATTTGTATTGTTCTGACACCACAAGGAAAACTTCATTTCTTTTTTTCTTTTAAATTTTTTTAATGTTTGTTTATTTTTGAAAGAGAGAGAGAGAGAGAGACAAAACAGAATGGGGGAGGGACAGAGAGAGGGAGACACAGAATCTGAAGCAGGCTCCTGGCTCTGAGCTGTCAACACAGAGCCCGACACAGGGCTTGAACCCACCTACCACCAGGTCATGACCTGAGCTGAAGTTGGACGCTTAACCAACTGAGCCACCCAGGTGCCCCAGAAAACTTCATTTCGAATTTGTTATTTTATTTTCTACACCTTTATAAGTACTAGAAATTAGAGTTACTTACATGAATATAAGAGTTTTCTTTTATCTACTTAAGATATGTTTTTAAGATTTACCTTCGGTCATACTATAGAAATAGAACTTGAATTATCAAAGAGCAGAATTATAACCTTAAAAAGAAAAAAATGGTCAACTTAATTTAGCTCCAGAGAACAGTTCGCAAAAGATGGGAGTGGAAACTTAGGCATGAAACATATATTCATCTTCGGAGTCTCATTGTCTCTCTCTGTCTCTCTCTGTCTCTCTCAATAATAATTTTAAATTCTGACCTGAACAGGTGGGAGCATTACTTTCTTAGCATAGCCTGGACTGTTGAGGAGTGATTTTGTTCTTCTAAATTCCTGGTAGAGGACCTCATGGCTGATTCTAGTGCTGAGGCAGAGAAAAATACGAGATGAGCCTGGAGTACTATCTTGCATTGCCTGAAAGTAAAGTCTAAAAATAAATAAGTAAGTAAAAGTGGAAGCAAATTAAAAGGACACAGGAGCCAACCTGAGAGAGTTCCCAGTGCCAAAACTGGAACACTTTGACCAACCAAATAATTGACAGTAGTAGTTTATTATAACCCAAAGACTAAAATAAATATCCATGAGTTCATAGTAATATACATAAACAAATAAATAAAGGAAGGGAGAGGGACAAGTTCCTTACAAAAAAAGTCCAGATAATAAATGTAGAAGGAATGGAGAAAAAAGAAAATTCCATGAGAACACCACAGGAATAATTGCTGTAGGCAAGATTCACAGATGAATGCTAAAATTAATGAGCAAAACTTGAAGGAGAAACAGGATATTTGTACAGTCTTAAAATACCTCAAGAAACTTATTAATATCTGTGGTGGTTTTAATAAACGTCCACAACTTCTCTGACACTCTTCCTTCCATGAAGTGGAGCTTACTTCCCTTAGCATTGAGTGGGGCTGTTTGTTCACAGTGACTCATAACTAAGCAATAGTGCATGGAGAGGAGAAAACCAGTAGCTCTGCAGTAGTGAACCATGGCAGACACCATCTTAACAAGGTAGTCAGGGTTCACATCGCCAGGAAGAAGTTGTGTCAGTATCACATACCCCCACATATTACACAACGAGAAACACACTTCACCTTTTGGCGTTTGTCCCCAACTCCATAACCTTAGTCTAATCATGAGAAAACGTCAGAAAGTTCCAAATTGAGGAATGTTCTACAAAGTATCTGACTAGTACTTTTCAAAAGTATCAAGGACAGTCTGAGAAACTGTCACAGATCAGAGGAAATAAGGAGACATGATAACTCCATGCAGTGTGGTTTCCTGGATGGGATTCTGGAGCAGAGGAAGACATTAGTGGTAAAACCGAAGCCTGAAGAGTCTGCAGTGGAGTTAATGGTGTTGTACCAATGTGAATTTCTTTGACTTGATAGATGAACCATGAGATATAAAATATGAACATTAGGGAAAGCTGGGTGACAGGAATACTGGAACTCTCTATACCATCTACACAGCTTTTCTGTAAATCTAAAATTATTCCAAAATTAAACGTTAAAAATAGAACAACTCACTGATGGCTTCTCTAAGGTATTTGTTAAAGTGTCTCCAGAGGTGTCTGGGTGGCTCAGTCAGTTGATCGTCTGACTCTTGATTTCGACTCAGATCATTATCTCACAGTTCATGAGATTGAGCCCCGTGTCGGGGCTCTTTGCTGACAGCGTGGAGCCTCCTTGGGATTCTGTTGTATTCATTCTCTCTCTCTCTCTCTCTCTCTCTCTCTCTCTCTCTCTCTCTCTGCCCCTCCCCTGCTAATGCACTCTGTCTCTCTCCGTCTGTCTCTCTCTTTCTCTCTAATTAAACTTAAAAAAAAAAGTCTCCAGAGCAAATTAGTTCAGAGAAATCCCCCTCCCTCAAGCCTTTGTGCAGTCTCTTTATAAAAGAAATATGCGCTCTTGATAGCAAAACAGCTCTCCTGAAACAGGGAAAGTAAATTCTAGAGGTTTCATCCCACCACTAGAAATAGAAATGCAACTTTGCCTGCTCGGTGTAGGTCAGTTCAGCCAACACTGATGGTTTGCCTTTTGTGACTTGGTAGTGTAGGTTGCCCAGCACCTAGTTACAAAACGTATTCTGTAAAAAGAGTGCAGAGTGGAGCACCTGTGATTGTACCTGACTCTGTTGTGGGCTCTTTGTTCAGGGCTTACTGTTGAGCTGCTAATTTAAAATCTCCAGAGATCCAAGATCCAGTTTCATTGGACTGTCTTCCAATCCCATTATATTGGTAGATTCAAATAGTATGAAAAGTGTGGTTCTCAATAAGATGGATACATGAACAAAATGTTTTACAATATAAAATACATAGTATATTGCTCTTTAAAAAAACAGTAAAATCTCATTAATCCAATGTAATTATGGGTACAGATATGAAATCTTGATTTATAAATATTTTGTTCTTATTAGCTCAAACTAGGGTAACACAGTTGATTATAGAAGGCCTGACAAGGTCTTGTTTTAGTAAATAATAATACGTAATTGGCTGAGGATGATTATTGTCATAGTAACAAATTAGAATTTGGATACTAAAATTAAACTTCTTCCCTGTATGGCAATCATTCTCTTGATCTGACCATTAGTGACAACTCTCTTTAGTTTGTGCACATAGGAGAAGTATTATTTTTGTCAGTTAAATATATTTTACTACCTAACCCGATTGAGTACCTTGCAGTGTGTCTATCTTGGGAATACAACTGATGTGATCAATAAAGATAATGGATTATTCTTGAACATGGACATACATTTAGGTTAGTATAGTGGCAGGTGCCTGCATTTCTCAGAAAGCTGTTTCCCAGTTGTTGTTAATGCATGCCCAAATAGATACACAGATACTTAGTAATACTGCTTAATTGCTGTAGTCAGATTGAGCAACACATAATTTATAGCAGTTCTGAAACCAGGAACACCAGAATGATATGCTCTGTGATACAGACTTAGGACAATTGCTGGTCAGTGAAGTACAGGCGATACAAGCCTGTCTTTTGTGATACATGTGATATAATTTTCTTGACACCTGTTTTCCAAGTGTACCTTTCCATGTCATCCTGGTTTCTTTAGTGAATTAGAAAGTATGTTTTACTTTTTATTTTTTGAAGGCAGTATTTTAGTTCCTAATTTTATATTTCTCGTAAGAATTATACTGGTTGGCCACTATATGCCAGGTCCTTTCATTTATTATTCTTCCAGTGTCACAGTAAATTAGGGACTCCTTGTCCATTTTAGAAATTACAAAATGGAGATTCTGAAAGGTTTGGCGACTGTACCTCTGTTAGACCCTACATTGTGATAAATGTGGTTACCTCGCTGAATGAGTTGCCTAGTACTTGGCTATAGGTAACGTATCAAAAGTTAAAGGTGGTGGATCCTTAGGAAGAAAGGGAGGGGAATTGAGACTAGAATAATGAATATTTGAGAATAATTTTAGCAAAAGTTTGCTATAAGTAGAACATCACTTTTTTGGGCAGGTCTGTTCCAGAGTCACTGAATGTATCTGTCCTATTGAATTGGTTGAAAATGCAAATAATCCAATCAAGTATGATACTCATTAAGGGAAAGGAATACAATCTGATAGTTTTTATGAAGGCATGTACTGCCTAATCTCTGAGTTGAAAGCATCTTTTAAAAATTTGCTTCCCTTCATATTCCTAGGTGGTATTGAATATGTGTGTAGAAAAAAAATGAGAGCATTTCAAATAATGCTAATGAAGTTTAAATGATTGCAATCTACCATATTGTGAGGAAAAGTTGTTAGCTGTGAAAGATGAAGACTGAATTAAAATATTACCATGACTGGCATTTGATTTGAAAACTGCAAAGATAAGCTTAGGTTCCTATTTATGAAAGCCATCTTCACAGCCTGATGAAATATCTTTTAAAAGGTTTTATAGTTACCATGGATACTTGTTAGCTTTGATAGAGTAAGTTGTAATTCATATTCAATCATCTGAGGTGAAGTAGCCAAAGAACCCACCAACCAAAATCTAAAGTGACTTCCTCTGTATACTCATACTAGTTTAGAGATGGAAAGGGTAAATAAATAACCTGAGATTAGTGTTTGGGTTAGTTATCACTGCTTGAAAAGCAAAATATTTAGGATGCGCATTACCTGAATCTGATCCTAATGTTTACCTTTTATGGGTAACTTTTACTTTTAACTAGTAAAGGGAACTTCTTAGGTTTTGACAGGGGAATTTAGATGGTGAGACCCTTCTGAAAGCTGATGAACCCAAGCAGCATACGCAATTTCTGAAAGCCATAGGGACACAGAAATATTGAAGGCATTGGTCCCTATGGTAACATATTTGCATTTGGCCCAGAAGTGGCTGGTTTCTGCTTAGCCTCTTTTAATTGCTATATATTGACAGCCGTTTTCACAACTATTTATAAAATGTTGGATTAATGAGCATGTGTACAAGGGAGTGCACACCACATCCTTAGGCTTGATTAGACACTTGAGATGACAAAAAGCTCTGCGTGAAGAGTTACCGAGGTGTTTTTGGCATTCCCTAATGTGTCTGTCACATAATGGAAGCAAAAAGCCTTTTAAATGATTTAAATATTTTCCTCAATTCTCTTTTAAAACAGGTGACAAAAGAGCTAAAACAGTATGACAACAAAATTATAGAATGCAAATTCGAGAATAACAGCTGGGTCTTCATGAGACAGAGAACAGACAAAAGTTTTCCTAATGCCTACAACACTGCCATGGGTGAGTATGACAATCTACCAGTGTTTTGTTTCGTTAGAAAAGAGAGAGGGAGAGAGAGTGTTAAGGTTTTGGAGTCAAAATGTGCTGTCTTTATTGATCTGTTTGATGGGGCGAATCCATAGGGTCATTCGGAGCCTACCCTTGTGGCTGGGAAAGGGGTTGTGACTTTACTGGCTCCAGTTGGCTTGTAGGTTGTCCCGAGGCCTGTGGGCTCGCGCCCCTGCGCCCAGAAGAGAAGTGTAAAGGGCAGGATAATGGGCTGTATACAAGTTGAATTTGTTGAACAACAACAACAACAAAAGCCACGATAATTTCAGATCTATTCAAAACTATAAAAACCATTGTTTGCCAGATGGTAAAAGACAAAATTAGCAGGGGAAAATGTAATTTCCAGCTCCTAAAATAGCTTTACAAACAATGGAGAACAAAGTAAATGAAAACCATTAAAAAACAAAACAAAACAAAACAAAACAAAAACCTCCTGAAACCTGCTCTGCTGTCCTTCATAGTGTTCTTTGGGTACAACTTGAATGCTTTGAGAATTCAGAATAGTAAGTTTCTTTCACGGAGAACATCACAAAGTAATGAAGTTTACAAGCTAAACTAGTAGCAGTAGTTGCTCTGGATCGCGTTTTTAGTGAATCTGAAAAACATACATAAAAACCAAGATTGAAGGTTAATAGCATTGTGTGCTGTTGGACTGCCCAGTCAGTGATGTTGCTGATTATATATGATAAGCTTATGAGAAAATACAGAAATTGCCAGTTTCAGTTTTGCAGTTTATGAAAAGTTACTATTGTACATTTAAAGGTTTTGTTGGAACTAGCATCTGTGTTCAGACAAGATGAGTTAATTTTGAAAATAGGAAAAATTAAGCCAGTGTCTTTTTTTCCAGAGCTAAATATGTAAATAGGATTTAAAGGACTGGTAGTAAATTTTGACCACATAAGAAGAGATGCCTCGTTTATTCGTAATGTTGTTGTAATACCTTACTTCCTCAAACAAGTTGTTAAAACAACAGAGTATGTATGATCTGCCAGCTACAGTGGAGCCTCCCTGTTCAGTGGAAATGGTGGCCGGTGCCATCGTGACAGGGAGGAGTTCTTTCTCAGAGGAGAGACTACACGTTTTCCGTAGAAGTTTGGTTGAATATAGACTAGAGTGTGATGCGCTGTGCTCCGTTCAAAACCTGAAGACAGTTTTGGAGCGATGGACAGCCACAGTGAAGGCAGGCTTATCATCCAGATACTTAACGTTTTGTTTTAAAATGAACAGTTCAAGAAAGAGTGGGCACCAGAAAAGCACCCATTTTAGGGGGCGGGGGAGGGAGGAGAATAGTTTAATGTGTGAAGCGAGTCACCCAAATCCGTAAAATGCAAGTGTTTAGCATATTGGGATGCAAACCTTTCCCCTTTGGCATCCCCCTGTGGTGAGTCAGCTGCCTTAATTAACCCTCGCGTGAGACACGTGTCTCCCTTTGTCCACAGCTGTGTGCAACAGCATCTCCAACCCTGTCACCAAGGAGATGCTGTTTGAGTTCATCGACAGATGTGCGGCGGCTTCTCAAGGACAGAAGCGGAAGCATCATCTGGACCCTGACACAGAGCTCATGCCTCCACCGCCCCCCAAAAGACCTCGCCCTTTGACCTAAGACCTGCCTCTGACTTGAGGATTGAGAGGAAAAAAGAGTGAGAAAGAATGCTGTTGCCCCATTTTTGCAGCCAGAGAAATTCAAAAGCGAATGTGGCCTGATGCCGATACGCATTTGAATTTTTTGTAAAAAAAAAAAAAAAAAAGAAAGAAAGAAAGAAAGAAAGAAAGAAAGAAAGAAAGAAAGAAAGAAAGAAAGAAAGGTATTGTAGCCGGCCTGTAAATATTTGATGCATTTGTTTCCTCAGTGCTACGATACATCATGGACTTCACACAGTTTATTTATATCTGATAAACTCAGCCTTACCTTGTGGAATCTGAAGATTGAAATATCCAAAGGTTTAATTGAGGTTGAAATCAATGCAAAAGAGGCCTTGTTTGTATATGGATAACTTTGACCTTTAATTTATAAAGTTAGTAATCTGGAACTGTGAGCGTATAAAAAAACACTGTATTTTTTAGAAGTTGTATTTCAACTATGGTAAATTCTCCTTTTGAAAAATCTAGGCAATGGCATTAAACATTCTTGCTGTCATTTATCATGGGTTTCCTACATTTCTGAGATTCTTGTGTTCAAAAACAAATGACAAGGTTGTTAAGTATTATATATTATACTATGTTAAACAACTCAGTCTGGCTTATCTCATTTTAAGAAGTTTTTTTAGAAATGTAAAAGTAAAAAAGTAAAGCCCCGTTTTTGTGAATTGCATCCTGTCTAAAGCAAGTATATTGAGTATTTTCATCTGTTTCTATTCTTTGAACTAAAATATCAGATATCCAATGTGTCCATTCTGGCAGTGGTTTTCAGTTACTTCATAGAACTTAGATATATACCACCAGGTTCCTTTTATGTGTTGTTCTCCTGGGAGACCCTTTTTCTTCCTTCCTTCCTTCCTTCCTTCCTTCCTTCCTTCCTTCCTTCCTTCCTTCTTTCCTTCTTTCCTTCTTTCCTTCCTTCCTCCCTTTTTTTTTTTTTGTTTTTTAATGTCAGGGCTACTTCTGCTTTACCTCAGTGGTATCAGCACATTGTAAATTACATTAAAACACACAACTCACTGTGATGATGGGAATGATACCAAATACAGACGATGTTGTGTTAGTTCCCTCGAACAAAGCGGCAAAGGAAATGCCAGCTGACTCCTTTGATTAGAAGGTGATGTCAATGGAATAGAATGCTGTCACTAGAAAATGCTCTCCCACTGCTAGATAAATGCAGAGGCAAAGAGTAGACATCTGTAGAAACTAAACATCAAGGAAGCCAAGACATTTATTTTCAAAGCCAGAATTCTATCTGTGTTCTGTTCTCGGGATGCTATTTCTGTTGTACACCTGAATTTTAAAACATTTACTGGTTGATAATGGATTTAAAGAGCAGCTAATTGGTCATCTGCCATTGTTGAGAAGCCGTATTCTGATTGGTTTGTGAAGGAACTCTCAGAATTTGCCTATTAGAGGCGAATATATTTATTTTTAGAGGTACAGGTCTTAAGTATATGTGTATTTAAAACAAATTTTCATGATCTGAATTTTATATATGATATGCATATATATGTAAGTATACGCAGCAGTGTATATTCTTCTACTAATACAATCAGACATGAAAAATCCAAATGAGTTACCCAGCTGACTGAATATCTGACAGGATTTCTATATGATATAGCACAGATTAACCAAAAATGTATTTATATTCACCTGAGTTTTAATGTTTTTAAACAAAGTTTTCTCCTGTAGTGCTTTTCTATATGAAATACTAGGAGTCATGCTTGGGCTTTTTCCTTTATTCTTTCCAAGTTATGTAACATTAGTGAATTTATCTAGAATGTCATTTTAGTATTTCATTCCTGGAGTGCTTTTGTGAGTTTGGGCACTAAAGGGATTAAAACACCTGACTGCCACAATGATTGTTGAAAGGTGGAAATTTGTAAGGTTTCATAGTGTCTTGTACAAAGTGGATCTGAAAAAATACCTATGCAACTCCAAACAGTCCGATGCCTGCTTCACCAGGGTCAGTGACTCTTCTCACACACTATGTTGCTTTCTCCCGAGCCTGTATAAGTGGAGAGCCCTTTTGCAGATATAAGAGCTAGCTTTTGCCAGTGATCTTTAATGGAGTTAAAATGTTTATGGTAATTGTAACCTTTTAAATGAGTTATGTGAAAAGAGCATCTCATTTTTAATACACCCAGATACTTTTTCCTTGCCTTTGTGCATTTTCTAAAACTTAATTTTCTTAATTTGTCCTTTCCTTTCAATTACAGTGAAGTATAATAGCCGGCCTAATAAGTAGATCCCATTTAGCCCCCGAACACACTGTCATCTGCAGTATCATCAGAAGTCATCTAGAAAGTCAAGGGGGAGAATTGAGAGGCAGGAATTGGGACATCAGGAAGGAAAGAAACCCTTCCCTTCTCAGGCCACTTCACAGCAACTATTTTCTGACACTGAGGTTTTGTAGGCAAGAATAAGAAAACTTTGCTTTCTTGAGTTATCACATATAAAAGCTTTTGCTTTGTATTTGGAAAAGATGCGGATGACTCGACTGCCTGGATGGTTACATTTGCTTTCCATGAAATGCTCAGAAAACGTCAGGACATTCCTTCTCTAATTGTGTGTCAGTGCGTATTGTAATAAAACCACTGAGTTAAAATAACAGAAAGTGTATGTACTTTGTTTGGCTGGTGATGCCTTTGTGTCCCTCTATGTACCTAATGATTTTGTGTCCCTTTTATTGCTGGTGTTATCCTGCCTCTGTCAGCCATACCCGTTGTAATCCATCTGGTTTTGTTGCATTCTAGAATTAGCATAAAGACTTGGAAAATCCTCTATTCTTCTTCCTGAGAAACCAAGAAATTGGATTGACATGGGGGATGTAGCTTGCGCCTTTTCTTTTTGGAGGGTAGGGGAGCAGGGGAGAGCACATCTTTAAGTGATATTTATAGTACTTCTGTCTGTGTACCTCATCCTAGCGCTCTATTATATGGGTAGATATCCTGTCACCTTATTTTGAACACATTTAATTCTTTCAGAATACTCAGCAGTAAATATTCTGAAATGATGAAGTAATGACCTGTCCATTTTTTTGTCGACTCTGTATTTTTGTACCATGGAATTTGCCATTTAAAATTTGTAAATGATGCGGTTTTGAATTATGTGTATAATCCTTTCCAGTCAAAAAACCTTGAAAGTCAACCAAATACTCGCAGGCAGGGAAAACTAATGTGGTGGGGAAAAAACCCTGGGCTAACCCCAGAGACCAAGTCTAGGCTCTGACTCTCACTGGCTCTGTGTTCTCTCTAGGTCTCACCCTGTACCCCCTTCCCCCATCTATAAGAGGCTGAGATTGAGCCAGATGATCAAAAAGAGCCTTTTCAGGTCCGACATGATTCTTGTAAAAGCTCATGCTTTGTAAATAGCCCATATTCACAATGAAGGGAGTATTACCACTACCGAATATCCACCAAGCACCAAGACTGTCCCCAAAACAACTCCTCTGTGCAGGTAGGGACCATTATTAACCTCATTTTGTAGTTGAGGGACCTGAGACTTACATAACTAACCCATGGTTACATAGCTAGTAAGTTGTGAGCTGAGACCCCAACAAAGGCCTTTCTGACTCCAGCTCCTGATTTATTGCTCGGTACTCCTCACAGCTTTGTTGCAGTCCCGGCTTGGGGGCTGCTTTTGTGCCAGGGGCCCCAAACTCTGTTTCTTTGGTGCCAACAGGAAATGGGTTTCAAGCATCTGTCTCCAAACCAAGGAGATGAACTTGGGATTGGCAAAGTAAACATATTTTTAGGGCCTTATTATTTAACCACTTATTTGGCAATAGTTAAATGTGAGTGACACAGAGGCCATGAAAAGAAGTTTAATATTCTCATTAAGATGCTAAGTTCCGAAGACATAACTAGGAAGAAATAAGCGATTAAATTACACACTGGGCCAAAATTTTCCTGATTGTCGCATAGTTGACTGTCAACCCTGATGCTTTGGCAGGTTGGTGTCAGCCTCGGTTAACCCAGAAGTGTCCCTCCTCTCACTGGACTCTGGTATCAGGTGGCCACTGTGCATGATAAACAGGTGGGGGTGGAGGGCGCTCAGAGCAGGGGCCCCCCAGGCTTCTAAGAAGAAGACTTCACATTTCAAAAAAGGAGCACATGGACCTGGGGTTGCCAACTATTTTAACTTGCAACGGCTTTACGAAATAATATGTTGCCATTATTGCATACAATAAAGGGAATCTTAACATCCAAAAAGGAAGTAGGACATAACTTAGAAGAAAGGACGTGTCTTTATATAGAACAAATTTTGTTTTGTGAAAGATTCTCTACACTATCCCTTGCTTCTACATTTCACCCCAAACTGGTAAAATCTTTGTCATGGACCGGTGCTGGGAATCCTTGCATAGGTGGAATTCCAGGCAGCTTGTATGTAAGTGGGGAGGCAGGCAAGAAGCCCCTAAGGGAAGAAGCAGCCCCTGGTTCCATAGCTAGAGGTCATTTTCATAGCCAGAGCTGATCAGAGTATAATTACCTCACAACTGTTGATTATATTGTGCCCTTGAGATGTAAAGCGTACAGGCGAAAAATGAGTTGTCTGAACGTTGACAGATACTCCAATAGGATGACACCCTCAGCTGTTTAAGGTACAAAAATAAACATGCCAAATACAACACAGAAAAACAGAATTTGGCTTTGACAACGAACCCGAACAACAGAGTCGCCAATGGTCACAACTTTGAGGTGGGCACGTAGTCAGTCTGTTTTTCCTTTAGATCACTGCCACCAAGAATGACCTTTCATGACTGCAGACCCGCTCCTGCTCCCCGGTGAGAGCTCCCTGGCACATGACATCAAAGGGTCTCCATGATCCGGCCTCGGCCTGCATCCAGATTTGGATCATGCCTGCCCCTTGATACAGCTGTATGCCTCGCTGTTCCCACAACGCCGTGTCCTCTAAACCCAGGAACCTTTGGGGCGCCTAGGTGGCTCAGTCGGTTAAGCGGCCGACTTCGGCTCGGGTCATGATCTTGCGGTCCATGAGTTCGAGCCCCGCGTCGGGCTCTGTGCTGACAGCTCAGAGCCTGGAGCCTGTTTTGGATTCTGTGCCTCCCTCTCTCTGACCCTCCCCATTCATGCTCTGTCTCTCTTGGTCTCAAAAATAAATAAATGTTAAAAAAAAAAAATACTATTTCCAACTAAAGACAAAAAAAATTTTTTTTAAATAAATAAATAAAATAAACCCAGGAACCTTTGCTCGTGGTGCTGCCACTGCTGCCAGAAACCCCCAGCCTCCCTTGATGTCAGGATCAAGGGAGCCTTCCTGCCATAGGTAGCCTCTTAGATCTCACACTGTATCGTGATCGTCTCCCCCGGTCTCCCCTCCAGACAAGGCTCTCGACCCATACCCGGGGTGACAGCAGCAGGCCCTTGGTAGTAATTAGGGCAGGAGGTAGGTTCAGATACCCCCTTGTACCCGCTCTCGAGACTCAGTCAAGATGCATTTGCTCTGGTCTCCCTCGGCTTAGCCGCACATGGAACGTGATTTTTTTTTTTTTTTTTTTTTTTTTTTTTTTTTTTTTGTCACTCTGGCCTTCTCATCATAATACAAGCTCTGATAACATCTCATTTCTTAAGAATTTCTTCAGAGGCCATCTATGATGCCTCTTGTATTTAATCCTGATTAGAAGCGTCCTGTCTGTTCTTGCCGTTTGCACCGAAAATGCTGAGGAAACTTCTCAGCAGGAGGAATCTTAAAGTGCCCTGGCCTCCTGGCTGTTATACGCTCTGAGGGAGGTGTGAGGGAAGCAGTGTTCTTAATCACGTCTTATTTTTTGGTGCAGTTTCACGGAGACTGCCACGTCTTAAACTAGAAGGCTCCTTCTCCCTACCCACCTACTCGCGCCCAATTTTTGATGTTTTCAAAGAGAAGTCCTCTGGTGACTGCTAAGGCTTTGCAGTTAGTTTTAAAAATAAATACCAGTCCGTGATCCCTTAGCGTAAATTGCTGCTTCTAGCCATGTCTTTTTAGAGTGGGAAAGGCCAGTGAAAGATAGGATTCTTGTTGCTACTCTCCAAAGCTATCTTCCAGGATCTAAAGGAATCAGAAACTTTGTAGTTTCTGTAGAAGTTCTGCTTCCCTTCTGAAAGCTGTCAGGGGAACATTGTGTAGTTTTGATCTCTGGTATAAACACACTGTGTGCTCTGATACAGGTTGAACATGAGAGCTACAGACAGCCTAGCCAGGCAACACGGCAACTGAAAGTCTAACATAAAAAATTTCTTGAAAATTCTGCATGTGGGTAGAAACTGTATGCCTGGAAACATTACATACAATCGGGATGGTGCAGGAGGTGGGGGGGCGTTCTAGACCTTAGTGGATGGGTAGGGTGAATGGGGTAGGTCGATGTGGACAGAAAACGTGGGGAAGGAAGGGTGCTTTGGAAGAGTTTGTCTAGAGCTTGTGTGAAAGACAGTGGTAGCAAATATGGCTGCAATCACTCTGACTTAAAATGACAAACCAACCAGCCACCCTTGGCTGCTTGATCTCCTTCTGGCTACCCATTTCTCTATTCCTTTTTCCTGCAAAATTCCTAGGAGGTGATCACACTCGCTCAATCCTATGCTTTCCTTATGTTCTCTCTTGAACCCACTGCCGACAGGCTCTCCTCTCTACTGAGACTACTCTTATCGCCACCGCCAGTGCCCTCTGCAGGGTCCGGTCCACTCTCCTAACTGACCTGTCTGTACCATCAACATTTAACAGTTTCTCACTCCTGTTCTTGTTTTTCTTTTCTCTTTTTAATGGGAAATTTCAAACATACACAAAAGTAAGGAAAATGGTACGGTGAACTCCCACCTACCCATATTTAGCAATGATCATTTCGTTGTAGTTCCTGTTTGTACCCGCACTTGAGACTCAGTCAAGATGCATTTGCTCTTGTCTCCCCCCCCATCCTCCTTCACACACACACACACACACACACACACACACACACACACACACTTATTTTAAAGCAAATCACAAACTGCTCTCTCTTTGTTGAATCATTGTTGCACTTGGCTTCCAAGCCACTGTAATATCTTGGTTTTCTTTTGTCTTACCTACTGGTCTCCCTTGCTGAGCCCTCTTCACCTTCTCAGCCTCTAAATGTTGTAGTGAGCCAGGTTCAGTCCCCTGGCCTCTAGAGTGTAGACTCTCTGGAAGAGATCTCTCTTAATCCCTGAGCACTAATACCATCTATACACAAATAATTTCCAAATTTATTTTTAGCCTGGATCCCACTCGTGAATTCTAGACTCAAATATCCAACTGACAAGCTGACATCTTTACTTGGATGTTTAACAGTCACCTCAAACTTGAATACATCCCAAACTGAACTTTCCTCCTCCCACAGACTTGCTTCCCTCCCCACCGTCTTCTTGTAGAGTTTAGTTAATGGCAATTGCACTTTTCCAGTTGCTTCAGAATCATCCTTGACTCCTTTCTTCTCTGACACTCCACGTCCAATCCATCAGCAAGTGCTGTCAGCACCACCTTCAGACTGTAACCAGAACTTGACAACTTCTCAACCTCTCCGTCTCTCGTCCCATCTCTTGCCTACATTGTGGTGATAGCCTCCTAACTGGTATCCCAGTTTTCATTCTCCTTCATCCCCTCACCCATCTATTCTCCACACAGCTGTCTGTAATATTTTTTAGAACATGTCCCTCAACTACTCAGAACCTTCCAGTGCTTGCCACCTCATTCAGAATTAAATTCTAAAAGCATGTCATAGTCCCCAAGGCCTACATAACATGGCCTCCAGCCACCTCTTCTGAGCTCACCTCTTGTCTGCCTTGTTCATTCTTGTCCCACTGGCTCCTTTGTAGTTTTGTCATCTTGCCCAGCATGTTCCCACTTTAAGGACTTTGAACTTTCTCTTCCCTCTACCCAGATGCTCTTTCCTTAGCTGTTCATAAGACTCACTGTTATTTCATTCAAGTCTCAAGACAAAGGCCACCTCACCAAAAAGGCCTGGCCGACCATCCCATCTAAACTACTACTCCCATCACCACCTACCCCTTACCCTCATTTATTCTTCTACAAGTGCTGATCTAACATGTTTGCACATTTAGCTGTTGTCACACTCTCCTATATAGAATGGGAGCTAAAAATGTGATTTCATTCACTGTTGTATTTCCAGGGCCTAGGCCAGTCTGGCACAAAGTATAGAAGTTCAGTAAGTATTTCTAAATCTATAAATGAATTAGGGCTTCATAGATAGGCCGGGGACAGATTATGAAGGGATCTGAATGTCTGGCTAAGAAGTTAGGCTCGACTTGGGCCACAATAAAGAGCTATTGAAACCTTCTAAATATGGGAGTTCTTTGTGAAAAGGAACTGGTAGTAATTTGTCTAAGGTGGCGGAAGAAAGAGAAACAAGGTGACAGGCCAGCCGAGAGGCTACTGTACTAATCCCGGTGAGAGGTCAAGAACCTAGAAAAGGGTGGCATGTACAGAAATGGAGGAGAGGGATGTGGCAGGCCTTCAGGAGCCATCAAGATTCAATAATCAGTTGAGAAGCCAAGGTTACCTTCAAGGGATCGAACCGAGGTGGGGGGGATGGTGGTACCCTGTCCAGAAACAGGGAAGTGAGAAGGAAGAGCTGATTTGGGGCTGAGACGGGGAAGGGGCTTCTGAGCGTGGTGAGCGGGAGGTGCTGTCAGGAGATTCAGATGCAACTGGCCAAAGACAAGGCAGAAATTTAGAATGGAGCTCAGACAGATTTTAAATCTGTTCACACAGCAGTGATGGTAAAAGCAGTGTGAGTAGAAGACAGGAAGTAAAAAGAGGGTCAGCATCCCTCATGTTAGTGGGTGGAAGAAAAAAATAGTAAGGTAAGGCATCAAGATGTAATAAGGTCAAATAAAGATCAAGAAAGTAAGGAAAAGAAAATCCTGTCAAGAAGCCCCAGCCTGCAGGAGCCAAGAGAAAGGTTTCTTGACGGAGGAGGTAAAAAATAGTTGCGATTGCTCCAGGAAAGTCATGGAGAGCGAAGGACCGAGAAAAAGGGTCTTGAATTTGGCTTCTAGATAACCCCCAGAAACATGATGGGGATGGCTGGAGTCAAGGGGAAAACCAGAGAAAATATGAGGAAAAGGAGGTGGCTGGACTTGGGGCTTAATCTGTCAACACAGGAAGGAATATTCCCAAGGGTAACGGTTACTCCGTGTGTTTCCTTTGCGATGACCTGTCCGGACAGCTTCCCGTCCTGTTTCAAGACCCCTTTGTGTGTGGCCAGGGGTAGTAGGTCTGCTGTAGAGGTGTTGAACCTCTTAGCCCTTGGGGTGGCTGGGTGGGACCTGAACTGTTGCCTCCAGCTGAGAAAGTCTCTGGGCTCCTGAGAGGGAGCACCATGGGGTTCCTTCAGGTGAAAACCCAATGACCAACCTGAAGTACACATGATGCTGGGGCGCTACCGTGGAGACCGGGTGAGGTCGGTGGCAGAGCATGACACTGCCCAGCTGGGACGAAGAGCGTGGAGCAGCTGAGCACATGACCTGGGATGTGGCTGATCAGGAGGGGCTCCTGGGAACTGGGGAGGGCATTAGCGGGTGGCGCTGTCTCTGCCTTCCTGTGTGTCACATATTCCTGTCCACTGTGACTGACAAACTATTATAGTGGTATTCATTTCAGGACGAGAATACTGCTTTAACAATGCATGTGCCTTCTGCACATGACGGCCTCGCCATTATTTAGAAATAATTTACGTAGGAATAATTTTCTTGGATTGGAAGTCCGTTTGCTTTATCACAAGTATTGTCAGCAAGAAATCACAATGAATTCATATGTAGAAGTGAAAAACAGAACATGTAATTGGATTCTTTAAATACCATTTCAATGGTTCACATTTTTGAAAGATTGCCAAAAAATGGTTTTAATTTTTTTATTCCCAACATGTGCAAGGTTTCTCACTGATAGTGACTACCAAGAAGTTGAAGAGATTATCATTAAAAAGTTTTGATGAGGATCTTAGGACAGCATTTGAAACATTAAACCTGATATTAGAAAGGCATGTTCATGGAAGCAAGCTCAAATTTCTCATTTAACATTTTGAAATGATTTTATTATTTTTTTTAAATGTTTATTTTTGAGAGAGAGAGAGAGCAGGGGAGGGGCAGAGAGAGAGGGAAACACAGAATCTGAAGTAGGCTCCAGGCTCCAGGCTCCCAGCTGTCAGCCCAGAGCCCGATGCCGGGATTGAACTGATGAACTGTGAAATCATGACCTGAGCCAAAGTCAGACACTTAACGGGCTGAGCCACCCAAGCGCCCCATGAAAGGATTTTATTTTGAAGTTTCATATAAAGCTGTATTTTTCTCAGGACTTTGTATTTTACTTACCACAATTTTATAATATAAAGAAAATCTAATGGACCTTTACCTGCCAAGACCCACGTAGACACCTTTAATGCTTTAGCTTACCCTCAGGTGCCCTTCAAAGACTGTCATTTTCTATATTTTTCATGATGTGAAAAGAGCTGAGAAGAATGTTCCATTGGCCTAGGGCTAGAGATTGGCAAAGAGAAAACAGAACAAGGTTGAGAAGATGAGGGATTTAACCCCAGACTGGGTAAGAAATCAAGAAAGTTGGAAGGGGATGATGGCCTGGGTGAATGGGAGAGAGTGAGGAGACCAGATTGAAAGATCAGAGTGTAAAGCCAAGTTACACAGAAAAATGGCGGGGCACTGCTTTCCATATCTCATACACTTGTATTTTCTTTGCTGCCTCACTCCAGTGTCAGAACTTTTTTGTTGTACAATGACAGGAAAACAAACTCACCTACTCGAGATGACTAAATAGTCCAGAAGGCAGGAATGACTTCAGGAGTGGCTTATCCAGGAGCTTTACAACTCTTAGCTTCAAGTATCATTGGGCTTCATATGGTAGCTCCTGGTCCCTCAAAAATTACATCTCAATTCACATCCATCATAAAGAATAATTGTCTATCTACTAACAGTCCCAGCAAAAGTTTCATTATATTTCATTGTATCTGATTGGTCATTTACCCCTTAGTGAACCAATCACTGTGGCCAGGAAATAATGATGCCCTTTCTAAATGGCCAGGCTTAAGACCGGTGTCCACTTCTAAGGAGTGGAACCAAGTCTCTCAATATCTCCTTTCTTTACTTACTTTTATCATTTCTTTTTGGCATCTACCTGAGGTTAATTCATATTCATTAGTGATAGAAAAAGTATTAACCAACTGATAGGCACTGGTGCTGACCAATCAGAACAGCTCTGGAGCAGCATACTGAACGTTCCCTGCCGAGCCACGTGTTAACCCTCTCTGGTTGCTAGGTTGTAGGGAGGTCTGGATACCAAGGGAGAGGCAGGATAGCTGGGAGGAGGAACTTGCAGGGGGTGGTTAGGGAAGTGACTATTTCTCAACCAGTATTGAGCTAGTGTCTTTCATTATTTACAAGCAGTGTTGCTGTAAAAAGAAGAGTGGGGCTGCTAGTATTCCAGCTATTTTTATGTGTGTTTCATCCTTTCCACCATCATAGATAGACCACCCTCCTAAAAGCTGGGAAGAGGGCCTGTTTCTGAGTCTACTATAGCACCCAACAAGGTACATTTGTCCATTCACTTACTTACTCAACAAGCATTTCTTGAACCCAACAAATAAATAGTAGGTCCTGAATAATTTCACCGAATGTAATGGCCTCCTTTAAAAGAGAGTGTTACAGTTGGAGAAAGATCCAGTTTCCTTTAGGAGAAGGGGTAAGCAGAAAGTTTGAGGAAACTGAAATGACTCTAAGGGAATTTATGATAATAGACACAATCAAGTTGCCCAGGAACAGTGACAAATATTTATCTAGAGCTTGTCCTGGTGACAAATATATTACCCCAGATTTCTTGATGGGATCCAGTGGAAAGGGCTGTTTGCGGGGTGCAGGGCTAGAGGGAGCCCAGGTAGGCATGTGGAAGGGACGGTACTGCCCTGGGGCGAGAAGCAGGAGAAGTGTAACAACAAGCAGGAGGCCAGATAGATGGAGGAAATCTGGGGCGGAGAGAGTTACTTCCTGGACCCTGATCACATCCTGAGATCTTCCTGGAGAGAAGAAGCATGAAACTGAGTTTTGAGTTGCAAGTCCCCTTCTAGGGCATCTGGTCCCATTTTAGAGGTAAGTAAAGTGAGACCCAGAAATATTAGGTGACTTTAGCACAGCTGGTCCCTGTTTTTCTGATTCTGTGCTCATTTGGTGTTATTCCCTATGGAGATAAAGATGGGAGGAAAGACAATTGCCTCCAATTAGGCAGACAGTCTGACCTTTGCCAAGGCCCATATGTACCACAGAAGTGACCGCCCTTTGCCCTCTTTTCATCCTGGGGCTTGTGCAACATGAGGCGCCCAGATACCCATGGGGAGCACAGGTGCACACACACCTTTCCGGGGCTTAGAAGTTTATTCAAGGTGAAGCAAAGACCACACGCACCACTGATGGGTGTTCAGAGTTGCGTAACCTACAAGCACATGTCTACTTAGAAAAGTTTGATTTTGATTGCCATAGAAGGCAAAACATCTTAAAATGAAGTTGAGCTATCTTTGGGTAGGATGCAAAACCGCCCATGGGTATATCACATCAGAAACGATGTGTGATTTCTTCCAGTCCCTCAACTCAAAAAAGATGAACAGATTTAACTGATGCATTCTAAAAATAAATAAATAAATAAAATATGCTTTGAGTTTGAAACCAAGTATAGAAGTTTCAGGGTCTTTTTTTTTTTTTTTTTTTTTTTTTTTTTTTTTTTTTTTGCAGGGGGGCAGTCGGGGAATGACAGGGTAAAGGACAGTGGGAATTTTTTTTTTCCAGCGTAGAGACCAAGTTATTACTGAACTGTTTTAGCTCTGAGCATTTTCTACTGGTTATAACAAGATTGCTAAAGGTCACAAAAACAAAGTTGTCTTGGAAAAAATTATGAATGGTGGTTATACATTTAGATCATCACACATATGCCTGAGGAGATTTC
This sequence comes from Panthera tigris, assembly GCF_018350195.1. NCBI lineage: Eukaryota > Metazoa > Chordata > Mammalia > Carnivora > Felidae > Panthera > Panthera tigris. Next base: position 78,881,579 of record NC_056664.1, on the reverse strand, counting down.
TTCTGAGCTGAAAACGAACACTCCATTTTTAAACCTGTGGTTTCAGTAACAAAACAAGTCAAACCCAGAGATGACCCAACTCACAGGACTCCAATTGGGAGACCTAACATCTGCCTTTGGGGTAACCGTGAGTGACACGCAACCTGGGGGGTTGGTCTCAGTCTCCCCCTGCCTGCCTCTGGGTACTAGGTCTTAGCGGACAGAGGCAGCCCTGTATTCCACACCACACTGTCCTCCACTCTGGCAGCTAGCAGTTCATTAGCTTCACTTCTTCGGTCTTTAAAAAAATTTTTTAAACATTTATTTACTTTTGAGAGAGAGAGAGTGTGCGCACACAAGCAGCGGAGGGGCAGAGAAAAAGGGAGACAAAGAATCAGAAGTAGGCTCCAGGATCCGAGCTGTCAGCACAGAGTCGCGGGACTCAAACTCACAAACCTTGAGATCATGACCTGAGCCGAAGTTGGAAGCCTAACCGACTGAGCCACCCAGAGGCCCCAAATTTTACTTCTTATGTAACAAGATTTTCTGGATAGAAGCTGAATGTCCTTCACAGGTCATCTACTATAAAAATAGGCAACTTACTAAATTAATTTTGTTGTGTAAGGACCCCTTACCCCCACTCTTTGGACTGAAAGTTTATTCTTTTAGCTCTCTTTTGTCTTTTTCAGAAAAGAGATTTAATGTGTTACTGTGGTGCAGAAAATCAATGCTTTGAAATCAATGGTAATTTTTCAGGCTGTTTAAAATTATTCACATGGCTGGCTAAGCCTGCTGCTAATAGAAAAACACAGTTTTGTTGCAGAGGAAAACTTGAAGTTGGAAACCTCACCGCTGTGCGTATCTGCACGTCTTTTCTTCTTAGAACCTGAATATTTATCCCACAACCCAGGCAGCAATCCTCGTATGTGCTGGAGGCTCTCACGCGTGTACCTCTGAGCTCCTGTCATCTTGGCCCTCACAAGCTCCCCAGTGGGAATGTGTTTGAGGCCAAGGCTGGGGGTGGGGCGGACAGCAAGCACGTATTGCACGGATGAGTGATAAATGATCCGTGCAGAAGAAGGGCGAGATATGAAGCGTACACACGGGTGTGGAGGTTTGAAAGAGGCTTGGTTGGCTTCAGGGAATTGCTGCCTGGAGGAAGAGCCGTATTCTTGAACAAACACCGTGGAGAACTTTACAATGAACGAGCCTCTTCCAGCCCGTGACCAGCCCTGCTGGCGGCTCTGGGAAGTAATCACCACTGTTCCCGCTCTACAGGGGAGTGGACTGGGGCTCCGAGACTTGCCCGCAATCATGTGGCCAGGATGAGGCGGAGCTGGGGCTTGACCCCTTGCTTTCTTTCTCCGCGTGGCCTCTTGGTGGCGTTTGACATGGGTCTTCAGGGTGGGGTGTGCTCTAGTCGGTTCAGATTTTGCTGGTGGCCAGAAACACATTGAAGGGGGACTCACGACTGCATGTACAGAGGCATGAGCCCAGAAACACAATTCTACAGGTTTGGGGCCAGGCGCGATGCAGTGGGCGGACCTTAAAAAAACAGAAGACCCAGTTCTTCTCCTGGAACTCACCCCAAGGTTGAGAAGATATAAGGTACCTAGAGAGAAAACCCTGGAAAATGATTTGCAGCAACTTGTATGCAGAAAGGATATTGATTCGCATCTGCCACCAACTCGAATGTTCCTGGCAGGGAGCAGTGCCTTATCCTGAGAGGCCTGAGATCTTCGGATGCTACAGCAAACCCCTGTCCCAAATACCAAAACCCAACAGACAGCTGGGCCCTATTCTATTTGTTGTTACTGCGGAGGTTCAGGCCTCGACCGTGGTCAGACAGGGGCATACTCTGAGGACCCTCCTTCTCTACCCCTGACCTGGACCTGTCATCACACCCACCAGTAGGGGGTCATTCCTAGGGCCCAAAATGTGCCCATGGGATTAGAAACACTGCCTCCTCTGGGCAAGGCGCACCGAGATGGCAGAGCTTGCTAAGCGGAGAGTGGGCTTCATCAACTTCGCAGAACGCTGACTGTGCATCGTAAGCTGTCCTCTCTCAGCCCTTCCAGGAGCCAACCAAGGCCCTGCCAAGCAGCTCACTCCATTTAAGCTGCCCCAGGGGAAACATTTTCCCCAAACCCAGTGCTTCCATCATCCCAGTGAAGAGTTGGGATTAGACAGTGAATTCTTAAAATTTCCAGTTCTCGTGATTACTCTGGAGAGTGCATCTGGAATGTTGGGGAGGAAAAGGTGGTAACGGAAATAGATGAAAACAAGGAGCCAACCCCCCTGGAGCTTTGCTCCAGCTGTGAGGTAATGTATGCTTCAGCTACACCAAATCACAGCTCAATAAATCCGTTGGCAATAAATCACACCAGGGTGAGTGAACCCACACAAAATTCATTAGTAACATTGTCGCCATACACACCCTAGACAAACGCTGCTCAGATAAGTGATCAGAAGCAGACCTGCCCAAGAAAACATCAGTGACACACCCCAACTCAGACAATCTCTGGAGGGAATCAGGATTGCATTTGATGTGCATTCTGGAGAAAACCAGTTCCTTCCAGCCTTCCTCCTCGGAGAAAAATTTTTTCTCTTTCATGCCACAGGTGTATCTTGCTTTATTGACAGAAAGATTCCCGAGATGTTGTAAATAATCTTAGTTTGGAGAAAACCGATAATTTCTAATGTGTTCAAAGAGAACTCAATATTTTGCACACTACTACGGTGAAGAATCTTTTTAGAGGGACTTTTCTGTCAACTTCTAAACCAGTATCTTAACTTGGAGGCTATAACTGAACTCTCAAAGGTCTTGCTTTGGGGGGAATTCTAGGCGAAAGTTGTGTCTATGTACATGTTTTTGTGGAATGGTCTAGAGCTTCTGCCTAATTAATGCCCAGAGGGTTCCACGGTCCAGGAGCAGTTTCTTGGACAAGTTTGGAGTTGTGGCATTTGAGCACACCTGTGCAGCACTGTCACTTCCATGTGCTTACTGCCATGAAATACATTCTGACCAGGGGACTCCCTTATTCTTGGCACCTAGCAAGCTATCAGACATTTTTTTGTAAGCATTTGTGATAGGAGAGAAATCCTGGACACAAAGCTGACCTTGTCTCCTACATCCAAACGGAAAGACCGACCTACATTCATCCATCATATGGGGTTATACTACTCAGAGCCCCTCTCAGATGTGGAGATTATGCCTCAGAACCAGCCCATAATATGTCCTGAGCTTCCTAGAAGGGCACAGTCCAGGGTCACGCTGTGCTGAAGAGTCTATTTCAGGCTCTGGCTGTGGCGTCCACCTAGGCGCATCCTCTGAGAGGCCCCAGCCCTTTTTCACCACCATTTTTGCCCTTCCACACAAAGAACAGTATATTCAGCAACATGAAAGGTGTCCCTACAGTCAGTGCATCTTCGCTTAGTTGTCACTAAGTGCCAGTAGGCGCTGGATTTGGCATCACACTGGATCCTAAAGGACAATGAACTGGGCAGCAAAAGTTGAGGCTGGACTGATGGCCACAATGGGATGTCAGGTGGAAAATGTGGGAAGTAGGCGATTTATTTCTAGGTGGTCATGTGACTTTGGATGAAAGCCACTTGCCTCCTTATTGGGACTTCAGTGTTATGGTTTTTTGTCTTCCAGGCCAAGTGCTTGTTCATGAACTTTGCCCAGTAAGTCACCATCCACAAGGGGTGGGGGGTGGGGTGGATGAGGGAGGGAGCCAAAGGCTCTATGACCCTCCAAGATCACTGGGCTCCATTCCTAGTCCTTCTGAATAAAGCTCTAAGTCTCCTTCATTTTCCTCAATTTTTAGGGGTGAGTTAGGGGTCCAGGACTGGCCTCCAGCACCCAACTGTGAAGGCTGGTTTAAGTCAGTGACCGGCGGTTGGACAGTGTCCTGTACCGGGAGTATTTTCATTGCTGTCCCTGCCCCTCCATTCCAACCTGACGGGCTGGCCGTGTCTGCAGTGACTTGGAAGTAAGGACTTAGTACTCTCCACCCCACCTTTCACATGGTGTAAATGCTGCCCAGGGGACTATAAGTAACATTTCAAAGATCCGAAAACTCAGAGAGCAATCTCCATGAAGCTAACCAGGCTCCATTAGTGTCTTGTAGACAACCCCACGACATAAAGCATTTCTCGTGCCAATGCACATGGTAGAATGTTTTCTTTTTGATGATTTCAGAGATTTAAAAAAATGTCAAAAAAATTCTGGCTGTAAATGTCCCCACAGTGGATTTTGTCATTTTGCAGAGAAAAGAAAGCAAGCTTCACCACCACCCCTTTCAGAAAAGACCAAGCTGCGGGGGCCAGCCCCTCCTTCCACTACTCCTTCCTACCACACCCCCATCTTATTCATATTCTGATCTTCAACACACTTGAAAAGATGTTATTTCAAATGTTCCTACCAAAGAGAAAATCTTCCCCATGTTTTTAGAGCCTGCCATCAAAGGACTTAATATGCATTTGGGTGGCTGCAGATGTGGTCGATGGAGGCTGGAAGCGTACACAGTGTGGTGGGGCTGACGGCCCTCCGGCTTCATCGGCAGCCCCCTGCCTGCACCTCTGAAGCTACCCAGACCCAACAGGGGGCCCCATTGGTCCAAGGTGTCACAACCCAGAGACGGGGAGATCCCAGCCCTCCAGAGTGGACTGTGCATTTACCTGGAGGCCGCAATAAGACTAGACACAAGGGTTCACTGAGGCCTTTCTAACTCAGTATTCACTACCAACCTTTGATCAAGGTTAAGACAAAGTTTTCCCTTGCACGCAGGGGTAGGAGTCTATTTGCAAGCAAAAATCAAATAGCAAAAGTTGATGGAGAACTTGTAAAAACAACCTGAGAAAACCAATTCAGTCACTCGTTTGACAAGTATTTGTTGATGGTCTACTGGATCCCCATTCTAAGGAGTGAAGCAGACAAATGAACAGCCAATACTGTGCTGGGTGCTTAAATGCTACAGGAGATGGTATGAGGTGTTATGGGAGTGGGTTGACCTGCTGTGTCAGACGTGGGGACCTGGGGATTGGGGATCTTGGATATCTTTCTTCCAGTGGATGTCACGTTAAAACTGAGACTTGAAAGGTGTAACGTGAGGGGACGGTCGGAAAAATCATGCTGGCTGGCACGTGGGCAATAAATGGGAGTGCCAAGAAAGGAGGGGAAACTGTGGGAAGGGTGGGTGCGCCCTGTCCTAGGGAAGTGACGGAGGGTGGAATAAGAAGCAGCAACCTTGGGGGGCGCCTGGGTGGCTCAGTCGGTTAAGCGTCTGACTTCGGCTCAGGTCACGATCTCACAGTTCGTGAGTTCGAGCCCTGCGTCGGGCTCTGTGCTGACAGCTCAGAGCCTGGAGCCTGCTTCACATTCTGTGTCTCCCTCTCTCTCTGCCCCTTCCCTGCTCATGCTGTGTCTCTCTCTGTCTCAAAAATAAATAAACATTAAAAAAATAAATTAAAAAAAAAAAAGCAGCAACCTTGGAAATGGATGAGATGCAGAGGGAGAGGAAGAGGAAGAAGCTCAGGTGGAAGCCCGTGTTTCTGGCGTGGGTGACTCGCTGGATGGTGGTGTATTCTGTGATGGGGATTCTGCCAGAGAAGGAGGAGAAAGAGAAGACAATGGTGTATTGGAGGAATGGTTTTTTAGAAGGGGCTGCAAGTGTGGGGAGGGAACAGAACTGGATGAGTTCAGATTAGGCAGGTTCAAGGTGCTTCTAGAACAGTGAGGAGGGTTTCAGCAGGCAGCTGCACACCTGGGAGTGGAGCGCGGGGGTACGGGGTCGGGGGGGGGGGGATCTGGGCCAGAGTGAGGTCTGGGAGAGGCTCAGGTAGTTGGAGACTTGAGTGAGGATGACAGACTCGCCTAAGTATTTTAGCAGCATCCTTAGCAATCAAGAATTTGGTGCTAATTACAGATAACAGCCGGCCTCATTTGCATATTAACAACTAAATGTACTAATTACAAATTAGCTTTATCTATTCATTGAAATAAGCCCGGGAGGCCTTTTTACTTAGAAAGGCTTTGATGGCATTTAGTTAAATTACTGTGCGTGCACCTGGAAGTAATAACAGCTGCATTTCTTGCATGCCATTGTATAAATCAGACTGGCAAAATAGAGGCTATAGTGGATTTAAAACCCAAGAGGGGATTCAGTTTTGCACTTTCAGAAAGCCAAGGCATGCATGTGGCTAAGAGTAGTTTCTAGTACAATTAAAAGGAAAATAAAAAATTATTCTAGCTTTTTTTTTTCAAGTTTTGTACAGATTCTTCTTCCTGAGGAAGCAGGGTCCCCAGATGGTTCCCAAAAGGGCCTGTGAAGGCAAATGGATTTTCCAGGCTGAGAGTGAAAAGAAGCCCCCCTGTGCCAGCTGGCAGCCTGGAAAGCAGCACCTCCCACCTGGAACTAAGAGAAAACAACAACAACAAGGGATCCTATAGAAGGTTTGCTTTCAAAGATACAGCAAGGAGGTTTGGGGCTCAGTTGGAGAGTTTGGGAATGAGTCAGCAATTGTTTTATTAAAAAACAAAGCACACTGAAAATTACTAACTCCAAGAAAGACAAAAAACGAACTGAAAAAAATGTTCTAGTATATCAGGTGGCTCAGCTGTGCTGAAAACATTAAAACAGCCACTGACTTCGCTAACAGCAGTGATGTAAATATATTGAGAAAATGGAGAGGAGGCGGCGGTATATAAATGGGAGAGATGGCATCGTCTTCCACGATGAGTCTAAAACTGAAAACAGCATTCCATGCATGCTGCCTGCAGATGTGGAGGTAAATACCAGAAGACATTGTCTTTGAAGAATGAAATTCAGGAGGGAGACAGATGAGTCAGTGACAGCTGTTTTCTATTACATCTTTGACTTCAGCCTATATACATGTGCTACTCTGATACAAAATAAAAATACATTTTCTTTTAAATTTTTTAAAAATGTTTTTTTATTTTTGGGACGCCTGGGTGGCTCAGTCGGTTAAGCGGCCCACTTCGGCTCAGGTCATGATCTCGCGGTCCGTGAGTTCGAGCCCCACGTTGGGCTCTGTGCTGACAGCTCGGAGCCTGGAGCCTGCTTCCGATTCTGTGTCTCCCTCTCTCTGACCCTCCCCCTTTCATACTCTGTCCTCTTTCTGTCTCAAAAATAAATAAATGTTAAAAAAAAAAATTTTTTTTTTAATGTTTTTTTATTTTTGACAGAGAGAGAGAGAGAGACAGAGCATGAATGGGGGAGGGGCAGAGAGAGAGAGGGAGACACAGGATCTGAAGCATGCTCCAGGCTCTGAGCTGTCAGCACAGAGCCTGACGGGCTCGAACTCACAGACCGAGAGATCATGACCTGAGCTGAAGTCGGACGCTCAACCGACTGAGCCACCCAGGCACCCCTAAAAATACATTTTCAAGGGCCTCTGAAGACATGGGAGACGACTTTGTTTTACTTCAATTGCTAAGCAAAGGCAGGGACAACAATGTTGTCTCGGGTCTCAATTTACCAAAGCAGAAAGGGAGCGGCTGGGCTGTGACCTTCCGAGACCTAACCAGTTGTTGCTGGGACAAAGGCAGTCTTGGGTGATGGAAAATGCAGTCCTACTGTGGCATTCATCTGTTTCAACGTCTTCAGGGCCTTCCAATCACCCACTTGAGAAAAATACCAATTCTGTAACACTGTCTTTAGGGCCTCTGTGATATGGCCCTTGCCAACCTCTCCATTTCCTAACATCCCCCCCCACCCCTTCACACTTATACCTCCAGCCACCCTAAACAGATTGTAGCACTACAGTACACACATGCACACACACACACACACACACACACACACACACCATGCCAGACTTTCTTTCCACCAACCCATAGCCTGGCTAACCCCTAATTCCTGCTTTGTTACCTGACATCCTAGGCCAGACCTTTCCTTTTCCCCAAAGCCTTTACTGACCCCTCCTGTAGGCTTCCAGCAGGCCCTGTGTGTATCTTACATGATCTGTCATCCCTCCCTTCCTTTGTGAGCCCCCTCAGGGCAGAAACTCTGTTCGGTAGTGTTACTCAAATGAATGACTCCTCCAGGAACTTTCTCACAGGGTGACAGCAAGTTCTTCGCTGCATCTTCCTTTCCCTCCTCCATCCAGTTCATATGCCCACAAGGCCCCTGTGCTCACCAAGAGCTTGCTCAGCCTCTGCTTCTCTTTCTCCTGAGGGAAAGAGAAATCTAGGTTCAACTGAGGAAGGGAGAGTCAAACACGGTTCAAAAAGCATAGAAGGAAAGGCGTGGGTGCTGTTGGACATGGCCATAGTTTTCAAGACCAGACACCAATCTAGAACATAGAGGGAAGGTTTTGAAGGCCCAGCCAAGTGTCCCCCTGCTGGGTAGTCTCTCATTACAGAGTCCCCTTGTGCTTCCTGAATGCTTCCAGGAAGTGGGAAGCCTTATCTCTCAACCATTGGCACTTCCTCACCAACGAGCTCGAAGTTTGCTCCCTAGGGGAAGAAGGCCAGTGATGAACTCTGTCCACCCCTCCCCTGACCTTAGCTGGATGCATCCCTGCTGCAGCTGGGAAAAGCTTGGTTCACTCTCCCTTCTGTCTGGCCAAAGGGGCCCAAGGAGGGACACGTGTGGAGTGCCACACTCCTCACAGTGAGAAAACCCATCCTGGCCTGGCATTCTGGCTTCCCAATAGGAATGGAAACTTCCGAAGGGAAGACCAGCCAAGAGAGGAGGGACACCAGTGAGGGACAGTTAGCAGGCACCGGGGAAAGTGGCCTAGAAGCATGACGGGCTGTATTCGATGATGGTTATAAATAGAATAATGATGGCAAGCATTTTTTGAACTCTGACTTTGTGCCTGGCATGGTGCTAATGCCTTACACACATCATCTCATCAATCTTGTCAACACCTGCAAGGTAGGTGCCGTCACTACTGGCACGTAGCGATGAGGGCCCCAAGGCTCAGACAGAACTCACCTGTCCAGGTCACACTGAGATGGTAAGGTCAGGAGGGGTCCCACCCCACAGCTGGCCTCCAAGAGTCTGAACTTTTAACATGGATGTTAGGCCGCTATGGACCAGGTTGGCAAAGGAGAGGAGAGGGAGAAAAGAGAAAAAAGGTGATGGAATTTTTGTTTCTTGAAGCTTCGGGGAGGCTCAGCACATTTTGAAGAAGGACATTACAAGGGAGGTTTAGCTCCTGAGTGGAATGTGTCCTACCAATACCTCCTCCACCTCAATTCTTCTCCAACCCAAACCAGCAGCCCAGGTACTCCAGGGGTTCTGGGCCCCTTTTTCTTCCTCAGTTCCAAAGTTGAACCAACTGTAAACAAGCAAATGTTTTAAATAATGCTCCCTAAGGTGCGACCTTAATCTGCATCTTGTCTAGACTTTCTAATGCCCCTGCAGGAGCACCGGATCTTATCAGTGTCTACATTTTTTGACAAGCAATAAGCTCACACTTATCTGGGCTGCTGGCTCCGGGTGCCTTCCGCAGCTAGTTAGTAATTTCAGATGTTGTGGGAGGGAGTTCTCTGTGGAAGAATCACACTTTCAATCCAAAATTAAAGCTCAATTTGGTCTAATTGTCCTTGATTTTATCAGTCGCATAAAATGGCTGATTCCACATGCAAAAATAAATAAATAGTTGTGCTGCAGCTTCGAAATCCCTTCTTCTGGGGGACGGATCCCATCAAGTTCTCTGCTGGCTCTCACGCTATTTCCGTCCACCAAACAGTGCTGATCTTTCTCTCTCCTCTTCTATTTTCTCTCCTTTTCTCTGCGCTTCCCCCAGCCCTTACCAAAAAAAGAAAGGCATAGTGTCTCTCTGTGTGTGTCTATCTCCTCTGTCTGTCTTGTTTAATTTTAGAATGGAAGTTCCTTAAGAGCAAGAATAGTTCCTTCATGAGATGATGACACTCAGAAATCTGGAAATGCCTACTTAACTGGTAAATTGGTACATTGGAATAAAGAAAATAATAAAAGTAGCCATTTATTTATTCCTCTAGCAACAATTTCTTTGCAAAACCCAGTAATTTGAGACCATATTTTGGGCTTGAAAGGAAGAGGCAGAGAGACTGCCCCAGGCCTCTGTTGGGAGAGTGCCTTCCAAGAACATCTAAAGATTTGCCCTCGAGCAGTGAGGGTGCTGCTGGAAGGTGCCCAGCCCTTGTGGACAGCAGGGCTGAGTTCCAGCCTGCCTCTGCCCCTGGTTAGCTGTGTGACTTTGGACAAAGTCATTCCCTTCTCTAGTCCTCATGTTCCAACTCAAGAAAGTGAAAGGCCATGTGATGGTCTGAGGTACATTCCAGTGGTGGCCTAAAATACCTCTGGGAGGGAGGAGGGAGGTCAGCAGTGACCCTGCAGAGAACCCAATGGACAAGATGGAGGCCCAACCGTTGCAGTGGTAGAGGGATGGAGGGGAGCTGAGGTATGTGAGAGAAATTTGGGAGGTCAACAGGCCTGGTGCCCAATGGGTGTGGGGTGAGCAGGGAAGAGTCTGGAGAGACACTCTCATTTCTGCCTCGGGGACCAAACAGGGTGTGGAGGACATAGATCAAGGTGGCAGGTGGGAGGAGAAGGGATCAGATTTGGAATCTACCATCTGTGCAGATTTTAAAACATGTCCACAAATTCTTTAACACTATTCCTATCTTGAATAGGGACTTGCCTTCGTGACTAGCTTCTAACAAATACAATGCAATAGAAGTCGTGCTATGTGACTTTTACCAGGTAGCAAGTCAAATCATTTTCCACATAGCTCCTTCTTAGTCTCTTGCCCTTGGACCCCAGCAAACCGATCAGCAGACGGGAACGGAATGAAGGAGAGGCTCTAGGCAGAAAGGCAGGGCATGCAACATTTAAGGGCAAAGTGAGGCAGAGGTGCCTACAAGTAAGAAGGTGAAGATGAGATCTCAAGGCAGGAGGAGAACCAGGTGGGAAAGTTCTGCTGCCCATAAACCCATCAGGGAAGCATTTGAAAAGGAAGCAAGGGCCAGGGCTCCCACATCCACTTGGCAGGCTCCCACATTTGCAGACAGCTGGGCCCCTTCTGGACTCTGTAAGAACAGGATCTGGAAGGGGAGTGGATAGAAAGATGACCACAGAACACCCATCTGCCTTTCGCTTTGAAGGCTGGTCTTGCCTCACCTTCTGGACTCTTGGTGCCAAGAGGGCAGAGACAAGTAGTGTTCCTTGTGTCTCTTGTGTTGTGTGCACGGGGACTCAGGTCCTACCTGAGGACTGCTGGTAATCTGGCCACGTGGGAGTGTGCATGGAGGGCAGGGGGCCCCCAAAAGTGCAAGTGGAACAAGACTGGTGGTTGTTCTTCCTGATCAGTTGGGTTGGTTGGAAAGCTGAGGCAGCCTCTGATCCCAGCCTGCATTGGCTGGGAGAATTCTCAGAACATATGTCTTGCTTCAAATTCCTGTCCTAGAGGACAAGACTAGCTGGCTCCCCTTCACAGTAACACGATGGTCTGGTTGGTCCCTGCCTTCCCTGAGTCCTCATGTTTCTCATGCGGGGCATGCCAGGGAAGTGGGTATGGGGAATGGACAATGGTGACTGCAGAGGGCTGACTACTTAAAATTTCAATACGTATTTATGTTTAGGGACTCGGGGGTCTTTCTCTGACTCACAGTGCTAAAGTCTTCTCAGAAAGAAATGTAGGAGGACATTAGGGGCATGAGGGTTCAGATTGGAATGGTTAGGACTGTGTCTGCCATCTCCATATGTCAGGGCATTTCTCAGCCCTAGGACCCAAACCCTGTGGGGAGCAGGACTGTCCAGGAGAAAGTTCTGTGATGATAGAGATGTTTTTCTGCATGGTCTCACATAGTAGCCACTAACCACAGGTAACTACCAATAAGTGGCTAATCTGATTGAAATACTGAATTTTACGTTTTGTGTCACTTTAACGGCTGTAAATGTAAACGCACAGAGTCACATGTGGCTAGTGGCTCCTGAGGCATGGGCAGGGCTGGCAGAGGGTACGGTGGGGCAGATTGTTCAGTTTTCAGTCCTGGGTCCTCCACAGGGCCCAGAGAGGGTGTGAGGAGCAGGATCTCTGCTCTGGGGATCTGAGGAGGAAAATACCCACCCTTTAAAGGGAAGTTTCAGGCTGGAAGTTAGACAGCATCTGGCACAGGGGCTTCCTGACAAGGAGGAAGCTGGATCTCAGGAGGCCCGTAACATGCTGGGATGTGGAGGAGGCAGGCAGAACAGATGAGTAGGGAAGATTTGACAAAGCTGAAAAGAGGAAAAAGTTTAGGACCAGAGCATTAAGACAGAGTGGAAAGCCGGAAAACTGTTGAAAAGAGGAGGAAGGAAAAGGAAGCAGACTAGCGTAACCCCCTCCAAGAAGGCCACCATGGAACTCATGCCCATCTCACCTGCCAGCTCAGAGCCAGCAAACATGTTCCTCAAGGTATGTGCCAGCAAAGGACCATTTGCCAGAAGGCATCTGGGGGAGGAGCCAGTCTGGCCCCTACAGAGCTCCCTGGTGAGCTAGGAGGGGCAGAGTAGTCTCTGCCTTCATTGTGACGCTCCCATCTGGGGTCCTGCAGACTACCGTCCCAGCACCACTGACCTCAGATATCGGGCCTGGTAGCAGGTCCCAGGCCCCAGCCTGGCTCCCACCCACTGGGAGGCGAAGGCTTTGAGAGTCAGCAGGTGTCTGGAGCCAAGATGCTGCCTAGCAGCTGGGAAGGAGATCTGCTGGGCACACTGTTCTGATGCCCAGGTTCCCGTTCCTGCTAGGATAGGAAGACATGTTGCATGGCCAGTAAACACAGAATTTTTTTTTTCTATTCTGCTGAATCACTTTTAAGGTAAGAATAGGGTAATGGTGGCTCATTGATTTTGGCCTTGAAGCTGAATAGCTCTGTGTCTTGGTTCTCAGCCCAGGGCCTTTTCCTATTACTATCTGTCTTTCTGGAAGACACGGTGCTCTCGCATTAGCCAAGGCAGAGACACAGGTGTCGGTATGGGTAAGAGTACTCCAAGTCCTGCCTGTTACTTATGCAGCAGTCAGTCAGGGCCGGGGCCAAGGAGGAGCTGGATTTTCCAACAGGACGTGGAAGACAAGAAGGCTGGCCCTGCTACACACTGGATAGGGTCTTCAAGGGGCCATGGAGCCTGTTGTTCCTCACTTTTCATCTCATCTTTCTATCCATGCATCTACCCACTTACCCATCTATCCATCCATGCATCCACCAACCCAACTACTCACTCAACCATCCACCCATCCATCCATTTTGAGTAAAAAAAAAAAAACCCTCCAGTATCCTGAGTTTCATGACTTCACCTTTAGGGGTGTGATGACACAAGAAGCTGATTTCGCAGCGTCTACACCCCAATTACATTTCTTTCACTGAAATGTCTACTTTCAAGCTTAATGCCTAACCTAGCCGACTTCCTCAGGGTTACATTCTGAGGTCCAGAAAATTGAAGAAGGGAAGGGGAGAAGCATCAAGAATGTGTGTGAAGAGTGGGAACACCTCCAAGAGGGACTAAAACAAGAAGCATAGCCACATTTTTTGCAGATTTGGGATTCCACTTGAATTTGGTTCCAGAAGAAGCCATTTCCCACCCTTCTGCTCTGAGCAAGTTTTGCCATCAGTGGCCAGAGCAGGAAGATCTTTAGGGGAGCAGCTGTTGGGGAGATGGCGGGGCGGGGGGGGGGGGGGCTGGCAGAGCACTGCTGGAGGCCCCTCCCCCCCAGGGGGCCTGCGCATGCGCAGAGCCTGCTGAGCACGTGTGTTGCAGGCAGTGTTCTCTGCCTGGTGCCTGCCCAAACCAGCTCTACCTCGCCCCGGGAGCTGAGACTGGCGCTCCTGTTCCTGAGGTGGTTCGTCACTTCACTCCTCTTCTGTTCCCCGCGCAGCCAGGCAATGTGTTGTCTTCAATAACAACACTGTACACATGGCAATTCAGTTTCAAAGGAAGTGCCTTGCCTAAGACATAATCTCGCCGTGCCAATTGTGGAATGATCACTTTCCACACCAAAAGCACACTGAAAATGTTGGCTTTTAAGACACATAAACAGTGGAAACGCGAACTCACTCGCTGAAGCAGAGAGAAGAGAGACTGCCTCTCCTCAGAATGAGGAGCGAGGACGCGCAGCTGCTGCAACGTCTTCTGGGAAGCAGAGTTTGCCGGCGCGAGGCGTGGCGAGGCTGCTGGCGCCTCCTCAGGAGGAGGTGAGGGCACTGCCTGGCTGCACGACCCTGAGGCTCGCAAACACCGAACGTCTTTTCCCAGCGCGCCCCGAGTTGGCTTTGCTTGATGATCAGACCCTGGGGTGACAGGCTGCGGTCATGGGCAGCACTCGTGCTTTCTTACAAATGTGCACTGACGAAGGGTCTTGCTTCCTTCTAGAACCGGGTCTGCTCTTAATTCCTTCAGTTTTGCTCACTCCCTTGAGTGAGTTGCTGAGGCCAGAGTCCGTATTCAAACTCACAGCCAGGCTGGCCTTGCTCACCAAGGAGGTGGACTGCGTGCGTACATTGGTGACACCGTCACACGGGGCCTCTCTCTGGAGGAGGTCTGGACGTGGCCCACACGCCCTAGAGCCGCGAAGTGCCTGGTGTGGCCCTCAGCCCTTTCCCCACACGTGTACGTGGGAGGTTGCAAAAGTGCGCCTCGCCTCGGTGCTTATCACCTCTCTCCCGCACCCTCCTGTGAGGACCATGAAGTCTTCGTGGGCTTGTTACTGCCCTGTCTGCTTAACCAGAGCACCCACCCCCACCCCAGATCTCACCAAAGGCTGGTCTGTGCCCTGATGCTGACTGGCAGAGTTAATTTCCCCTCTCATGAGATGTAAAAAAAAAAAAACCAAACCAAAACCAAACAAAAAACCCGAAACCAAAACTCAGTGATCCTCTTCTGCTGGTAGATAATCAGGAGCAGATGCAGCCCTATCACCAACATGTAACCCCCAGACACCCGGGACGCCCTATATCTATGGGAGCTGGCTGTTGCTCCCTTTTTACCTCGGAGTCTACGGATCAAGCTTGCCCCAGTGAGCATCTGTTTGCAGGGTTAAATCTACCCTGAGTCCTGAGCACAGCACTTTTCCATTACAACTGAACAGGGGCTTCTGATCCCAGACAAGATGGGGAAAGTGCATCCCATCTATTCCTCATTCTAATTACAACTAAAAACCATGGACAAAATGCATGAAGCACCAAATACCAAAAGACTTTGGAAGGTGGAGGAAAGAAGACAGATGGCTACAGACCTGGGGATTCGAGAATAATCCAGAGGTGAGTGTTGTGTGTGCACATGCATCTGCATGTGACTGTGTGTGCCTCTTGCACATCCTAGCCTGGGCACTAGAGAAGCCTAAAATCTGGAAATTCCAGTTGACACGCCAGAAAACCTTCAGAAAAGCCTATCCTCTCTAGCCAAAGGACCTCAAAAAGGATGTCCTGTGTGATACTGTTTTAACTCTACCTGAATGTATATTCTGGGTATTAATCCATTATCAGAGATGTAATTTGCAAATACTTTCTCCCGTTTTGTGGCGTTCCTTTTTACTCTATTGATAGTATCTTTTGGTGCACAAAAGTTTTTTATTTTCATGAAGTCCAGTCTATTTCTTCTTTTGTTATCTGTGTCTTTGGTGTCATATCCAAGAAATCACTGCCAAGTCCAATGTTATGAAGCTCTTGCTTGATGTTTTCCTCTAATAATTTTATTGCTTTAGGTCTTACATTTCAATCCTTGGTCCATTTTAAGTTAATTTTTGTATACGGTGTTAGGTAAGGGCTCAATTTCTTTTTTTTTTTTTTTTTTTTTTTTTTTTTTGCATATGGATATCCAGTTTTCCTACACAATTTATTAAAAAGACTGTCTTTTCCCCATTGAATGATCTTGGTACTCTTGTCAAAAATAATTCGACATATATGCAAAGATTTTTTTCTGGTCTCTCTTCTGTTTCATTGATCTGTATTTCTGTATTTATGCCAATACCACACAGTTTTGATTACTGTAGCTTTGTTTTGTTTTTTCAGGACCCCTTGAGATTCCATATGAATTCTAGGATGGATTTTTCTCATTCTGTAAAGTACTCAGTGGGATTTTTATAGGGTTTGCATTGAATCTGTAGATACTTTGGGTATATTGACAGTTTAACAATATTGAGTCTTCCAATCCATGAACATGGGATGTGTTTCCATTTATTTATGTCTTTCATTTCTTTCAGCACTGTTTTGTAGTTTTCATTGTATAAGTCTTAAAAAATTTTTTATTTTAAATTCCAGTATAGTTAACATACAGTGTTATATTAGTTTCAGGTATACAATATAGTGATTCAGTAATTCCATACGTCACTGTATTCATCATGACAAGTACGTTCCTTAATCTCTATTACCTAATTCATGCATCTCTCCTCCCCCTCCCCTTTCCCCTCTGGTAACCATCAGTTTGTTCTCCATACTTAAGAGTCTGTTTCTTGGTTTTTCTCTCTTCTTTTTATTTGCTCATTTGTTTCTTAAATGTTTTGTTTCACATAGGAGTGAAATTATATGATATTTGTATTTCTTTGAGTGACTTATTTTGCTTAGCATTATACTCTCAAGCTCCATCCATGTCATTGCAAATGGCAAGATTTCATTCATTTTGAAGGCTGAGTAACATTCCATTGTATATATATACCACATCTCCTTTATCCATTCATCTGTTGATGGACACTGGGCTGCTTCCATAATTTGGCTATTATAGATTATGTTGCTATAAATGTCAGGGTGCAAATCTTCCTTTGAATTAGTGTTTTTGTATTGGGGGGGGGGGGTAAATACCCAGTAGTACAATTCCTGGATTATAGGGTAGTTCTATTTTCAAATTTTTGAGAGACCTCCATACAGTGGCTGCACCAGTTTGCATTTGTCCACCAAAGGTGCACAAGGGTTACTTTTTCTCCACATACTCGCCAACAATTGTTGATTCTTGTTTTTGATTTTAGTCATTCTGACAGGTGTGAGGTGATATCTCACTGTAGTTCATTGTATAAGTCTTTTGCCTCCTTGGCCAAGTTAATTCCTAAGTATTTCATTATTTTGATGTTATTGTAAATGAAATTATTTTTGTAATTTCCTTTTCAGATTATTCATTGTGTGTAGAAATACAACTAATTTTTGTACATTGACTTTGTATCCTGCTACTTTTCTTAATTCATTTATTAGTTCTAACAGTTTGTGTGTGTGTGTGTGTGTGTGTGTGTGTACGCGTGTGTGTGTGCACGTGTGTATGTAATCTTTAAGGTTTTATACATAAAGGATTATATTATCTGCAAAAATAGATAATTTTACTTTTTCCTTTACAGTTTGGATGCCTTTTATTTCTTTGTATTGCTTAATTGGTCTGGCTAGAACTTCCAGTACTATGTTGAATAAAAGTGGTGAAAACAGGCATCCTTGCTCTATTCCTCTATTCCTGAAAAAGCTTTCAGGCTTTTACCATTGAATATAATGTTTTCTGTGGGTTTTTCATACATGGATTTTATTATATTGAGGTAATTTCCTTCTATTCATAGTTTGTAGAGTGTTTCTATCATGAAAGGGTCTTTTCTTCCGTTGATGTGGCATATTACATCAGTTGATTTTCATGTGTTGAACCATCCTTTCATTCCAGGAATAAATTCCACTTGGTCATGATGTATAATATTTTTGGTATGTGGCTAAATTCTGTGTGCTAGTATTTTGTTGAGGCTATTTACATCACACTTTGTAAAGGATAGTGATCTGTAGTTTTCTTGTAGCATCTTTGTCTGACTTTGGTATCATCAGGGTAATGCTGGCCTCATAAAATGAGATTGGAACAGTTCTCTCCTCTTCAGTTTTTTGGAAAAATTTGAGAAGGATTGGTATTAGTTATTTAAATGTTTGGTAGAATTTACCAGTGAAGCCATTAAATCAGGGCTTTTCTTTGTTGGGAGATATCTGGTTACTGAATCAGTCTTCTTACTAGTTACAGGTCTATTCATATTTTCTATTTCCTTGTGATTTAGTCTTGGTAGGTTTCTAGGAGTTTGTTCATTTCATCTGCGTTGTCCAATTTGTTGGTGTCCAATTGTTCTACCCTCTTAAATCTTTTTCTTTTTTATACAATTGGTAATTATGTCCCTATTTTCATTTCTAATATTAGTAACTTGAGTCTTCTCTCTTTTTCATTAGTCCATCTTAGCAAAGGTTTGTCAGTTTTGTTATTTCCAACAGCCAATTTTTAGTTTCATTGATTTTTTTCCTATCCTTTATTACATTTATCTCTGCTCTAATCTTTATTATTCGCTTTCTTCTGCAAGCTTTGGATTTAGTTTGTTCTTTTTCTAGTTTCTTAAGTTGTAAATTTATGTTGTCGATTTGAGATCTTTTTTTTTTTGGTGTAAGCATTTATACATATATATTTCCTCATTAACACTGTTTTTGCTGCATCCCATAAGTTTTGTTCTGTTGTATTTTCAGTTCCATTAATTTCTAAGCATTTTCTAATTTCCTTTTTTATTTCTTCTTTGATTCATTGGTTGTTAAAAGTGTGTTGTTTAATTTCTGCAATTTTATGAATTTTCTGGTTTTCCGTTTATTATTTATTTTTAACTTTATCCTATTGTGATCAGAGAAGATACTTTCTATGATATCTACATGACCTAGGGTTAGATGATGATGTTTTAGAACACCAAAAGCACAGTCCATGGAATAAAATTGTTAAATTGGACTTCATCTAAATTTAAAACTTTTGCTCTGTGAAAGATACTATTAATAGAATACAAAGATAAGCCATAGACTAGGAGAAAATATTTGCAAATCACATATCTGACAAAGAATTTACATCAGAATATATCAAGAACCCTTTAACCTTGACAGTAAAGAAACCTAATTAGAAAATGGGCAGAAGACTGGAAGATATTTCACCAAAGAAAATATATAAATGGAAAATAAGTGTATGAAAAGATGTTCAACATGATTACACCTGAAACTAATCATGCGCTATATGTTCACTACCTGGAATTTAAATAAAAACTTGGAAAGAAAAAGAAAAAAAAGAAGAAAAGACCACATATTATATGAATCCATTTATATGAAATGTCCCAACTAGGCAAATCCATAAACACATAAAGTAGATTAGTGGTTGCTTAGGACTAGGGTTGGGGGCAGTGGAGGATGCGAGGAATGGTGGGCAGGTGACTTCTAGGGACTCAGGGCTTCTTTATGATGTAATGAGAATGTTCTAAAATTGATGTGGTATGAGTTGCACAATTCTGTGAATATATTAAAAAATGTTGAATTATGTTCTTTAAAGGATGAATTATGTGGTATGTGGATTATGTCTCAATAAAGCTATTCCAATAAAAATACAAAAAAATGATTAGCCATTAGAAATACAGAGAAATACGAATTAAAATAATGATGAGATACCATTATACACCTATTAGAATGGCTAAAATAAAAAATATTGACTGTACCAATTTCTGGCAAGAATGTGAGGCACCTGGAGCCCTCACATGTTGCTTAGTGGGATATAAAATGATGTGGTCAGTCTGGAAAACCATCAGCAGTTTATTACAAAGTTAAACATACATTTACCATACGACCCAGCAGTCATACTCATGGACATTTATTCTAGATAAATGAAAGCTTATGAAACAGAAACACCTGTATACAAATGTTTATAGCAGCACACTTTTTTTTCAACTTTATTCATAATAGACAAAAACTGGAAACAGCAAAGATGTCCTCAATGGTAAATTGTTAAACAAACTGGTACATCCATACCATGAAATACTACTCACCAATAAAAGGGAACAAACTATTGATACACATAGTCACTTGGATGGATCTTAAAGGCATTATGCTGAGTAAAAAACATCTAAAAAAGTTATGTATTATATGGCATAGTTTATATAACATTTAAAAAAATGACAAAATTATAGTAATGGATTATTGAATGCTAGGGGTTAGAGATAGTGAAGGAACTGTCAAAGGGTAGAAAAGGGTTTTCACTGTGGGAACAGAACACTTTTATATCCTGATTAGGATGGTGTTTACATTAATATATCCATGGGCTAAAATGGTAAAATCTGAATATGGTCTGTAGCTAATACTGTGCCAATGTCAGTTTCCTGGTTTTGATAATTTACTATGATTGTGTAAGATGTTATAATTTGGGGAACCTGGATAAAGGGTACATGGGAACTCTCTAGTATTTTTGCAACTACTCGCGAGTCTAAAATTATTTCAAAATAAAAAGCACAAAACAAAGCAAAACCAAAAACCTGAACTGGAACCATTTCTGAATATTACTCTGCAAACAACTTGCAGTGTTCCTGGTTCATTGTGGCACTCAGGACTGGAGGGAGTCCCTCTTCTGCCTCTTTCCTTTAGTCCATCAAATCTACGTAATTACTTGAAGAACATCTTGCAAGCAATTCAGATAAACATAGTCATGTTCAAAATATCTGTGGGAGAAGAGCTGAGGATCTCTTTTCTAGGTGCTGTAGAATCTTTAAACCTGCTTCCTCCATCTGCTCCTGTCACTGATATCACTGAAGTTGATGTTACGAACTCTGTGGCTAATTTTGATCAGTCAGTACATGTTTACTAAGCACAAAGTATATGCAAAAAGGAATATATTTTATTTATTATTTTGGTATCTATATGTGTATAAACACCAACAGACAACAAGGCTGTGTTTAGAGGGCCCAAGATTCAGGGCAAACCCCCTGTATCAGAATCCAGGGCAGATCACTCACTGTGTGTGTTCCCTCACTGCCCTGGATGTGCTCCCCTTTGGACTCCTGTAGACATTGTCACACTGGTATTTTTGCTAATTTTTGTATGTGTGCTCCTCCTCACTGGGACAAATATCCTGTCTTCTAGAAAATCTTCATTCCAGCTATTGTTAATATCTTCTATCAGGACTAGGCCCTGTGATGCTCACTGAAGGCTTCTATCCCAGCTGGTATAGCCACAACACCCTTTGAGATGCTGCTTAGAATCCCCCCAGACTGGTCCCCAGTCTGGGTATCACCATCTCAACCTCAGAACCTTTTGGGAGTCTTTGTCAAATGAAATCCAGATGCTGTCCATTGTGGCAGAGGCTGCTAGTGCCAGCCCAAATCCATTTTTCTCTTCTTCCTTTGATTTTTTTTAATGCTTATTTTTGAGAGAGAGGAGAGAGAGAGAGAGGGAGAGAGAGAGAGAGAGAGAGAGAGAGAGAGAGAGAGAATCCGAAGCAGGCTCTAGGTTCTGAGCTGTCAGTACAGAGCCCAACGTGCGACTTCAACTTGGGAACAGTGAGATCATGACCTGAGCTGAAGTCGGACGCTCAACCGACTGAGCCACCCAGGCACCCCTCTTCTTCCTTTGCAGAAGAATCCCTAGTTATTGTGGGAGGTGGCAATATGTCCAACTAATAGACCACATTTCCCAGCTTCCTGTGTTTCTAGATGTGGACATGTGATTAAGTTTTAACTAGTGAGATACACAAAAAGGTTATTGGGTGGGACTTCTGGGAAAACTATTTAAAAGATAGACAGTTGTGAAGTGCCTTTTTCCCCCTCCTCTTTCTTCTGCCTTCTGCCTGGAATCCAGATGTGATGGTTCGTGTTTCATCATTAATCTTTGCTCATGAGGTGGCCTTCAGAATGAAAGCCAGAAGCTATAGAGTCAAAAAATTAAAGGAGCCTTAGTTCTCAAAGCCCATTGCCATGCCAGGCTAGGCCAGGACTTCCACCTGTGAACTTTCATGTGAGGGAAAAATAAACATCTTCTCTTTGCTCTTAGTAACAATCAAACACAATTCCTAACAGATACACTCTTGTGTGAGGGATTGCCCTGGACTGTCAGCCTTGGAACCTATTACAAAGGCAGATGAGGTCACTGTGGCAGGTCACATGTTCTAATTAATGTGCTCTGATTTATTTATTTATTTATTTATTTATTTATTTAATGTTTATTTGTTTTTGAGAGAGAGAGAGAGAGACAGAGCATGAGAGGGAGAGGGACAGAGAGAGAGGGAGACACAGAATCTGAAGCAGGCTCCAGGCTCCGAGCTGTCAACACAGAGTCCCATGCGGGGCTTGAACTCATGAACCATGAGATCATGACCTGAGCTGAAGTCAAACGACTGAGCCACCCAGGCGCCCCAACGTGCTCTGATTTCAAGGAAACATGGGCTGATGTATTTGAAGAAGAGAGTCAGAGTAACTGAGAGGAGTATGGAGGTGGGGAAGGAAACACTTTGCTTGGAAAGGATGGGGAGGGGATGAGGAGTGAGTGGATGTGCACAAACTTTAAGCCATACTTTTGGTGTCCTCCACTGGTAGAGAGTCACCTCCTTCTCCACCCCTGTGCTTTCTGAGTCACTCCCTCTGCCAACAAGCCCTGGGGACTGAGATCCTCCTACACTCTCAAGACCCACGGGGAAGCCATTGCTAGCCCCAGTGAAATGAAACATGAGAGAAGGGCTGTTGGGATAGGCTTCCTGAAAGGAGGAATCTTCAGTGACTCGCTGCTCAACTTCCTGAGGCACATGCAGAGGGAATGAGTTAAGCAGCCATCAGCTTTTTGCCTGATGTTAGTCCAGGGCACTGATTTTAAAAAGAAATGGGAAGGGAGAGTCAAGTCCATTCGGGACTGGGTATTTACATATGGAAGCACAAGGTTGAGCACAGCTCACTGGCAGAGGAGGACTTAATGGAACCCGATGGAGATGCTCTTTGTGGGAGGAAACAATGAGAAAGAGCAGCTCGTGTTTTCCCTGGGTGTCATCATGACTGTAACTGATGACATTTCCATACGAGTTCTCTTCCCTGCTGGGCTCATTTGTGCTCTTGTGCGTGGGCTCCTGCCCTCTGCTGTAATGGGGTAGCCATGGTGGATGTGCTTATGGCCATGATGAGCTTTATGGCCTCCAAATGGAGTGAAGCTTGTTTTGTTTCTATGAGAGAAGAAATGACAACTTATCTCTTTCCCTTCTCCCTCTACCTTCCTGTCATCAGTTTGGCTTGGTTTTACAGCTCACTCTCGTTGGGACCATCTCCCCACCCAAGGCCCAGGTCTTGCTAGTACTAATACAACTGGAAGGCACAACCACACTCTGCTCTCAGCTCGAGTTAGGAATTTAAATTAAATCTCATTTAGCTGGGCGCTCCCTTTTGATTTATCGGCAGATGCCTCTTGCTGTTTGAGCCTTGTTAAATTGCTTGCAAACACTTCACTGACCAGCTGTTCCTATTAAGCCAAAAGAGCGCTGCAGAGCAGGGTCAATCCCCTTGCACTTTGGATGGTTCTTATATGTCATCCCTGTGGAGCGGCCACAGGGAGGGTATTATCCCCTGCTCCCTGGGAGCTGGCTGGTTAATGGCAGTGAGAGATTCTTATGCCTATGGGTGGGAATGAGAGGGGGCAGGCTGCACTGGTTAGGGACTCGTTCTGTTCTGCATGCTGGGGCCCTGCCAAGCCTCTGGATGAGGCAAAGGGCTGATGCCCAGCCCGTGGTGTAACGTCAGGTAGGTACCTTCCCTGTGGATAATGAGCCTAGCATGTATATAACTTTCTCCCCAACTTGCCAGCGAGGGATGTGGCTTTGCTGAGCCGGAGCTGACCTAGCACAGTCCAGGCATGGGTGCAGCTCACTGTATGTAACCCATGTGTTCCCCAGAGGAAGGGGGGCACGCACATCCACAAACTGTCTCACGGTCACTCAGTGATATGTACTGAGAAGCCCAGGACTGTTTACTCGCATGTGCTGCATTTTTGTGTAAATATGAAAGAGGCCCTGTCCTTGTGGTGGACAAGGACACCCCTTGTGGTGGACCCTGTGCTAGGGTCAAGGCCTAGGCAGGCAGCCTCTGTGTGTATCCCCACCTCCATGCATGACCTCTGTAGGGTACCTTTATACAAGTCTTTATACAGACCTGCACAACTGCACTGGGCCCCCCACTGGTCACTCCTAGCTCAGAGGGAGCCTCATGACTGCCTAGCTTTTTCTCTCCACAATATGCTTTTCCCGTTCCTCAGTGTTGCCCTCCTATCTCCTGTACTTACTCCCTTCTCATTCCCAAACTACAGTCCCACCAAGTTCAAGAAGTTCCTTCTCTGGGGCCCGAGTACAGGTCAGAGTGGCCCTCGGGAGCCTTGAGGGAAGCCATCTAAAACTGAGCTTAGGACCTGGCCCCTGGATCAAGTCTATGTGGGGCTCGTGTGCCAGACCCAGGGCGCAGGGAAGCCCTACTTCTAAGTGCTTGGTTGCAAGGAAATTGGTAGTCCTGATACGTGGACCTGGATGGGACCCAGGAAGCCACAATTTTCATCACTGTTCTTACCTGAGATTCTTGTTCCAGGTGGCAGAGGCATTGCTTTAGATTTAGAAGTTTCAGCACAATGCATCAAAAGCAAGATTCTAAGACTGTCCCCCTGAGCTCATCCTAGGACGCCTCTCTCTACAGCTGTGGACCCCTGGCTAAGCCTCTTTTCCTGTACCCTTGTCACAACTGTGCTGCTTTCCTGAGACACCACAGAGGGGGCACATGCCATGGACAGGGATGAGTGAGCCAGGCAGGTTCTCAGGTTGCTCATGGAGCACTCATGAGGCTGCTCAGTATTCTAAATACCATTTTGATGCAAATAACAGGCAGCACTGATATTTTCTTTATTTTTTAATGATTTTTTAAAATGTTTATTTATTTTTAGAGAGAGAGAGCGAGCGAGAGAGCACACATGAGTAGGGGAATGGCAGAGAGAGAGGGAGAGAGAGAATCCCTAGCAGGCGCCTCTGTGCTGTCAGCACAGAGCCCAACGTGGGGCTCAAACTCACAAACCAAGAGATCATGACCTGAGCCCAAATCAAGAGTCAGGTACTTATCCAACTGAGCCACCCAGATGCCGTAGCCCTGATATTTTCTCAGAAAAATGATTTCTTCTATATGCCTTGCAGTGGGATCCACTCATTTTCCTCACAAAAGCCTTAGTTTTCATCTTTGTAAGTGTTTTTATTGTTGTTTTCCTTTTGTTCTCTGGTTTGTGATTAATATCCTCCCTAAAAATGGCAAGTAGTTTTTGCTCCCTTCCCCTGCAAAGGTGCACTGGGCAGCTCTGTGTCCTCTGCCCGGCCCGCACCTACCTGGGTTTCTGCCAGAGCCACACTACTTCCTCTGAGCAATCCTCCCGTGAGTTGAGCTTAGATAATTTTCTCTGATTGTGATTCCTGGCATTTTCTCTCCTAAAACTCATCTGCCATTTTGCCGTCCACTTATAGCCTTGAAATACTTGCTGGCACTATGATCCCTCTTGTTCATTTTCCTTGCAGATTTTGAGAATTCTTCTCCCTTCCAGCCTTGTTATAAGTAGTTAAGTGTGTTCTGACTTGAACGTCAGGCTTCGTGTCTGCATCCTTTAGGCTCAATTTTCTGTACTTTTCTTTCTTCTCTGTGTATTTAAAATTATTTTAACATGTATTCATTTTTGAGACACAGAGCGAGAACATGGAGGGGAGAGAGGGAGACAGAATCTGAAGCAGGCTCCAGGCCCTGAGCTGTCAGCATAGAGCCTGATGTGGGGCTCAAACTCACGAACCATAAGATCATGACCTGAGCCAAAGTCAGACACTTAACCGACTGAGCCACCCTAGAAAATGATATTTGCCCCTCAGTCACGGGGGAGGGAGGGATAGAGTTTGAGCCTCCTGCTTTCTCTCCCATGTGCACACACCTCGGGTACAGCTTTGACTCCACTTGTGGGAGGCAGCAAGAGACGGCAGAAAGGTTTTGGACCGTGGAGTCAGACCTGGGCTGAATCTCAGCCCCTTTCTAGCCGTGTTATCTTGGGTGACTTATCCTCTCTAAGCCTCAATTTCTCGGTATCAAATGGGGATAATAATCTTTGCTTCAGAGGACACTCAGACAAAGAATATGGAGAATGGTCCCATTTGATGGCCAGGGACGATAGAGGGATAATTTATTTCCTGGGTGCCCTGGCCTCCTTCTGCTTTTCTAATCTTTATAATAAAAACAAGAGAAGCTCCTAAAAACATACTTTTAAAGGCTGAGCTGGTTGTGAACTCATGTCCATAGCAGTGTTATGCATAATATCCAAAAGCCAACAGGGGGAAACAACCCAAGTGTTCACTGATGGATGAATGGATACACAAGATGTGGTCTATACACATGTTGGAGTGTTATTCAGCCTTAAAAAGGAGTAAAATTCTGACACATACTACAACATAGATGTATGTACCTTGAAGGCATTGTGCTATATGAAATAAGCCAGTCACAAAAAGACAAATACTGTGTGATTCCACTTCTTTATTTTATTTTATTTTCTTAGAGAGAGAGCGTGTACATGTGTGTGTGCATGTGAATAGGGGAGGGGTGGAGTGAGAGGGAAAGAGAATCTTAAACAGGCTCCACGCTCAATGCGAACCCAATGTGGGCTTGATCCCATGACCCTGAGGTCATGACCTGAGCTGAAATCAAGAGTCAGATGCTCAACCAACTGAGTCACTCAGGCATCCCATGATTCCACTTCTGTGAGGTACCTCGAGTAGTTAAATTCATAGAGACAGAAAGTGGAATGGTGGTTGCAAGAGGCAGGGAATGGTGAGTTATTATTTAATGAGTTTCGGGTTTGCAAGATGAAAAGAATTCTGGAGATGGATGGTGTCGATGGTTGTGCAGCGTGACTGCACTCAATGCCACTGAACTGTATGCTTAAACATGGCTAAGTTTTAGGTTGTGTTATGTGTCTGTTTTACCATAATTAAAAAAGGAAAAGGTGAACTGCCCTTGCTTTTCAGTTAGGTTGTCTTTTAACTGTTTGCCAGTCAGGAGGAAACAATTTGTTTCACTTAAATTTTTGTCATAGTAATACATGTATACAAGTGAAAAGAATTAAGCAGTACTGTGTTGAAAAACTGCCATCCCCTCTATACCCTGGCTTCTCCCCATGGCTCCCCAGTCATGGGGAATATTTTTAGCTGGGCAGTAAATGCTGCCTCCAACACCTGGGGGGAGAGTCAGAACAGACCATTCCCAGGCAGGCTCTCAGAGGCGACGCCAGGCTCTTATCTCCAGGGAGAAGCTGGGCTGCACAAGAAGAAACTAAAGCTGATGGCAGGCGAGGTCAGGGAGAGGGACTTTGCTGGGCCTGTCCAGGTTCTTCTGGTTCCTCCCAGTTTTGTGAGCCCAGAAACATCTCCTATTTTGCTTAAACTAAAAAGAAAGAGGAAAAGCAGAGCTGTGCCTGGAGGAAGTAATGAAAAAAGTGGCAGCAGTGAGTGGGTTTAGAGGCAACAAGTCTATTTGCAGAAAGTTGAGTGGATTGCAATAACCAGTAAGACTCTTCTGTGCACATTTGGTTTCCACTGTAACCCTATAAGGCAGACACTACTATTTATCTCCATTTAAAAATGTGGAGTTTGAGGCAGAGAGATTGGTGAGCAGCCCAACCAAGGTCAAGTGGATCTGGGCCATTCAGCTTGAGTACATACTTGGGCACCAACACTAAGGAGAGGAGAAGAAGAGCAACAGTGGAGGCCTAGGAAGCCTCACAAGCTTGGCCAGATGCAGCCACCTAAGTGCTCAGATCCTGGAAAATGGGCATATGAGAGCCCAGACAGGTGCTGGAGATGGGCTACAATAGAGGAAAAGAGGATGTAAATTCTTTTGGAAGTCTCCAGCAGTCTGAGAGCTGGGGCTGAAGAGGCTTCATAAAGGGATTGTGAAGGAACAGACTTCAGAGATAGAGGAGAGTGTTCTGGGAGAACTGGAGAAGGTGCCTGAGAAAGGATTTTCAGGGGAAGTAGAGATGGCAGAGGACAGTGGACAGGTGAGGGGTGGAGACCAAAGGCTGAGTCTTCTATACTATATACTGAGTTGGACTGTGACCTTCTGGAGCGGTCAGAATATCACAGGCAGAGTCAAGAATTTGAGATGACACTTAGCTGGGGCCACAGAGATTGTGTGAAGGGTATCATCCATCTGCTCATCCTCCCTTCCTCCTTCCTTCCTTCATCATTCCATCCATCCATCCATCCATCCATCCTTCTGTATTAGTCTGTTAGGGCTGCAATAACAAAATAGCACAGACTTGGTGGCTTAAACAACAGAAGCTTATTTTCTCTCAGTTGTGGAGGCTACAAGTCTTAGATTACAGTATTTGCATAGGTGGCTTTTATGGGAGGCTTCTCTCCTTGGCTTCTAGATAGCCATTCTCTCCCTGTGTCTTCACATGGAATTCTGTCTGTGTGTCACTGTCTCCAAATTTCTTCTTCTTATAAAGTCACCAGTTGTGTATGATTAGGGCCCACCCTAATGACTCCGTTTTACCTTAATTACCTCTTGAAAGAAACTATCTCCAAATATAGTCATATTCTGAGGTACTGGGGGCTAGGACTTCAACATATGAATTTTGAGGGACACAATTCAACCCATATCACTTTGCTTCCATCCATTTACCTTTTTATTAATCCCTTTGTCCTTTCTTTCTTCCATTCTTCCCTTCATCCATTTATTTATTCAACAAATATTTGTTGAATGAAATGGGTCAGGCACTCAGGGGATATAAAGGCTAAAGATGTCCGCAGACAGTGGGGACATAGAAAGTTATAAGCTGGTGGGGAATATATTGGGATAGAGGTATTCCCAGTGAGAGGGGAAAAATAAAAAAGGGTACCCCATTGGAGTAGGGGTTGGGTGGTGTAATGGGGTGACAGAGAAAGACTAATGGAAGACATGGTGCTTAAGCTAGGTATTGAGTACAAATTAAAGTGGCCAAAAAGGTGGAGGGAAGGAAGAAGGGCACTCCAGGCAGAAGGAACAGCACATAAAAAGACACAGATGTGTAAGAGAACAAGGCACAATCGGGGAACTGCAACAGGTTCATTTTGCCTAGAAAGTGGAGTGCATGTAGCAGGCACTGAGCTGCAGGAAAGGACATGGAAAAGCTGTATGCTCCTGGCCATAAGGGGCTTGGGTTTTATTCTGGAGACAGTAGGGAACTGGGGACAGATTTTAAGCAAGAAATGAATAGGCCTTTCCTCAGCAACATTAAACTATAGGTTTTACACATCTTGCTTATTGTCTGCCACACTCATTAGACTGTAAGCTTCCTTAGGGTAGGGAATCTTGTCTCTTTGGTTCACTGCTACATCCCCAGCACCTAGAATATTTCTGGCACAGAGTAGGAACTCCATGTGTGGAGCGGATGATTTGATTTGTGTTTAGTAAGCTCAGTTGGACAGACATTGGGTAGAGTCCATAAATGAACTGGAAGAGATTGTTATGAGAAATAATAGTGTGTGAAAATCAGAGACAGCAGTATTTGAGCCAGCAGGGAGGCAAATGAGGCCTTCTAGAAATCCAGGTTCTGTGGAGAGGCTCCCAAATGCTCTCCAGCTCTGTGTGACTGACTGCTATCTCCAGCTCAGCAAACAGGGTAGTGAGAGCCATCTCCCCACCAGTCCTCTTCTCTTACTTCTCTGCTAGAGCCTGGGAAGCCCATCACTGGTTTGTTGTGTATCTGTTCATGCATTAAGCAAATCTTTATTGAGCACCTACTATGTGCCAGGCACCATTGTAGGTGCTGGGGATATAGCAGTGAACAAAACAAACATTTCTGCTCCAATGGGGCAGATATTCTAGCTGAGGGAGGCACCGATTATGAATAAGCATAATAACTAAGTATATAATATGGTACGTTAGAAAGTAATTGATATAGAAAAACATCACACCGGACTTCAAGCTGTATTACAAAGCTATAATCATCAAGACAGTATGGTATGGCACAAGAACAGACACTCAGATCAGTGGAACAGAATAGAGAACCCAGAAATGGACCCACAAATGTATGGCCAACTAATCTTTGACAAAGCAGGAAAGAATATCCAATGGAATAAAGACAGTCTCTTCAGCAAATGGTGCCGGGAAAACTGGACAGTGACATGCAGAAAAATGAACCTGGACCACTTTCTTACACCATACACAAAAATAAACTCAAAATAGATTAAAGACCTAAATGTAAGACAGGAAGCCATCAAAATCCTTGAGGAAAAAGCAGGCAAAACCTCTTTGACCTTGGCCACAGCAACTTCTTACTCAACACATCTCTGGAGGCAAGGAAAACAAAAGCAAAAATGAACTACTGGGACCTCATCAAAAGAAAAAGCTTCTGCACAGGAAAGGAAACAATCAGCAAAACTAAAAGGCAACCGACGGAATGGGAGAAGATATATACAAACGACATGTCAGATAAAAGGTTAGTATCCAAAATCTATAAAGAACTTATCAAACTTGGAGCGCCTGGGTGGCTCAGTCGGTTAAGCATCCGACTTCAACTCAGGTCAGGATCTCGCGGTCCGTGAGTTCGAGCCCCGCGTCAGGCTCTGGCTGATGGCTCAGAGCCTAGAGCCTTCTTCCGATTCTGTGTCTCCCTCTCTCTCTGCCCCTCCCCCATTCATGCTCTGTCTCTCTCTGTCTCAAAAATAAATAAACGTTAAAAAAAAGAACTTATCAAACTCAATACCTAAAACACAAATAATCCAGTGAAGAAATGGGCAAAAGACACGAATAGACAGTTCTCCAAAGAAGACATCCAGATGGCCAACTGACACATGAAAAAATACTCAACATCACTCATCATCAGGGAAATACAAATCAAAACCAAAATGAGATACCACCTCACACCTGCAGAATGGCTAACATTAAAACAACTCAGGCAACAACAGATGTTGGCAAGGATGCAGAGAAAGAGGATCTCTTTTGCATTGTTGGTTGCAATGCAAGCTGGTGCAGCCACTCTGGAAAACAGTATGGAGGTTCCTCAAAAAGTTAAAAATAGAACTACCCTACAACCCAGCAATTGCATTACTAGCTATTTATCCAAGGGATACAGGTATGCCATTTCGAAGGGGCACATGCACCCCAATGTTTATAGCAGCACTATCAACAATAGCCAAAGTATGGAAAGAGCCCAAATGTCCATCAATGGATGAATGGATAAAGAAGATGTGGTGTATACACACACACACACACACACACACACACACACACACACACACACACAATGGAGTATTACTTGGCCATCAAAAGGAATGAAATCTTGCCATTTGCAACTACGTGGATAGAACTAGAGAGCATTATGCTAAGTGAAATTAGTCAGAGAAAGACAAATATCATATGACTTCACTCATATGAGGACTTTAAGACACAAAACAGATGAACATAAGGAAGGGAAGCAAAACTAATAAAAAGCAAGGAGGGGGACAAACCATAAGAGACTCTGAAATATGGAGAACAAACAAAGGGTTACTGGAGGGGTTGTGGGAGGGGGGATGGGCTAAATGGGTAAGGGGCATTAAGGAATATACTCCTGAAATCATTATTTCACTATATGCTAACTAACCTGGATATAAATTAAAAAGATAAATTAAATAAAAAAAAAAAAGAAAAAGAGAAAAACATCACAGAACAGGGTCACAGGGTCAGAGGTGTGGTGGTAGCATGGGTGGAGTGAGGTTGCAGTATGACAGAAGGTGGCCAGACTGGTCCTCAGTGAAAAGGTGACACCTGAGCAAAGATCTGAAGGAAGTAGAGGGGTGAGCCTTGTGGTCACCTGGGGGAAGAGAGCTCCAAGCAGAGGAGCAGCCAGTGCAGTGGCCCTGAGGTAGGAGTTGGTCTTAAGTGGGTGAGTGATGTGACTAGAGCCAGGTGAATAAGAAGAGGAAAGGAGAAAAAGTTGGAGAGGAAGAGAAGGTCATAGTTTGTATGTGTGGATGTGTGTGGGGGGAGGGTGGTGGGTTTTGGAGGGGGGGCAGATTATGCAGGCATTGAAGACCATTGTATGGACTTCTGTCTTTATTGAGGGTGAAGTGGAGAACCATTGCAAAGCTTTGCTCTGTCTCCTCATGGAATTTTGTAAACTTACGAAATCTTAAATCTCAAGGCTGGCATCTGAGTGTTCTGGATAGAATTGCACAGAGCCACATCATGTGGGAGTGCTTATTAGATACTTCCAAATACTTCTGGTGGAGGAGAGAGCTCATGGAGGGCTGGGAAAAGGAAAATCTCAAGTAAAAAGCTGTCCACCACGGCAAGATGGGAATTTTGACTCACAGGAAATAAATTCCTTTCTGGAAAATTAAAAATCAGAAGCAGCCAGTGAAAGAATGTCTAGAAGGCTAGGGATCTCTCTTGAGCAACCAAGATGTGGTCCTACTTGAGCCTTACACTAGACCAAATGGACTCTTCCAGCAATTGCCAGTTCAGAAATCCTATGAATCCACTTTATTTCCTTTTGTTAAAACAATTTCCAACATTGACTGTGATAACAGTATGAAGTTATATTCTGGAAGTCACTCAGGGTCTTTCTTATCCGTCCCCAGTCCTTCTCCTTACTACTTGGGGGTTAACAAACACAATGACCATTGCTATTGTCAAGGCCCTGTCACAGAAGTCTCTGTGAAAAGAGATATTACCAGAGTGAGATGAATTATTTATTCTCCACAGAGTTGGCAGATTTCACAGCAGGACTTGAAAGCCTGCCCTTAAGAGGCAGTCCTTGCTCCCAGGACTCAGTCCTGCTCAGGTTTAAGAGTGTGGCCAGCAAGCACTTTGTGGAGCCAAGATTGTTGCCTGGAATGAAGCAGAGGGGCACAGGTTGCAGGAAGTGCAGGTCTGAAAACAAATGTCCATGTCTTTGGGTTCCTAATGTGTCCTGCCATCGTGGGCTGTCAAGACGGGTGAAGCAGCCTTGAGTGATGTTCTTGACAATGTGGAGCGTTTCACATTTATCTAATTCTCTAAAAGACAATTTCATACCAAGAGATCATTATCAAATTTGTCCCTGTGGAAGTTATCAATGCCTTGACTTTAGGGCTGACAGAATAATGTGCAGTTTATGGCACCTGTCACCCGGATGGAAGGGATAGCCATTTCTTACCAATAAGCAGATTGAAAGGAATTTGGGAGATTAGGACCAGCCATATCATTACTCTGAGGGAAAGGGATGTCAGTCAGGGGCTATCAGCTTGTTAGGGAAAGGGAAAAGAGCATTATAGATCCTGACTCTAGAATTGACTGCGTCTGACTTGTAAACATGTTTAGTATTAAGAATTCTCCAAGCTATCTGGGAGGCCCAGGAGAATGGAAAGAACACAGATCTTGAGACCAAAAGTAAGCCTCAATTCTGGTCAAAATCTATCACCTTTCTGGAATTTCTCCCTGAAGACCGACTCCAACGTGTGGCTCTAACGATTCCTTTTGACAGCACCCACATATCAAGGTTTTGAACTTTTAACTGACATCTTAAGTAGACACACTTATTATTGGAAACATTACATAAGTTCAGCTCAGGTCTCAAATGTCATCAGTTGACGTTTATGTTCTAATGCAATTTATAATTCTTCACAGAAAGGTTAACATTTAATTAAAGTACTGCTGGAAATTTCCTTTTTGATAAACCTGGGCTTGTGCTTTCTTTTGCTTGGAGTGGAGAAAAAATAATCTTCTGTGATCTGTAGGTCTATGGTTAAACACAGTCATTTTAGAATCCGGAGGGAAGCCAAAGGCAGAATGAAAACAGAGTTTGCTGTTCAAAATCCACATCTCTAGGCCTTCAGAGAATGGCAGCACCTGTTGGAAACTCTATTGGCAAGGGAAGTGGTTGACTGGGCCATTGGCCAAACATTGGATTCTTCTTTTGTTTTTAGTTAGAAACCAATGAAGGTTAAGGTAAAGGCAGATTGCTGGCTTCTCCTTGAGTTAATTACTCTGAAGAGAAACAGTATTAGTTATGAGAAGAAAACTTGGAAGGCTATAAGCTGGGGAACAAGAAAGATGTTTTACATATTGCTCACAAGCTTTTTATGAGGAGGAAAACATTCTGTGGCCTAAAATGTGTGATGAGTTAACCCACTATTAGAAAATTAAAAACCACTGTTAATTCAACCCAGGGTGATTCTGTTCTACACTTAATTAGAGCAAAGGTGTTTCTAAGTCTGCTCCTCTTCTAGATAAGATTTTGTGCTAGGAGTAGGTGAACTGGGTGGACATAAGCCAGGGAAGCGGGTTTATTGATTTCAGGAGGAGGAAAAGGATCGCAGCCTGGACACACACCCTGTTAAACATGTAGAATAAAAATCTGGATCCCCTTTGCATTTTCTGGGGCTTAAGTTTATCAAATTGAGTGTAGAAAAAAGTTGCTTGTGACTTTTTTTTTAACACTAGGGAAACATTTTGATGTCATAGGATATAGTTTGGTGCCAACTTTTATTTTCAGTGCTTTGTCTATACAGAGTTTGCTGAAGGCATTAAAAATGAGAGTATAAGAGTTTTATCAAGATAAAATTGAAAAAATTTAGCCTTTGTTTAAAAGACAAATAAAATAGCAGCATACAAGTGCCCATCCAAATTATGACAAGGATTAATAGCTTCTGAAAACTTATTTTAAAATAATGAAGATATTTGTATACAGATTAACACAAAAGTTGAAGATATTTGTATATGGATTAACACAAAAGTTGTTATTATATGGCATATGGAGATAGGCCAAGTCACCGAGGATTGAAGCACATGACAACATTGCTTACCTATAACTGCCTTCTTTTTTGCTAGCGTGCAGTTCACGGACGCTTACCAATGAGCACTAAAGTTGGTGACTATCATTGACAAATGCCGATGGTTATAAATCTGATGTGACTGGCTCTTGTGTTGCTCATTATTTCTTTAGACACATAATCTCATAATGAGCTCATCTGTCTAATACATGTGCTATATTGTAAACTTACTCAGGGGCTTCTGAGTGAATCTGAAAGAACCTGTATTGGACCGGGGCCCATGATTTTTTTTTTTAGCACATTTGATTTGGAAGTCACAAATGTAGCCAAACCATGAATGAGCTAAGTGACAGCAGGAAACATAAGGGGAGCATGGGTTTTAAGGAATGGGGGAGAGCTTTGCTTTAGCCTACGCTCCTTGATGCCAACTAGAGGGCAGTGGGTCAGTGTACATCATTTTAAAATGTAAAACAACATTGACACAGAGGTGGATCATATAGTGACCCAGAGCAGTGTCTCTAGAGCAGTCATCACTTACCAGCTGTGTGATCTTGGGCAAGTTACTTAACACATCTATATTTCAGTTTCCATGATGGTAAATGGGGGTCCTAGCAGGACCTATCTCACAGGGCTATGGTGAGGATTAAACAAGGGAGCCTCTGTAAAGTGCTAAACAGTGCCTGACTGCTAGCTCAGGGCACATAGCTCTTAGTAAATGCTAGCTCTTCTCATTATATTTGTGTCAGCTTGGTTTGTGTGTTAGGAGAGGAGGGGCTGGTCTTCAGTTGAATCTCCTAAACAAAAACTGCCAGACCTTGGCTTTTGGCAGGGCAAGTGAGAAAGAGGTTAATTGTTTTAGCCTTTCTAAAAGAGTGCTGATGGGAAATATAAGCCTTGGCAACTGAACTAGGAACAGATAAGTATACTCAATGTTTTTGGTCACATCCTCTATTATTAGTAAGAAGCACATTTCCTTTTGGGGTGAACATTAGGGACAAAAATAAGACTCTTCAGATTACCACCCCTTTTATTAATGCTATTGAAGTGCTCAGGCTTGCATTGAGGCCGACTGGCAAATTCATCTTCATAAAAGCAAATGTGGCGCATTTAGGATCCCATTCAGTTTGAGCGAAAGAAGGGGAATTTGGCACTAGAAATGCAATGCGTGATCTTGACAGTGGTTATTAACATTCTTACATGGGGGAGTTCAGGCTGTAGCTTTTAGGGGTCATAAGGTAGGGAGCAGCTGAATGTTATTTTGAGGCTGCCAGAAAGATCTGCAGGCAGGGAGGCATGCATTGACTGTCTATGTACAGGCAGACTTACCTTTAATAGCAAATAATTTCACCAGAGTCTATTTCTCAACTTTAGCAGGTAGATATAATATCTTCCAGTGAGTTTCACTTTTATTTGGAACCAGCGAAAGAATAAGAAAAAAAAAAAAAATCAAAGCATTGGCTAATGGCATGCTTCTTCCCAAATCCTTTAAATCAGTTTTGCTTTCCCCAGCATTACCAAGCTTTGTGACTTCTTGCATTATGAGAGTTCACAAAACTAAGAAGAATTTTCTTGGGTATTCAGGTCTCATCTGAAGATAAGCCTGCAGCATCATGGACGCTGGGGAAACTTGTTTGTCTAGGACAGCCAGCCACGCTCCAGGAACCGGGAACAGTGGGATGTCCTTCTGTACGAGGAGTTCTCGAGCAGCTTTGCAAACTGGAAGGAGGCAAGTCTTCTCTGTAGCTTCATCCATCACCCAGATACATATCTGCCATGTGCTGAGGTTTGGGGGATGTAGGTGAAAGGAATCTGAGTGAGTTTTGGCCAAATGCCTCAGGAGAAAGATCAGCTGCTTCCAGGAGCATTTTATGTAAAGAAAACTTCACACGTAAACCTAAAACAGATTAACTGACCGCTGAAGGTGGCGTCTGGCTACAGATGTGGATAGAACAAATCTGGCTCCACAATGCCAAAGAAACTCACAATGAAATGGGAGCATACAAGGCTCTAACATTTTAAAGTTAGAGGCAGAACACTGAAATGGAGTTCCAAAGGGAGGCTGTGAAACTGAAATTTCTTTTCTTGGAGATTTGGAGGAGAGCGTGGGTTATGGGGGAGAAAAGACACTGGAAACCTAGGGGAAACTTCTAGCTTTATTCTTCTCTACAGTTCTACAAACTTGAGCCAGAAACTTGCCTTTGTAAATATTCAAGTTACATTTAACACAAACCCTGACTAGAGGGCTGATTCAGTATTTAAATTGTTCTGGACAACTTTTTAAAAGCTGCTTTGGCATTGATATTTTATGGAGGAAAAAAGGACAATCATGGAAAAGCACAACCAACTGTGACCGATAGAAGTGGAAAAAAACCTGAGCATAACAATGAGAAGCCTTATGGACAGAATTGCAAGAACAGCCCAAGTTCTCCTCGTCCACATGTGCAATTATGGATGGATGAGAAATTACAGGGGCTAATAATTACAGCAGCAATTGTCCACTTGCAGAACAATTAGCCCTTTGCTCCTCATTCTGAGAAAGTGACTAATTGTACCCACAGCAAGCCAACTATTGGCACATTTGTTTTGGAATGAAATTTTATGCTTGTCAGAAAGTGCCACCTATGGGAACACGAGATCTAGGGTTGCCATGAGGCCCAGTGCCCAGACCCAAGGCTTCGAAATACCCACCTGCTAGCCCAGGACAGGCGCTGAGGTATGTGAGCGAGTGGGTAAAAACACTAATGCCAGAGCTCTTGTGGACTACATCAAGCCAGATGGAGATATATATATATATATATATATATATATATATATATATATATATGATGAGGAAAGTACAAATAGAAAGTACAAATAGGTTCAAGTAATGATAATAATGGTAATGATAATAATTATGCTTAATGAGTACTTTCCATCGGAGATCATAAATGTCTTCTAGTTAAATTTCACAGCCTCCTGTGAGACATAAGGGAAAAATATTTGTAAGCTAAACTATACTTTTCAGTTGAAGAGACTAAAGAAGCACTTTAGGTAGTGGCGAATAGCATTATGTTTGCAATGGACAGAGGATAAAACCCAGAGATTTCTGACTTCTTGCTATAGGAATTGCACGCCTGCTTGTTTTGTCTAGGTAACATTTTTCCAGATAAGGTATGTAATATGTCAAGTGGGCTACAATCTGGCAATAAGAGGTCCACTTCCTCTCCACACACTCACATTAGTTAGCAGTGAGGTTATATCAAGTTCCTGCTTTGATCAGCCAAGAATACAGAATCTTATGAGATGTGAGGGGGACACTCGGGGCGGGAAGAGATGGCCTATCTTTGAGTGGCTTCCTGTGGCCCCAGATTGCCTTGTGCACAGCTGCTGGCAGCGCTGCTCACATATCCAGGTCCCCATCAGTTCTTGCTACTGTACAGACCTCAGACCTGAGCTCACATTACCATTCCAGAAGGTATTACTCAAGCAAACATGCATTTCAATGTAAGGAATAATCACATATATCACTGAAGCCCACTGTCTTCTAGCACACAGAGTCAGGGCCCAGAGACCCTGAACGTTCTTTTTGCCTCCAGTTTGTTTTACAGTCCCAGAGTCAGTATCTGACTCCATATATTCCTTTTAGTCTGAGTGTTTTAATAGTTTGGTCTGAGGACTTGGTTATAAATATATTTGACTGAAGTGTACCTCCTGATCCTAGGTGGCTAGTCAGATATTTGCTTTTTGTTTTTGTTTTTTCTTTTTTACATTTGCTTTTATCAGACAATATATTTGTGAACCACTGTACAGGAACCTGGGGCCCAGGCAGGGTTCATCTCAGCCAGGTTTCATGGTAATACTGCTGAAGCATGTAGCTTTCTCCTCCATGACTTCTTTTCCTTTGAAAGCTGAGTTCTGTGTCCCCCAATTTTCGTCTAAGTTCATTTTATTTATTTTGAGAGAGAGAAGGAGGGGCAGAGAGAGACAGGGAGGGAGAGAATCCCAAGAACCCCCCAGCGCGGAGCCCCACGTGGGGCTCAGTCTCATAAACTGAACCATGAGATCATGACCTGAGATAAGATCAAAAGTCCAA
The DNA here is from genome assembly GCF_018350195.1 of Panthera tigris. Lineage (NCBI taxonomy): Eukaryota > Metazoa > Chordata > Mammalia > Carnivora > Felidae > Panthera > Panthera tigris. Next base: position 78,842,993 of record NC_056664.1, on the reverse strand, counting down.
TACTTAACAGACTGGGCCACCCAGGTGCCCCTGTGAGGTCTCAATGGACGTCCCTTGTCTCACTGCTTGGCTTACTCAGTTTGTGTAGGTCTGGGGGGGGGGGCATGGGCTGCTGTCTCTATTTCTCCGGCAGGGGGAGGTTGTGCGGATGTGGGGCCTGGTTCTGTTGAGGGCAGGGAGCAGGGGCTCTCCACCCACTCCCCTCCTGCCTGCTGGTCTGGCTGGCTCTGTCCCTTGTGTTCGTGTTCCAAGTAATGGCACACATTGTCTCCAGTGGGGCTCTGCCTATTTTCTGTCTCAGCAACTTTTGGTTATTCTCTCCATAAGAGACATATTTTCTAATAGAAACCCTGATATTTTTTCTCTTCAGTGCTCAGTACTGTACCCTCAGTTCAACTTATCCATTTCACATTCCCCCCTGACTTCTACAATATTCACCTTCCACAACATCTCCCTACATTTTGCTGAAGAAAGGAGGGAAGTATAGCTGTCTAATCACCCTCTTTACTACCAAAGAAGTCAAACCAAGATTCTAAGGTGACTCAAAACAAAGGAAAAACACTTATTTTCGTAAGATTCCTCACTTTGGAGATACTGGGTGCACTGCCAGCTTCCCCTTATCTCCATTGGCTCTGATCCAGCAAGTTCATTTATGCCCCAAACATAATCATGTCTAAAACACAGAAGTTAGATACTTAATGCCTTAGCTGAATTGTTTTGAGATCATTTAATTCAGTATTCTTGGAAGCCATGAACATCCTGAAAATGATGCCTTATATTCCTTTCCTTCTACAATTAGCCGGGACACACAAATCTGCTTCTGCATCAGGTTACATATGCATACTTGTTTCAAGTAGAAGTTTCAAAAAGCAATTGTTTACCTTTTTACTAATAAAAATACTATGTTCTTATTTAAGAAAAATGTAAAATTTCAGAACACAAAATTTAACCCAATTAACTCCTAGGACATTTGTCTAAATCTGTCTCAAGGTCAGATTTGCATGCTGGGGAAACTATTTGCACACACTTTTAGAAGCAGAATAACTACTCACAGTTAAGATTTTTAAATCAGAACTAGTGCTCTCCTTGGCCACTTCTTTTTTTAAAGGCCAGTGAAGATAGTGTTTAAAAATCTTTTGACTAGACTTAATTTTTCCTTGGTTTGTCATCCCTCTGTGGTAGCAGTTACGTAGGCAAGATTTGAAGCAAATCACAGCTCCTTGCTCACCACTTCAAACTTCCAAAACCTCAGCAACTTTCTAATTTCTGCTTTATGGGAACCTGGAGGGGGGCAGATGATGGAGAAGAGAAATTTTTCTGGTTCATTATCCTTTCGTATCTTTGGGGATCTTCAGTCGCCCCTAGTGCCGTGACTGGCACATTTCGGAGAAGCCAGAGAATGGTGCTCAGAGGGACATCTTCTCTTGAGAAATGATTTTTAAAATTATCCCCTAGGGCTGACCTGTTGGAGGTAGATAAATAGATTAATTCCACTAATATGTCCGTCCCTCAAAATATGCCTAAAACTTTAATAGTCTCATTTTATAGTTTCATATTAAGGGCTATGCTGTCTATATCCAGTTTTCATTTTTTTCCCCTCATATTCCTTCCTTCGACCTCTCAACATTCCCTCCAAAGTTGAACATAGTAACTGAAGGGTATTTGTGCCAACCTTACTTTTGACACCAACTGTGGTGTTGCTGTTGGGGTGTGGATTTGTGGGTAAAGACTCTCGTCTACCACCAACTCCCCTGCATTACCCTCAGGTGTAAAGTTATATTAAGTTCCTCTTTTAAAATTTTTCTTTAATGTTTATTTATTTTAGAGAGAGAGAGAGCACGAGCAGGGGAAGGGCAGAGAGAGGGAGACACAGAATCTGAAGAGGCTCCAGGCTCCAAGCTGTCAGCACAGAGCCAGACACGAGGCTTGAACTCATGAACCACAAGATCATGACCCGAGCTGAAGTCGGACGCTCAACCGACTGAGCCACCCAGGCACCCCAAGTTCCTTTCTTAAATAGCCAGAAATACACAATCTTATTGAAATCAGTAAGACCATGCAGAGGAGGAACACTAGAGCATATCTTGGTGTAGCTTCTCTTGGCTCATGAAATCCTTAATGAGGCTCTGGAGTTGCCAGCAATGTTGTCTACTTCTTTCTAGATCATGAAAGCACAATTTTTTCTAAGACCTTGCCCATTTAGTCTGAAGTATTATATCAATATTCCAGAAAAATTGACACTAATAGTCTATGTGTTTCTAATTAAGGGAAGGTTTGTAAACATGCCTAAGCTCTCCTTGTTCTGAAGCCAAACTCAGCATCAAAAAGGCCATAACTTCAGGGATGGGACATTAATGAAAGCAGAGTTAATACCCAGCTGTCTCTGAATCACATCTTCACATCCAACTTTCTTGCATAATTATTTTTCATCTTAGTTCTCCAAGTTTATACAACGACTCTATTGCCTATTAAATGTAAACCTCCAGGCCTTCCATATTTTGGATGTTTCCTTCTTATTTAATGTCTTCCACTGCTCAATCACTATATACTGCTGATGGAATGAATTCGGTTTCCTTATACAGAAACCATGTTTATGTTTCCATATTTTGGATGTTTCCATATTTTGGATGAAGGCCTTCCATATTTTGGATGTTTCCTTCTTATTTAATGTCTTCCACTGCTCAATCACTATATACTGCTGATGGAATGAATTCGGTTTCCTTATACAGAAACCATGTTTATGTCCCTCCACACTTTTGCATCATGCTATTCTCCCCACCCAGAATATTTTCAAACTTTCTGTCATGCCTTGTAAAATTTGTATCAACTATTTTTCCAGCATCCACTTACCTTTATTCTGGAATTTCCGTCTGGGAGCCACTTCTTTCCTGCTCTCAGCCCCAGTGTCTGGGTGGGACTTCACTTTACCACTCAGATGCATTATGGGACCTGGGCCTAAGAAATGCCATTCTGTTTTCCTTGGCCTCAGCGATTGGTGTGGGGATCAGCTTGTGACCTATTCAGATCCAGAAACTTTTGCTGAGAATGCTGGAATAGAGGCAGACACTTTCTCCACTAGGCCTGATTTGAGAGGAAGTAAGGTTTGGAGCTATTGGCCACCATCTTAAAATTATGAGACCCAGACAACGTGGAGAATAAAGCTAGCCCGGGGAAAGAGCAACTTGGGAATGCTGAGCCAGGAAAATGAGCCCCACCACTGAGCCTGGCATTAAGCTACACCTAAAGCCAGGCTTGCACTGTCTTTTATGTGGTCTTTTTGCTTTCTATAGTTCTTCTTAGATTGGTTTTCATTGAGTTATCTATCCCCCACCCAAATACCACTTGATGCATGTGTTATGAAGGTCATATGGGAAAATGCATGTGAAGTGCTTAGCACAGTGCCTTTCATGGAGGAATTAATAAATGTTAGCTATTACTAGGGTAATGGTAGAAAGAGATTAAATCAATATAATATTTAAACATGTTAAGAGATATTTTTTCCAACAGTTAAGAATAGCTGTATAATGTTTGTTCTGTGTAGTCATGAATGACGAGAACTTGGGAAAGTAGGAGGGAAATATACCATGCATTTGGTGTTGGACTTTCTTGGTGATTTTCTAACAATCAGTAATGGTGCCTTGTGTGTAAATATTGTCTTTTCATGCTTAAGAAATTCCCTTCATCATCTCTGATTTCCCTGGGCATTTTGTCATACCCTCTTGGTAAGCTAGAAAGGTATTTAAAGAGCTTGCTTTTTGAATTTTGATTTTGGAATCTCAGATGCAGGATGGCACATAGTTTAACATCACAACTAGATGCTTCAGTCTGACACACTCTGTTGGGTACTAATCTGAGTTTTCTCATGTGTCTGTAGTCTCTTAGGACCTTAGAAAAGGACCATTTTCCCAGGTGGATATCTACCAATTTGGAAGATGTTTCCCAGATGGGGAATTAATTTGCTCATTATTTCAGATGCATGGTAGTTCATTTGCTTTAGAAATGTTTTTTGTTGCCTAACAGCAAGAACTTCTTTGAATGGTTAATGTTATTCTCTCCATCAGAGTTCACATCCTAGCTTGACCATTCATTGTCTTATGTAATTTTATCAAACAACTTGGTCTTTCAGTACCCCACAGCAGCAATATTTATAAAATGCAGAAAGTTATGTTTTCCACTGGATGTTGGAATATTACTTTGTACTCTGATATTAATGTGAGATGCTCTAAAGTAAGTAAGTGGTCATTATCACTCTCGCCCATTTTTAGCTGTAGAGGATTTAATAATGCTGATGCTAATTTTCTTTTGGTTTGGTAATTACAAGGTATGTGATTCTAGTACAAATAAAGGTTAATGTTTACCTTGATTTGTCTCAGTCCTTTTTCCTCAGTGCCTTAGATCCAGAGGAGTGAATGCCATCACTATTATCACAGAACTTTTATTACATGGTATTTTCTATGACACTCTGCAAGACAGAGGTTTCCCTGGTGCTTACCTTGTAAGAGAGACAATGTTGATGAATAAGTATGAGAAATTTACCAGTCCACCCAAGTGTGTAGCGAGCCTTTCTGTGAGGCTTCCCAAAGGACACTGTTTATAAATGAAATGAAACCGTTGTTTTTTATTCTACACTGTTTGGAAATTGTTTTTCCATAGGACAAGTGCACCAAAGGTGGTTAAGGATTCTTTACTTCCTTCCTTTATATTTTTTCTTAAAGAGAAAAAATTTTTAATGTTTATTTATGTTTGAGAGAGAGAGAGAAAGAGCGCCTGGGAGGGGCAGAGAGAGAGGAGACAGAATCTGAAGCAGTCTTCAAGCTCTGAGCTGTCAGTACAGAGCCCAACGTGGGGCTCAAACCCACGAAATGCGAGATCATGACCTGAGCCAAAGTCGGATGCTTAACCAACTGAGCCACCCAGGCGCCCCTTAAAGAGAAAATTTTAAGGAGATTGAAACAATTTTAAGATGCTTTAAATAGTGGCGGATAGCTAATAGTTGTTACATTGTTGTTTGTCATTTTCTGTATGTTTTAAATGTTTCTTATGAACAGTAGTTTTAAAAAGGGAATTTAAAAAGGACCACTGCCTGGGTGGCTCAGGCAGTTGAGCGTCTGACTTCAGCTTAGGTCATGATCTCATGGTTTGTGAGTTCAAACCCCGCATCAGGATCTCAGCTGTTGGCACAGAGCCTGTCTCCCCTTCTCTCTGCACCTGCCTCCCCCTCTCTCTGCACCTGCCCACTTGCTCTCTTTCTCTCAAAAATAAATAAACATTTAAAAAAGAATTTAAGGAAATGCATTATTTATCTAAATAGAAGAATAGAATCATGGAATTTACAATCTGGGAGATTTGAGTATGATTCTAGTTTGTGCTCTATGTTTTATGAATGAGGACCCCAAGGCCAGAGAGGTGAAGTGATTTTTTTTATAAGGTCACAGAACTGGATTCAGGTCCAGGAGGGCTCCCAGCCAAGAACCCTGTCCGACGTATCTCATAAGTGTGACTCATAAGCAAAACCTTCCTAATGATGAAATATCCCCAACTTTCTTTCAGGGTAAGTAACAGAAAATTCTTCACTGGAGACATTACAAATATGTCCAAATACTTTTTAAAATGGACATTGTAGGCTTGAAATTAATTCAATTCTGCAAATATATTGAGTACTCAAGGCATCATGTGTCCTCCCAAGGCAAGGTATTTTACAGTTTTTCCATCTGTAACTGTCTTTCATCTTAATTGGTTTAGTTAAGGCAGAAACACATATTAATGAGCACAAATGTCCTTGATACATCAGAGGAGGGGTTAGATGCCAAAGACTAGGTGGGAAAAAACCCAGGACACAATAGTTTTGAACTCTCTAGATTTGAAATCCCTATCTATCTATCTATCCATCTATTTATTTTGAGGTGGGGAGGAGCAGAGAGAGAGAGGGAGAGAGAGAATTTTAAGCAGACCCCATGCTCAGCACAGAGCCTGATGTGTGGCTCAGTTTCACAACCATGAGATCGTGACCTGAGCTGAAGACAAGAATCAGATGCTTAACTGATTGAGCCACCGAGGTACCCCTGAAATCCATATTTAAAACTAGGTGGTGAAGCAGTGTCTGTGACCAAGTGAGGTGGAATAACATTTGGGCGTCTCTGTTGAAAACCATGAATATTGTTATTCTCAGTCTAGATTTCCAGGATCTTGAAATATCGGATAGGAAAACTATCCTTTCCGAATCATCTGTCAGTCAGTCTGTGTAACCAAAAACATTATGAAAACCTTGGAACAAGAAGGCTAGAAAGAAAAGAGCAGAGAAGAGGTAAGTCTTACAGGGGGCACTCCATATTGGCAGACAAGAGGAAATAAATCCTCAACTGCAGAACATGTGAAACATAAGGAGTTCTGGTTACTCATGTGTGTAAATATGAGAATAGACTTGTTGAAATAGGCTTTGGAAACTCCATTTCTAGACAGATTCTAATGATAAAATTTATTCTTATGTGACTGAAACCATTCCCTTTAAGGTCAGTGGATGGAGCAGCCTTGTTCTCCAGGGTTCTCCCAAATCTATGATTCTAAATTATTTCTGTCCTCAAGGCCAAACGTTGGTTTAATCAGAAGAGTTGCTGAATATCATTTGCCTAATGGAAGTTTGGGTGCTTCTAGCTTATGTGTTATAAATGGGTTGAAGGAAATGGTGACAGTGAGGTGGGTAGTTGTATAGTGAGTTGGCAACTAAAGATAACTGAGGATGGAGAAGTTTCCTGCATACATTTGGGAGCCACATGCATTCCTGCTGAGACCACCATTCAGTCATCTCCATGTGATCTTATATATCGACAATGGCAAAATATGAATGTGATATTGAAGGGAGGTACTATACAGATGGCTGCCACCATGATCGACCCCCAACCCCCACAACCACTGCTATTCACAAGGTCACTGGGGGGAACGTGGGGGGAATGTTCAGGGATGAGGTGGGGATGACATAGGGATTGGCGATCTTTCCTAGTTTGCATGGGATAGTACTGGTTTATGCCATCCCCCCCCCCCCCCCATTCTTGTAAATTATTACAAGTATAGACACTTTTACTAGAAGTGTCCCTCTTTGGATGATAAATTATATAGTTACCCCAGAGGAGTCACAGGGCATAGGAAAAGCATGTATATGACCCGTCTTAATCCAGTTAACAACAGTAAAGTCATCCCTTAAAAATTTTGGCACTGTGATGTGATAGTTTATGCGCTGCCTCACAGCTGAATTAAGGGGCAAAATTTCAGCATCACCACAATTCCTTATATCCAACTGCTATGAAATCTGTGAATTTAAATGGTTCCTGTCTTTGAAGCTGCAAATGAGCCCTGTCAAATTCCCAGGGTTGTCAGGGTCCTTGCTGACATGTGAACCCAGCAAGGGCAAACTGACTCTGCCCACCAAAATAACATCCCCAGCTCTATAAGTGAGTTTGAATAGCCTCTGCAAAAATTGCTTTTATCAAAATTACCTTCCCATTTGAATATGGAAGGCTGAGCCACATATTTTGCAGCATGCTTGAGAATGTATTCTTAGAAAATTTAACTATCTTTAAGATCAGCCAATACTATCATCCTCGCACAGAAGAAAGAATGATTAAATCTGAAAAGAAATGTGGGTATTTTAAATGAATTGGATTCTTTTGCCATCATAATCATCTTATTCATGTATTTTTCCCCTTCTGGTAACATTTTGATATACAGCCCATGTTCACGATCACCAACGGAAGCAGGCACAGAAATGAAATGGAATGAACTTCAACAATAGACAGTTTTAGATATTCCGGTGGTGCTCCCCATAGGCCAGGGAGTGCCTAACAATGAAATAAAGGTCTCAGGGCTTACCAGCAAACCACAAAGCAGCTAATTTGGTATTTCTTGCAGAAAAAGAACTGGAAGCTGTACAGGATTTGTTTAGGAAAGAACTTGGCCGAGTTAGTTGATTAGGGTGTTTCAGGAAAGACAGATTACACTCCAATCACCATCAGAATACAAAATAGAGATGTGAAGTGAATTCTATCTAGGAACAGCCTTTTCCTGAATCCATATTGGGGCTGGGTAGAATTGTTCCACATAGAGGAAAATTGTATCTTCCTCTTCTCAAGATCTCACACAAAAAATTCACGTAACTGCTGAATAAAAGCCCCTCACTCTACACACACAGGAGTGAAAGAATAAAGAACACCAGTCATCTGCGTGGTTTGGGGCATGCCCTGCACATAATTAGAAACCCAGTTTGCATAATGAAAGAAATTAGAGTGTAAATTTGAAACTGGATTACAACCACAGAGGTAAGATCCATGCTACTTGGGAAGAGAGAGGTCACCTGATACCTTCTGGTATTAAAAAAAATTTTTTTAATGTTTATTTATTTTTGAGACAGAGAGAGATAGAGAATGAGCAGGGGAGGGGCAGAGAGAGAGGGTGACATAGAATCTGAAGCAGGCCCCAGGCTCTGAGCTGTCAGCACAGAGCTTGACGTGGGGCTCGAACTCATCAACTGATGAGATCATGACCTGAGCCAAAGTCAGATGCTCAACTGACTGAGCCACCCAGGCACCCCACCTTCTGGTATTTTATAGTCAAAGGTAGAGACCTGCCTTGTCTCATCCATTCCTAGACCACGACAGGAGAGCAAGAAATTCTGGTGAGGTAGACACCAAGGAAGAAAAAGATTCCTTGGGGGAAATATTTGTAAGCCTCTGCCAGCTTTAGATATTATGAGATTGGAGGTGGCAGTCCCAAGGTTTGTGACTCTTAGGTGTTTACAGAGTCTTGATAGTGTGCTGCAGCTGATAGAAATGGATCACCAGAATGGCCAGATAATGAGCCCCTCAACTCAGGGCCATGGAGCAGTGGAGCAGGCCTGGGGCAACCAGATCCTCTCTGAGGGGACCTCAGGGCATGAGGCCAACATGATACCACAACATCATTTGTGCTGGGAGGTGAATAAGTTAGGAAGCCCTTGAATAGAATGCCTCAGTCTAGGAACTCCTGGGTTGGGATGGGAGTGGGGGGTGTTGAAGATGTGGAGTTTATTTCTACATGGTGGTGTGTTGAGTTGTGTTCCCCCAGAGATGTGTCCAAATCCTACCCCTTGGTGCCTATGAGTGTGACTTCACTTGGAAAAAGAGTCTTTACACAATGAGTTAAGGATCTTGAGATGAGGTCATCCTGAATCTAGGGAGTGAGCCCTACATCTAATGACTGATACCCTTATAAGAAAAGGAGAGGGAGATTTGACACAAACAGGGATGAAGGCCATGTGAAGATGGAGGCAGAGGTTGCAGTGATATGGCCACAAGCCAGGGAACATCAGGAGCCACCAGATGGAAGAGGAAAGAAGGGATTCTCCTCTAGAGCCTTTGGAGGGAGCATGGCCTTGCCATCACTTTGATTTTAGACTTCTGGCCTCTAGACTTGGGAGGCAATAAATTTCTATTGTTTTAAGCTACCAAATTTGTGGTAATTTTTCGTGGTGGCCCTGGGACACTAATATAATTTCCATCTGGTGGTCCATTCTTTGTGGAAAACTTCAGCATTCTCTTGCTTTTCGTCTTATACACTTACTTCCCTCTTTCTTTTCTTATTTTCCCTCCTTTCACAAAGGTCTTCACTAACTACTCTACTCCAGATACTGGTAGGCATTGGGACTCCAGAAACAAGTAAACATAATATCTGCCCACAGCCCAATTTGGTGGAGGAGACAGACCTAAACAGGCCATTTCAAGGTACAGTAGGTGCTAGAGTGGCCATCGGTCCACAATTCTACAGGAATCCAAAAGAGGGAGAGATTCATTTAGTAGACATATGGGAAAGTTTTCCCAGAGGTGGAAGCATTTGAGCTTCATCTCTTGAAGGCCAAGTAAGATGCTGGGAGGAAAGTGGAAACAGGCACTCTAAGCAGAGGGAATATGTCATTTGGGGTAGATCTCTGATGGATGATTCATCAGTGATATATCATGTTTGGTATATTCTATTAGTTATATTCCATTTCCCCAGAGGTCATTTCTGAGTTCAAAGTCTAGGCTGTATTGAGCATGGGAATTGATTATAGCCCAGAACTGTCCTAGAATGTGTGGTCCTTCTTGGGTTGGGAGATATAGAAGGGCCATATTGAATCTAGGACTGCCCATAAGCACACAACTTACTGGAAGGAAAGATAATTGGTTCAAAATAGAACAGAGCCCCTGAATCCACATGAATACAGACCTAGGTTTAGAACTCTCTTGGGATGATTGGGTACAGATCAGGACACCCAAAAATTGTAGGCACCATGGATCCTTCTATCCTAAAGGTAAACAGGTCCATCAGGGGCTGCATAAACATTCCTCTATCCCAAGGGGAATGGAAAACTAGCATGACTACCTCATTTTAGAATTAAAAGTACTTTGAAGGCTGAGACTTTAGTATTATCCAATTTTTAAATGTATGCTTTTGACTTGAATCCGATTTGGCATCTGAGTTTAAGAACTTGCACTTGATTCTTGGCATTCCAGGAGGCAGGTGAACTTGGTCCTGAAACACTATCCCTGTGGAAAATGTTCCAAATATGCTAACTTAAGGCAAATCAGGTTAATTATGGTTCCCACCTTGAAGGTAGGTCATTGTTAAACAGAAAGGAGCCAGTTTAGGGTAAGGCAGGAGAGGGCGAAGGAAGCAGATGTTCCTGATTTCATGTGAAACACTTTAGTGTACAAGGTGCAAGTCCCGACTCACCTCTCCTGTGTTGTTGAGCAAATTACTTACCCATTTGTACCTCAGTTTTCTCACATAAAATGGGGATAATAGTAGTACCTTCTTCATATGTTTATTATGAATTAAAATGAGTCAATGCATGTGAAGTGCTGAGCACTGTGCCTGGCACATAATTAAGCAATTGTTAAAGGTCATGATCACGATCATGATTACTTACTGCTAAGAGTTAAATGAGATGATGATGTGCTAGAACTTGGTGGGTTCTCTACAAAGGTTAGTGCCCCCTTTGCTGAAGGCATTCCCCAGCTGACCTGGAGTCTGAAGTAAGGACGTAAGAGACACAATGCATGTGAGTTAAGAGTAGAAGGGGCACAGTACCAGGGGGTACTTGCCTGGCCGTAGACAGGGAGATGGCTGTTGCAGTCCCAAGGTGCTACCCCTTGGAGGTAGTAGAAACCATCAGCAACAAGCCCTGCTCTAGATTTGGCCAATGGGCAGAGCCACCCCTGGTTGCAAACCCATTTCCTTAATGCCATTTCTAGGAACTATCACTAATGCCTGCCTGCTAAGGAGCAAAGAGGTCCTGTATTTACTAATATGTGGGGGTAGGTAGGTAGTGATGTGTATCAGGGGTAAGGTAGATGGTCTAGACTGGCCCAAGGCCAAGGCTACTCTAGGGTGTGGTGGACATCACTGAACATAGGCTTAGTGCCACACATGCATGATTTCATTTGACTCTCACAAGAACCTGGAAGGATGGGCATTAAGTCTGTTTTTTTTTAGGAGAGGAAAATGAGGTTTAGAGAGAACAGTGACCTGCTCAAGGCCACACCGATGACAAAGGCAGAGCTCAGAATCAAACTCAGAGTAGTAACTCAAAGCTCTGGTTCCCTTCCCTTCCCCAAACTGCCTCCTGGTTTCAACATCCCCTTAACAATGAACACCTACTTCTCTTTTTCCAACAATACAGTTTTCTTCCAAATTTCATTTTAAAGGAAAAAGAAAAAAAATTTTTTGTTTATTTAAGTAAAAGTGGTTTTGCGCCCAGAGGAATACCTAGGAAACTTTAGAGAATAATTGAATTGAATATACTAACTTTTTAATTTAGCAAAATACCATATTCTTGCAAAGATTTCACCTAGTTTTGCTTTCAAAAGAAGAATAAACCAGGAAATTACAGGAAAAGCCTATTTTCCTTGTGAATCTGGAACAAATTGAAACTAGGATATTATTGCTACAATTATACACAGGGAAAAATTGTTTGAAGAGAGAACTTTTGAATTGTTTTAGATATTCATTTCTGTGCCTTAAAAAACTTGCATTAAGGGAGAGATGGCTAAGAGGAACCTGTAGAATTTTGGCTAGACCTGGTTTCAGATTGACATTTTGGCCTAGATAATTCTTCGTTGTGGGAGGCTGTCTAGTATATTCTACAATGTTTAGCAGCATCTCTGGCCTCTACCCACTAGTTGCCAGTAGCACCCCCCAAAATTGTGACAACCAAACATGTCTCCAGACATTGCCAAATGTCCTTTGGGAGAAAATTTTGCTCATGGTTGAGAACTACTGAGTTAGATGGAAAAACGTCATGACCAATTACTATTTGTGCTTATCCTTATGGTTTGTGGCATTGTATCATGAGCATGTCTGCTTTCTGGCAGTTCACAAGGCCCGAGGAGGACCAGCATAATAGAGAGAACTTTCCATGAAAAGATCTTATTAGGATTTCATTCTTCTTCCATTTTTAAAATAACAGCTTTATTGAAGTATAATTTATATGCCATAAAATTTACCCTTTTAAAATGAACAATTCAGTGATTTTTCATATATTCACAGAATTGTGCAAGTACTACCATTATTTAATTTTGGAACATTTTCATTACCCTTCCCCCAAACACCATATGCATAAGCAATCCCACCCCAGTCCCTATCCCAGCAACCATTAATGTACTTTCTGTCTTTATGGGTTTGCAGAGTTCCATTTTCAAATGTGAAGTGTTTGGCTTACAAACCTAACAGACAGTGTGGATAGGGTTTCTTCCTCTAACTGAATAATTTCTATTCCCCCTTTGGTGTTTTAAATCTTGCTTTTAAGTCCAGCTCAAGACTCTCTTCCAGGAGGCATATCATTGGTCCACTGGACATTGGTCCAACTGTCTAACCATTGCCCAAGGGCTCTCCTCCTCATGGATATGGAGCCCACCACAGCTCACTTTAGCAGAAGAACTTTACTGGGGCAGATGCCTTCCCATCATGCACTCAGGCCAGTGCTTAGTGGACAGTGCCATGGAGTCAATATGGTTTGCTGGCTGATTTGTCCTGGGCCTCATAGCATGCTTTCTGGGGAAAAAACAAACAAAAAGCAATGGAATGTATGAGTGAGGAGATTGACCAGCTAGGTCTGTATTTAGTTAGATTTCCAGAAAGTCACATCAGTGGCTGAAGCTGTTTGGGTTTAGGACACTAGGGTGATTGGGCAAAGGTGGAAAAGTCAAGATGAAAATCCACAAATTACCCCAGCTGTAACACTCAATTATGACAGGAAAAAGCAAGTAGTAAGTGTCAGTTCTCAGAAATCTATGGTTTTATTTGTGGAGAGCTCGAACAAAGACCTATTCCCGGTCTTATAGCTACTTTCCAGTCTACCACTATCCAACCTTGGTGAGGTGGCATTAAGCCCCCACCCAACACTAGGGCCTCTGTGAGAAGGGCATGAGGAGAAAAGGAAACTAACTTTCCCAAACATCTGCCATCTGTGAGCACTGGGCCAGAATGGTAATAGCTAACTAAGAACATAGTGGCCACTGGGTTCCCAGCTCAGCGCTGGTGCTCAGTTTAATTCTCAAAATAACCCAATGAATAAATGATATCAGTAAGCCCATTTTAGAGATGAAGAACCTGAGACCCAGAACTGAGTAAATTGCTCAAAGTCACGGATGTGGTAGAGTGGGTCCTGGTCCAGAATCCAATGTGTAATCATTGCATTAACACTTCTCTGAGGGATGCTGCCAGAGGATCTGACACACAATAACCTCTCTTAGCTCTCATGAAAAACTCTATGAAGTGAATATTATAACCCCATTTTGGTGATGAATCTGATGCTCAGAGAGATTAACTGCCATGTAGCTCCTAGGTGGCAGAGTAGAATTTAAGCCCAGATTCATCCCACAGGAATCCTGCATAGAGCAAAATCCTGGACAGGACCAATGACTGGGTCCTTCCAAAGTTCAGCCTGGAAGCCTTAGCTCTTATCCTGCTGGAAAGAAGAACCCTGGATTATTAAAGGGGAAACTGCTTAGTTGTTTTCTTATCTCCAAGTGAAGGTGAGACATACAAAGAATTCCTTTAGAAGGATCTGAAAAGTTATCCCCCATAGAGATAAAATGCGGAAAAAGAAACATGGTGTTCAAACTTAGGAGCCTGAGAAGTAGGAGAAATAAGGGTTTGGCAGTTTGCATTCCTTAAAAGAATCTTCCAGGATGGGAGGCAAGAGTATGAGTAGAGCAAGGAGAGGAAGGCTGGTGGGCAAGCCATCTCACTCAGGACGCTGACATGACACTACCCTGGGGACCCTCACCTCTTGTATAGGCATGCCTATCTGGCGGATAAGCGCACCTCAAACCTGGTAAATATAGATGACATGCTTTGAACCTGAAAGGAAGCTCATCAAAGAAGAGAGCTAATTACAGGGCTAGTTATTTACATAATTTAGATGGAAATCTTGAAAACATAGTTATACTTCAGAGATTCATGACTTTAATCAAGCTGCAAATAGTGAAGAATAACACAGAGCAAACCAGGTGATTTGCAAAACTATTAAGACTATTAAACATATAGATCAGAACCTATACGTAGAGCAAGATGCCAGGGATTGCAGATTATCTTAGAGCCATTCTGGAGAAATGGGATAATGGATCAAAAGGGAAAGTATGGAAAATAAAAATTGATCGGGCAGTTATCTGAATGTGGAATTAGATGAATTTGTAACTGCTTTAATCAAAGTATATAGCTGTAACATAAAAGAGTATATCTTAGTGAAAGCTTAGTGAGTAGGAACATGGTATAAATGAAAGGATTTTATTACCATAGAACCATAAAGTTCAATTTTATGCAAAAATAAAAATGACAGGCAATATAACAATTGGGCTATCCAAGAAATAATATTCCACAGACGTAATCTACTTTGGGGCTGGCTATAGACAGTTTGATTGCTTTAGTAACAGATAACTGACCATATGAAGCGACTTGCTCTTTCTCTGGAGGCTTTATTCTGCCTGCAGACTTATATACATGCTGTTCCTTCTCCCTTCGGTGCCTTGTCTCCTCTTGTCAGCCAGCAACCACACATTCATCCTTCAAGATGGAATTTCAGGAAATCTGGTAGCATAGTAGAAAGGGGGCTTTGGGCTTGGTGTCTCAGTTTAGCCATTTACTAGTTGTCTGGTCTTAAGTAGTTGACTTAACTTCTCTGATCCTCTGTCCTCAAACCTCTAATAGGCAAGGTTAATCTCCCTTCCCAATGAATTTGTTATTTTTTTCCCCTTATCAGTATCACAGCATTAACAATGCTAATTTTCTATTTATGTGAATGTGGCATTTGTGTCACAGTTGGGGTCTTGCGTTCAAATTCAAGTCACCGCCTACTTACGAAGCCTCATTTTCTCATTTTAAAAATGGGAATAGGAGCACCTGTGTGGCTCAGTCATTTGAGCATCTGAGTTTGGCTCAGGTCATCATCTCGCAGTTTGTGAGTTCGGACCCTGCATGGGGCTCTGTGCTGACAGCTCAGAGCCTGAAGCCTGCTTTGGATTCTGTCTGTCTGTCTCTGCCCCTCCCCGCCTCAAAAATAAATAAACATTAAAAACATTTTTTTTAATTTAAAATTTAAAAATGGGAATAATGCCTATTGAGGCAAGGACTGACAGCTAATCACCAGACTTGTTCCTCTTCCTCATGGGCACACAGCGAGATTGTATTTCCCAGCCTCCCCTGTAGTGATGCATGGTTATGTGACTGAGGAAAGTCCATGGAATATAAGCAGGAATTATGAGGATCACTTACAATACCAGCTGCTAGAAAAACCCCCATGCTTTCTTTCCCTCTGCCAGATTAAGGTGGTTGAGGACTGTGAGCTGGTATGTGTCTTGAAGGTAGCAGAGACACAAGATGGGGGACCTTCGCCCCTGGATCATCACGTGGAAGATCATATCTCCACACGAATCAGGAATACCCGTTTTGGGTTTGAAGTGAGTGAGAAACAAATGTCTCTTGTAGGAAGCCATTGATAGCTGTTGGTTTGTCTGTTACAACAGCTAGCATTACCTTAACTGATACACCACTCTCATAGAAGTATGACCTGCTGTGAAGATTATAACAATGGTTGGCAGGGCTCCTGGAACGTAATAGGCCTTTAACCAAATCTGATAAATGAATGGACCATTAAGTTCTCCAAAAGAGAAAATAGAATTAGTATATATAATGATTTTCCCTTATGTCAAGCCAAATTTGATTTTTTTTCCTGTCAAGTTAGATACAAATAATTGGGACTTCTAATGGGTTTATAAGAACTATACTCTCTTGTGGCTAAATTAGTATTGCTTATAATTAAATTTCTCACAAATTTCCAGAATATTGGTGCTGAACGGGACCTTGGCAAACAAGTCACACACATAGCCTCTCATTTCATAGATGAAAAAAAAACCAAGGCTTGGAGAGGTTATTACCCTAATCGTGGGCAGAGGAAGGACTTGCCATTTTTTTCACAATTAAAAGAGATATTTTTTGATTGTAAAAGTTACAAATGGCTGTGGTTGAAAATTAGGCAAATAGAAACACTTAATTTGATGAAGAAAATAAGAATAGCTCTAATGTAAATATGGGCTATGTTTCTAATCTATTGTCTGTGTAAATGTTTCATAGAGTTTAACAGTGATCATGGTGATTATGTAGTTTTAGATACCAGGCACCAAAACTTGACCCTGGACTTCCCTGGGCCACTCTTGGGGTTGACATTAATGTGGGTCAGGATTGCTGTGGTTGTTTTGACAAAGTAACATCCCCTAGGGTGGAAAAGTTCCTACTTCTTCCTTGAAGAGGCCAGGGGGCTGAGGGTGAGGGTTGAAGCCTGCATCTTCTGGGACAAGCCCTCCACTTGCCCGGCCTGGAGCTTCCGTGACTCTCTGCTTGGGCACAACCTCTTTCATTCCACTGGGCCCGGATACAGCCCCAGGTATGCAGCCTTCAAAGCCAAGAAGCTGGAGTTGTGGAGGCAAGGCGAGGGAACATCCCTGCCCACCTTCCCAGCATCTCTCAAAACCATTCTTCCCTCAAATATTCTGAATGGTGATTTGGGGGAACTGATCACTTCTTTTTGCTATGAAGTGATTTCTCACCTATGGTAATTTGTTAATAATTTCAGTAAACCCTAAGGGAAAGGGGTTGTTCTCTCAAAGTTTCCCTTTAGCCTCCAAGATGGTGGATACATCCAGATAACCTGCTGAGAGAGAGCAAAGAGGAGGCCCCTAATCCTATGAGAAGTGAGGCTAATAACCTCTCCAGCAGACGAGTCCTGACCTCACTGCCATGGTGTCTCCAGTTAGCCTGTTATTGGGAAGGGGTGCAGGTCAGCATTGCTGCTTTGTCCACAGAGGAAGCCACGAACTAACATTTAATAAGAAGGTTTTACCTACAGGAGATATAGGGCCCTGGGCCTCTTTCGTGATTGTCATTCTTCCATAAATGACTGTTGAGTATTCAATGACAGGCTAGTGAAAAATTAAGGCTGACTTTTTCATACAGTTATGAGAGTCTTATTTCCCTCACCTTTTCCCCCGAACACCCTTCCCTGACTGCTTTCTTTGTCAGCTCTTACTCAAACTTAATTTCTATAGATATGTTCGATGCATCTGTAACCCATATAAAGATAAGCTGTCACGTGGCCCTTCCTCAGTGTGGAGTCACTTTCAAAGTAAAATCTATTACCCCTGAATGTAACTTGAATCTTCACTCTGGTTTATTGGGAAAATACTGAAGACAGATTATAGTCATAGTGTGCAGAAAAGATCTAAAAATTCTCTTTCTCACTACCCTCCAGTCCTCAGCTTCTCTCTACTTTCTCTCCTTTCCTCTGGTGTGCTTCTAAGTGGTGGTTGCTCCTTTATGTATTGATTCTATGCTCCTTCTAAAGCAAGGTAGTCAGGCTTCAAGGTTCTTCCTGCCACAGCCTTTGTTACACACATAGAAAAGCCCAGAACTCTTTCATGCACAGTAGAGGGTAAGGCTCTGAATATTTATATGTTAATATTTTTCCCTGTCTCATAGTTTAAATTTACCCCATCCGTGTTAGTTGTGCTTTCTTGTAATATGGCTTCATTTCCATGATGGATGCTTTTGCAGGGAGTATGCTTAGACATGTATCAGGCACTTTTAAAGCTGAATCAGGCTCACAGAACTGAATAAATAAAGTAGTGACTGAGTTCAAGACATTGAAAACAAAAGCTGACCGCAGACAACAGGAGGCCGTGAGTTGTTTCCAAACCATTTCAATAACTCCCTTTGCCTCAAGAGTCCTTTCTACTGGCCTCTTCTTTATTTCTCTTCTTCCCCTTTTCTTTCTGTTTTTCTCTCCCAAGCTGTCAGCAACAGTCCCCCGTGGACACTGCCCAGTGCAGATATTTGCTGAGTTCTGGTTTGAAGCAAATAAGACATGGAAGAGGGAAACCTGGACGACAGGGAAAGCGAGTACATGTTTATAATGAATATCATAGATGTCGAAAGGAAAACCCATCGCGAACTCCTGAAGCCAGGAGTTAACACTTCCAGCCAAAAAGAAATGCGAAAATGAAGCCTTCATGGCATTGCAGACAGAGAAGTCTGGATATTGTACTTCTCATTGGCAATGCAATACTGTCACCCTCAGGGATTGGAGTGGGTTGGTGGTGGTGGGGCGGGGGGGGGAGGGGGGGCTGACCATAAAAAGTCACACAGAGAGATTTCATGGGAAAAATATAACTATAGCTGACATGACCAATTTCCCAGTATAGAAGGGACCAAAGTATTTAGAAAGCATCTGTGAGGAGAGGTGAGAAAGGAGCATCTGGTCGAAGGCTGCCTATGGAACATTTGAGGTTAGGCATGCCTTGGTCTGGGTCACCCCCCAGTTTGCACACTGGTGGCTTCCTCTCTGGTAGGCATATAGCAGCTGTCTGATAATCACTGGTTATTGATTGACTGATTAATTAACCATATTCAGTGTGTCATTTCAGGGAACTCAGGAAAAGAAAGGGGGTGTTGCAGGGAGAGCTGAAAGCAAAGAATGGCAATTCTGAAAAAGAGCCATAGAATCTGTTTCACTCTGCTCTTGGAAATTATTGCTTGACTTGTGCAGCTATTGCCACCATCATGCATTCCATTCAAAAATGGTTTCTCTGCTGTTGAGCTGAGTAGCATATCCCCATTTCCTCAGGTTATTCTGGTCAAGTTCATTTCTTGCCCATCCATGTCCCCCCTCCCCTAACTCCACCCCCACTGGGGGTGTCCTTGTCCATGACAAGGACAGACACAGGCTCCGGTCTCAGTTCCACATCTGTGGCCTTCTCTCCCACATTAAAAATATGGCACCTACCATGGACAGTGGCTTTTGTCAAAGGCTGCCTATCCTGGAGAGCACAAGCTGCACCAAAGCGTGATGACTCAAGCCTAAGAGCCTTTCCTCATTAGCCTAAAAACCTTTCCTCATTAACACTTCCTCCCAAAAGATGTTGCTGGAATCATCATGTCATGTAAGCCATTTGCAGCCCAAGTGAATAAGGCATTTTGGCTCCTTTTTATATGAAACTGTCTATATCATAAAGCTGGCTTGATAACAGTGTGATTTCCCAGTAAGGCTGTTCCCAATTCCATTATGTCACTCATCTTTTTATCAAAAACCTTGTTGTGAAACAACCATGTTGTTCGTGCTTACTGTGTTAGTTAGACTAAAAAAAGATGAACAATACCAGTTTCTGCTCTTCAGCAGCTCAGAGTCTAGACAAAAACACAGATCACTGCAGCACAAACCCATAGTATCATGTCTAATGTTAGCTCTGTGTCACCAGCTCCAGCCCTTTTGGGCAATGGATTAGAAAGGAAGGCAAGCACTCCAGGCAGACTGATGCTCTTTCTCCTTCCCCAAATCAGTTGGTCTTCTCCTTTGTTCATTTTGTCCCACTTAATCTTATTTCTGCATCTTGTATTTCTACCCCCAGCTCCTTCCTTGCCCTCGCCCTTCTTGAAACAGTCGACAAATTTATTGATTCAATCTCAGACATGTTTTCAGACTTTGTCTACATCCTCCCATCCCTGGACTGCCTTTCCCTGGCCTTGATGGACAACATTGGTCAAGCGCCCAACTGGTCTCCTTGCCCTTAGGCTCTCCCTCCTCAGTCCTTCTGCTGTCCTGCCTACATGGTTATTTTCTTAAAATACAAATCAGATTACATCATTCCTTGCTTGGAGACAATCACCGACTCTCTTAGCTTTCAGCGTGACTAGGCTTTGCACCATCTGCAGACACTTGGTGGAGGAGGGGTTATTAATGGCACTCCCTGACCCAGGAAGAAATGTGAATGAAAAGGAAGGGGACTCAGCCACCAGCTGGGCGGTGAAGGCAGGGCTCTTGTGGTGACTGCACAGTGGAACCTGGAGAGCTTTTTTATAAACCACAGATGCCAGGGCTGCACAACCCCCTCCAACCACTGGATCTGAATTTCAGGGTGAGGCTTGAGTGTCTATAGATTTAAAAAGCTCCTGTGGAAAAAAAAAATAAAAATAAAATAAAAAATAAACAATAAAAAAAATAAAAAGCTCCTGTGGGTGATTCTAATGAACAATGAATATCACAACCCACTGTGCTGGGGAACCCAGCAGGCTCTGTACTTTGGGATGGCTTATGTACTTTGGAAAAGGACACTTACATCAGCTTTCCCTCATGAGAAGCACAATACTGGTCACTGGTGGTCCTTTGGCTCACAGTCCCAAACAAAGCAGTGACCAGTTGGCCCACGAGGCATTCACAGCCCTAATCTTGGCTCTGCTGCTCTTTAAGCTCTAACCAACTGATCGAATTTGCCAAAAGCTAGTCTGTTTCACAAATAATATTTTTTTTTTTTCAACATTTTTTATTTATTTTTGGGACAGAGAGAGAGACAGAGCATGAACGGGGGAGGGGCAGAGAGAGAGGGAGACACAGAATCGGAAACAGGCTCCAGGCTCCGAGCCATCAGCCCAGAGCCTGACGCGGGGCTCCAACTCACGGACCGCGAGATCGTGACCTGGCTGAAGTCGGACGCTTAACCGACTGCGCCACCCAGGCGCCCCTCACAAATAATATTTTTTATCACTTAACCAATTCCTCATCCTCAATATGTATATTCTGCTTTCTATTGGGATTTAATCCACAAAGTTTTAGTTATCATCTTAAAATAGCATAGTAGTATATTTTATGAAGCACGACTTTAACCAAATGGAATCTTTGTTTGCTTCAGGCTTGATTTGGAAGGCTTCTTCATATTCTGGGTTTGTGATACTTCAGTAGTTTTAAAAAATATGTAGATTTGCTTCTAATTCTCTAGGTACTTTTTTGGGGGGAAATCTGTTGATTTTATAGTTTTTAAAAAGAAGTATTAGGTTTTTTTTTCAGGGTTCAGCAAATGTGTGTGTGTGTTTGGAGTGGGGGATGGTTTTATTTGATTATTGGCATTTTAATCCACTTCCTATTAGGAAACACACATCTCCTTTGGTGGTAATCACAATAGCAGCTGCAGAAAACTACTCCATAGCTGAAAAAGATTACAACGTATAGGAAGCCTCCTGTCTTCTTAGAGGAAGGTAGATAAACCAAAGACTTTTTTGTTTTGTTATGTAAATCACTGCCACTGGCCTCAAGCTAGTCCAAACAGTCTCATTATTCAAATCAGGGCTGGCCTGGATTTGGGCAAAGTGGCCTGAGTGGAGACGGGGTTGCTCATTACCCTGAAGTACCCCACACTTTTTTGTATACTGTCCCCCATGCAATACAAGCTTAAAAGGCCCGATTGTCTCCACACTCTCATCTCTGCTTGTCTTGCTTCCTTAATGCAGGCCTTTAATTTTGTTTCAGTTGCCCTGTCCCTGCCCCCACTTTCTTTACCAATTTTCCCTGCCTAATAATTATAAAGAAAAACATTAGCCACGAAGGCTTCCCCTCCCCCCTTGCTCTTTTATCTACATAAATATCCTTGACTACAAGACATCTAGTACAGCACATTCATTAATTTTTAATTTGTCTCTTCTTGTGGTTACTGTGTTCCAGGGACCAAAGGACCCCGAACAATGGTCTCCAAAACCTTGGGCTGAGCCTTTTTTCTTGTACGCGGGGATATAGCTGAGGGCATAATGGAGTCTGATCAAATAAATATCTGTTATTTGAAACAGCCTGTTCAAGGTGAATATGGATTTTCATCACATTAATCCCAAGCTTGTGAGCCAGAGTTTTTGTGCCTGAATATTATTAGCAAACAGAAAAAATAATTTTGAGAGATGGCAGACTAAAAGAGTTATTCCTCATAGGAGAGCTAGCTGTTCCTGAGGCGGCCCAGAGGACTTTGAGGGCAGATCGCTGCGGAAACACCAGGCAGCCTCATCGCCGTTTCAGAGTAAGGAAATCCAGGAAGTGCCTTGTGGAGAGGCTCTCACTTGCTGTGGTGTTTTTCAGGGTCTGTCAACAGCCCACTTTGCCTTTGCAGTGTAGGCTCTCCCGCGAGGGCCTCGTCCACTCCTTCAGCCTCCCCTGCCTGTACCTCGACAACTCCCAGAGTAGTGTCTGCAACTGGCTGTCTTGTCTGAGCTCCAGAACCACTTATGCAGTGGCTTCCTGGGAATCTCCAGGTATGTCCAGGACAGGACTCACTTTCTGGGCACCCCTGGTCCTGCCCACAAACTATGCGCTTCTCCTGAGTGGTCCTCTCATGATGGATGGCACGATTGCCTAACATATTCACACATGGGAAACTTCAGGCTTCTCCTGGGTTCCTTTTCTCCACCATTTTGACCAACGATTTGGCTGTGAAGACTCCTGATTATATCTCAGGAGTCCATCTGAATCACATCTTCCCTAGTTCATGGACTTGCCATCTCCCACCTGGACTGGCAGATGCCTCCCTGCTGAGATTTTGGACACCTATGCAGCTTCCATTCTAACCTGTCTTCTATGCTACTGTAGGAACCATTGTTCCATAGCACATATCCTTTCAGGTCACAGACAAAAAATATCCATGGGCTCTTACAAGTCTGCAGGATAAGGTCAAACTTCTCTTCATGGCTTCTTAGACCTGTCCCTATCTGGATCCAACCTACCTTGCTAGCTTTATCTTCCCACAAAAAGTGACACTGTCCGCTCTGCTTACTAAACCCTCACTATTCCCTAGGGTCAAATTTCTCCAATCTATTGTTTGAATTATTATGATGTCCCACTTTGTGCACTGCTAGGTACCATGGATTCAGAGAGGAGTAGGCACAGGTCTTGGAAGCACTCAACACCTAACGGTAAATAGACCAGAACAGAGATCACAACCATGAACACGAGGAGAGAGGGAGAACATCTGTAGGACTTCAAAGAATGGAGCTTTAAATCTTTCTGAGAGGCTTAGAAAAGACTTCTAGAGGAGTTAGCTGTTCAACTAGTATGTGGGAGATCAGTGTAGAGGGAATAGCATCTGCAAAGCCACAGAACTGCGAAATAGCAAAGCACGTCCCTGGAAAGATGAACAAGACAACATGGCTGGAGTAGAGGATGCTCAGAGGAGTGTAGTAGGAAAGGAGGTTAGAGAGGTAGGTGGAGGTAAGAGTGTGAAGGACTGATTATGCCAGGTTATATTGGTACTGCAATTTTTATTCTCATTTACAATGAACATGTGCCATCTATATTAATTTCCTGTGACTGCAGTAAAAAATTGCCACACACTGATTGGCTTAAAACAATAGAATTTTTTTTTTTTTCACAATTCTGGAGGCTAGAAGTAAAAACTCGGATATCAGCAGGGTTGGTTGCTACTGGAGGCTCTGAGGAAGAACCTGTTCGATGCCTTTCTGCTAACTTCTGGTGGTTTCCAGCAGTTTTTCAAGTTCTTTGGCTCGTAGGCATTCATTCCAATCCCTGCCTGTGTCTTTTACGTAGCATTTCTCTGGTGGGTCTGTGTCCAAATTTCTTCCTTCTAATATGGAAACCAGTCATTGGACTAGGGCCCACCCTAATCCAGTATAACCTCATCTTAATGTGATTATATCCTCAAAGACACTATTATTGTATTTCCGAGTAAGGTCACATTCACAGTTACCAGGAGTTAGGACTTGAACATATATTTTTAGGGAACACAATCCAACCCATAACAATATTCTTGACCTCAACTATGTGAGTGTTTTAGCAAAGTGTATTAATTCAGTTCAATGGGTATTTATGGAGTGCTTCTCTGTGCTGGGTGCCATATCATTAGCCACAGAACCATGGTGCAGGGAGTAGATTGGGACGAACACCTTTGGCACTCAGTGGGGTGCTTCATATCATCCCAGGTTTCTCTTATCTCTTCTTAGGGATGCTCAAACTGTACAATTAACAGGAAGTGGCCCAGTCCTGTGAATGCCTTTTATTTGAGCAATTTTATTAATTGCTACAAATAGACTGATCATGACTCCTACTGCCCAGGATGGTCCTGGTTTATGCCAGTCGTCCCAATATCCCATTGAGTTAGCAGCCCTTCCCACTTTCAAAGTTTCCTGGTTTGAATGATAAATTTTGTGATCACTCCAACAGTAAGAGGGCTACTGTGTCAGGTGCTGGAGGTACAAAAGTGAAAGGGAGCCCCTGACTGTAAAGGACTCACAGTCTGCTGCAGGAGGGAAATGAAGAAGCATTCGTAATGCAGCATAATCAGTGTGTGGCCCTAGGCAAGACAGGAATGCCAGGTTAGTGCATGGAGGTTTGAATTGGACAGCTGCTGTCAATTCCTTGAAAATCTGTTAGATGAACGACTAGTTCACCTCAAACTGGCAGAGGAATAGTGGCCCTGCTCTGGGTGGGGTGAGAAACACGAGTGAGTTCTCCAGCCCCCTACCCACAAGGTGTCGGAGTTGGCAATTTAAACCCAGACAGGCTCAGGGATGTTTGCTCTGGACGAGGAGCAAAGGGCTCAGGAGAGCACTTACTGAATATGCACGGTATACACAATACCCAACATGCACAATAATACTCAGACCTCAGGAAGAGAGAATTTTGCTTCTCCCTCCAGAATGGCATTAAAAAGAAAATTCTCTCCTGGTAAGGTGCAAAATGTTTGCTTTATGAGGCAATAAGCATGTCTTTTATAGCAAGTGGAGAGCCTGAACTTGGGTACTGACAACAAAGAGAGGACACATGGGAGTCCTGCTCTAATCTTTTAGCAACCTCTATCCTTCCATTCCGCAGCTTCCCATTACCCTCCTTGTTTGCGTTTTTTCCCAGGCCCACCCGATGGGGTGTCAGAGGAGGGAAGGGGCCTCTGGGGCAGCCGGCAGACAAGGGCAGTGCTTTACTGCAGTGCCAGGGCCCAGCCAAGCCAATGCCAATTACTAGGCCTGAGGAGGCTGCAGTGAAGTCCTTCCCAGAAGGAGGGGCAGGGAACTGCCATTTATTGTTATGCTTTCAGGACCAGGTTAAAATAATACTTCATCCTTCTTCCCTCCCTCCCTGCCTGCCTGGCAGATGAAAGTCTCTCCAAATGCACGGTAATGCCACCTTTTCCTTTGTAGCACTTGGGGCTTGATCTCCACAGTCTGATGGGGGTACTTAGATGGATAAAAGCATTCCACTGAAAAGTCTCCTTTCTTTCTCAGGTGGCCTACCTGCTCACCAAGACAAGTCTTCTTATAAAAGGGAAGTTTTTAAAGTCTGTCAAAGGACACTACCAAGAGGGCAGATTCATTATTTTAAAACCCTTTCCGGGTCCTCCTGACACTGCACTCTTCATGAACTTCTTTGGATGGTAACTGGGAAGGTGAGATTCTTCTTCCCAAGGGGTCTGAGCTGTTTTGATAGACTAGTGGTGTAAAAGATGGGGTTGCATGGAGAAGAGCGAACCAAAGGAATGAGGACTGACCTCGGACAGGAGCCTGGGGGAAGAGCTGTGCAAATATAAGTTTTGATTTATGTGACCCTGTTAAGTTACCTGACACGTCTTTTTACTTATTTATTTTCTTCAAAACAACTCTACATGATGAATTGGTACCTGACCTTTTTTTGTGACAGGGGAAACACTGAAGCATGGAACTTGTTAGTGAAGCTCCAGATGCTGTGAGAGAGCACCTTGGCTTGCGCTAGTTGAGGATTGGAAGGTCTCAATCCATAGTCCACAGATTGTTCTCTCTTTGGCTGCCGGGACTGACATGCCACCTGCTCAGGGTTGTGGCTCCAGCAGCATCAGCTGCTGGTCCACAGACCAACCCTTCCCAAGACCTCCCTTGCACAGAGACACATCTCACACCCTGAAAAACATGCAGACCCTTGTTCCTCTGACTTCATGACTTAAATGTGGGAGAAATAGCCAACTCCAGGCAGCAGAGACTTTAGAGAAGGGATTTTTTTTTTTTAACTTTTATATTTTGGAGGGAACATGGCCAGTGTCATCCTTAGAGCAAGACTCCTCACAGCAAAGAAAACAACAAAGTTTTAAAAAATGCTTATTCTCTGCCATGCTTATTTCACTTAGGTGCTGCTTTTTGCTGGACAGTCCTTAGAATGTTCCTGCCCGGGAACTCCCCACTTTATCACAGATGGAGTACTGTGGCATAACCCATAGGAGACAGCATTAGACTGAAGAGGACTGATTCCATCCATCCATCCATCCATCCATCCATCCACCAACATACCCACCCATTTATTTATTCATTGCTTCATCTGTTAAGTGTCTCTGTGCACCAGGCAAGGCTAAGACCTGGCTCCCAGTCATGGCTGCTGGTGGCAAATGCTCAGCTCCTTCACCTCCTAGAATGGGCAGGAGAAGCCCCTCAAAAATACGGTTGAGAAGCATCAATATGAAGGAGCTGCTTCATGGGAATCACATTGTCCAAGAAGAACCACAGTCTTCACTGGCACCCAATTACAGCTCAGTATTGTGTAGCTAAGTGGATTTTCTTATTCTATCCTGTGGAACAAGGCAGTAATCCTGGAGTGAATCATCCAAAGAAATGAGAGGTCTAGGGAGTAGAGCCACCAAGCCAAAGATACACTTTGCCCTTGTAGTTGGCAGTAGTAGCCACAGGACTGGATTTGGAGTTAAGTAGAAATCACAGGCACTATCTCTAGGTCATGGCCTTACTACACAGGGCATTTGTTTCTCTATCCTCTCTTCTCCCTTCTTGTGGACTGGAATATGGATACGGCGATGACCCCGCTTCCATCATGCATATGAGGATAAACTGGGGGTGGCAGAAGCACAGGGTGGAAGAACTTGGGTCCACAAATGATTGTGTTCGGCAGAACATGCTGCTAATCCAGAGTCTCATCTCATTCATGTGTGAGAGAAATCACCTCTGTCTTAGCTAAGCCACCTCATTATAGAAGCTTAGCCTTAACCTGAACAATACATGGGGGGTGGGTAGTGATGGAAGCGACAGCCCTTTCTTTCTTCCCTGAGTTTAGAACCAGTGAAGGGAGGGATGCTGGACCCAGACAGATGTGGGTCAAAATACGACATTTGTTACTGATACAACAAGACTGAAAAGTGCCTTTAAAGCTGCAGCCAAGTGGGCTAGCTAACACTTCACTTCTGAATTGGACTTAGCCACCTTGTCCTTGACACAGTAGAGGGGCAGGACTGGTGTCTCCAGGAGGGAGAGGAGAGGTTGAGCTAATCAGCCTCTTACCAATCAGACAGATCCTTCCCCATCTTCTGGGGCAGAGTAAGTGGGAGGGGGGAAGGTTTCTATAGACGAAGCCCCTCCTGGATGTGGACAAAAGGATGTCCCTTCTCACATGGCAAAGGCCTTGCCAGTGGGCATCAGTGTTGCAAATGGGTCAGTATGAGCTAACCCTTGTGCATCAGAGGTCATGGTTAGTATCTGAGACCTGCTGGTCTCTGAGTCTGGCATACTGTTCTGGGTATAGCAGTGAAGACACAGGTAGCAGCAACTCTCAGCAATAGAATTTCTGGCTCAGTGGCATAAACCACAAGGGCATTTAGTATCTCACACGGCAGAGATCACAGAGGCAAGGTGGGACTCAGGGCTGTTGGTTCAGTGGTTCAGTCATGTGGTCAAGGACCAGGTTCTTTCCTTCTCTTCATTCCATCATCCATCCCCTGAGCTGGACTCATCACATCCAGACCCTACACTGTCCATAATCAGAAGTGAGGGTGGCTCTTCCTATAGATCTGTTTGAGAATGAAGGACACTTTTCCCAGAATCACTCTCCCTCCCTTACTTCCTATTAACTTTCAGTGAGAAATGGGACAGGTTCAACTCTTTACCCATCACTCACAAAGGGGATAGAATTGCCTTTAGACCGGTGAGTTCCACCCCTGGGGCAGGGATGAGAGCTGCCCTCTCTGCCAACCATGGCTGTATGGGTAAAGAGGCCTGAACACAGCCAGGGTGCTATTAGGAAGTGTGCACATCCATGGTCCCAGCAACCTTGGGATCATTCAGAACTGCCTTCTAACTGGAAGTTTTGAAGTAGATATTAGGGACAAATTACCAAATGGTTTCATATAAATTATCTCCTGTTTCTCCATGTCTAATTACTTATCTATGGAGGAATGTTGTCTTTGTGGGGCAGATCTCTGTATCTCCATTGGGGGTGTGTGTATGTGGGGGGAGGGTTTCCCATTGCTTGGATCAATGAATTCTTGATATATATATATGTATATATATTTATATATATATATATATATACGTGTATATATATATATATATATATATATATATATATATGACTGTCCACACATTTTGCTCTTATTTCAGGAGCTCATAAATATTTAATTTTTTGGTATTGGGTCAATTCATAAGGAAGAACATCTTTTTAGAGTTAATGAGTAACAGTCTGGCAGGCCCCACCCTAGTTCTCACCCTCGGCATCTCCAAACCAGAGACGGAACAGTCCCATAACTGGTCTCTTGCTAGTTATTTCCTTTCTTTAGCCCTGTGGTGGCATAGTGTCCTTTTAAAACCCAGTTATGATATCATTCACCCACTCTAAAACCTCTGTGGGCTTCCCATTTCCTAAAAGATGAAGTACAAATCTCTCACCTGATACTAAAAGCTCCCTCTGATCTGGCCCCAGTAGACATTTCCAGCATTCCAGCATATTTCCCAGTCTCCCACTTTAATTTGCCCCACACTCTAGTCAAATTAAAGTACCATCCATCTATCCATCCATTTGTTGATTCATTCATTCCTTTGGCATTGAGAAAAAGCCTCGCCATCTTGGATTTTTCCATAACATCCTAAGAGGTTCTCCTTGCTTCCACTTTTGCCTCCATTGTCTATTCTTACCTCGGCAACCAGAGCAATCCTGTTTAAAACTTAGATCAGACTGTCAGTCCTGTCCTCAAAACTATCCAATGTAGAGTTGCCAGATTTAGCCAAGAAAAATTCAGGATGACCAGTTAAATTCAAATTTCATGTAAGTAATAAATACTTTTAAAATATAAATATGTCCCATGCAATATTTGGGATATACTAATACTAAAAAAATTGGTTTTCATCTGATGTTTGAATTTACTGGGTGTTTTATATTTTATCTTGAAACCCTGAACCAGTGATTTTCTCACTCAAAGTTAATGGCAAAATCCTTAAAACATCCCTATATGCCCAGGTGCCTATGTCTCTATGATCTCATCACTCACCATTTTCTCCCTGCTTCCTCTTCCTAGACCACTGGCCTCTTGTGTTCCTCAAACACACTAAGCACATTCCTGACCCAGGGACTTTGCACTTGTTTCCTCTGCTTAGGGAGGAACACTCTTCCCTCCTGGTCAGCCACATGTGCCTCTCCTTACTTCCTATAGCTCTCTGCTCAGATTTTATCTTTTCAGTGAGGCTCTCCTTGCCTATTCTGTCTAAATTGCCACTCCCTACATGCTGTTGTCCTTCATTTTTCTTTCCTGCATTATTTTTTCTCTAAAGCACTTATAATTATCTGACAGACTTTCTATTTACTTGTTTATTTGCTCATTTTCAATCTTTCCCCTTGCTCCTAAATGAGATATAAGTTCTATAAGAGCAAGTTGTTGGCCTGTTTTATTCAGTGCTGTAATTTTAGTGCCTAGAATAGGCCTGTCAGAGTAGGTGATCAATAAAAAGCTGATGCATGGACAAATCCATCAATAGACAAATAGCTACATAATACAACTTTAGGGAGTATAAATTCTACAGAGACAAACTAAGCAGGGCAAAAGAACAGAGTGTTTTGGTCTGAGGAGGTGATATTTTAGCAGAACTAAGTTTTTTGTTTGTTTTTTTTAAATTCTACAGTACAGTGTTATCGACCACAGTCATGTTTTACATTAGCTCCTCACTGAATGAAGTTTTGGTGAAAGCCCCTTCCACTCCTCCAACCTTCCTTTATTCGTTATTTTTTTGCTGTATCTGAAATCACCTTCTTTCTAACCCCCTAGGGGAAAAGTCCCACCTCAAATGCATAGATAGCTTGGCCACTGGACCTGGTCCTCTGTTGACATGAATAAATCTGGACTTCCTCTCCAATCTGGCTTACACAATCGGCAAACAGAATAATGAATGAGCTGATGGGAGTAGTAATGGGGCTTCTATTTCACATCCTGAACTTTGTTGTCGCTGCTGCTTGAATCCCATTGGCCATTGCTGACACTCCTTCCTCCTGACATTGTGGGACTTGGTGGGGAATTTCTCTGAGGCAGCTCCTCTTCACTCCACACCAGGGGCCACGGACAAGAGCTTTGCCCAGGAAGTGAAAATAAAAGTCGCGTTCTGTAAGGGTTGTACCCAGGGAGTCTAAGGATTTCTTATACATTTAAAACCAACAAGCTCTCTACTCTCAATAAGGACCATCTGGAAGATAGTGTGTTGAAGCTTAAAAAAAAAAACACAAAAAAACCAGCTAATGCTTTAATCTTCTTAGTGTCTTCAAGCATCAGGTCTTCTTTTTCAAACTCAGCTGGGGGATAAAGTTTTTTATCTACATCTGTGTTGCTCTCTGAGAGGATGTGTCCCTGGAATCACATATGGAAGCCTCAGTGCCTTCTTACCTTAGTCTTGCTTTAGGGATTTCAGGGAAACGTGGTGTTAAACCCCTTTCACAGGCACAAAAACCTCCATAAAACCACAGGATTACTGACTTCGTTGGGAGGGAGTTTCTATCCCTCAGTAAACTCACTTTTGTCTTCTCTGTCTCCTTAGGATTTGTCAAATACATTTTGTATGTTTAAATGATAAAACAGTTGTGTGAAAAACTTTCTTATAGCTTCCAAATATTTCAGAAACTGAATAGCTTTGCTCTGAATGAGAAAACCAGTAATACTTATTTTATTTTCATTTCATTTTCTCTTTGGCTGTTCTGGGAATTTACATTGGCCATTTAATTTTACTGTTATAGTTTTATAAGGATATTATCTCTGTGTACAATGATGTTGTTTTTTAAAAAGAACTGTAAATTGTATTAAAGCTTTTGAGTCTAAACTTCTAAAAGCTAAACATTATTATCATTTTGTTTTCTATGTGAATTTTGAAAGTCATGCTGTTTTCAGATTGGTATCTAAAGACCTGTAGGTAAATCAGAAATGCAGGAATTTTCTTCCGTCTCATTATATATGACTCTTAAGAATTTTCTAATGATTTCTAAAATAGCATTTATAAAGTAATGAATATTTATGGTTTTGTTTGGAGTACTATTCAAATTCAATTGAATACCAACATTGGTCAGTACTCACAATAGGGATGGAATAAATTTGTTTGACTTCTTTTCACACTGACATTCTTCAAGCTTAGTGATTCATGATTTCCTCTAAATCAGAGATATGCATACTTGGGGGAATGGTTGATGAGGCCAAATTCACAACCTGTAAAGAAGCACTTGTGAAAAATAAAATGACTTTCATTTTTTAAGGTCAGTACTGGGTGCAGACATAGTAATACTAACTACCATTCATTAAATATTTACTCCATCATAGACACAATGTTAAATGCTTTACATAGCTTCTCTCATTTACTACCCATGACAGCCCTCTCAGCTAGATTTCATTATCACCCCTATTATACAGATGAAGGAACTGAGGCTAGAAAGTGAGTGTCATGTATCAGGTAGGGACAGAACTAAAATTTGAACCCCAGAGCCTCGTAGCATACCATAGTTTTATAATGTCAACCAGCTTTTTTTTTTTTAAAGATTTTATTTTATTAAAAATTTTTTTCACATTTATTTATTTTTTTTAATATATGAAATTTATTGTCAAATTGGTTTCCATACAACACCCAGTGCTCATCCCAAAAGGTGCCCTCCTCAATACCCATCCCCCACCCTCCCCTCCCTCCCACCCCCCATCAACCCTCAGTTTGTTCTCAGTTTTTAACAATCTCTTATGCTTTGGCTCTCTCCCACTCTAACCTCTTTTTTTTTTTTCCTTCCCCTCCCCCATGGGTTTCTGTTAAGTTTCTCAGGATCCACATAAGAGTGAAACCATATGGTATCTGTCTTTCTCTGTATGGCTTATTTCACTTAGCATCACACTCTCCAGTTCCATCCATGTTGCTACAAAGGGCCATATTTCATTCTTTCTCATTGCCATGCAGTACTCCATTGTGTATATAAACCACAATTTCTTTATCCATTCATCAGTTGATGGACATTTAGGCTCTTTCCATAATTTGGCTATTGTTGAGAGTGCTGCTATAAACATTGGGGCACAAGTGCCCCTATGCATCAGTACTCCTGTATCCCTTGGGTAAATTTCTAGCAGTGCTATTGCTGGGTCATAGGGTAGGTCTATTTTTAATTTTCTGAGGAACCTCCACACTGCTTTCCAGAGCAGCTGCACCAATTTGCATTCCCACCAACAGTGCAAGAGGGTTCCCGTTTCTCCACATCCTCTCCAGCATCTATAGTCTCCTGATTTGTTCATTTTGGCCACTCTGACTGGCGTGAGGTGATATGTGAGTGTGGTTTTGATTTGTATTTCCCTGATAAGGAGCGACGTTGAACATCTTTTCATGTGCCTGTTGGCCATCCGGATGTCTTCTTTAGAGAAGTGTCTATTCATGTTTTCTGCCCATTTCTTCACTGGGTTATTTGTTTTTCGGGTGTGGAGTTTGGTGAGCTCTTTATAGATTTTGGATACTAGCCCTTTGTTCGATATGTCATTTGCAAATAACTTTTCCCATTCCGTTGGTTGCCTTTTAGTTTTGTTGGTTGTTTCCTTTGCTGTGCAGAAGGTTTTTATCTTCATAAGGTCCCAGTAATTCACTTTTGCTTTTAATTCCCTTGCCTTTGGGGATGTGTTGAGTAAGAGATTGCTACGGCTGAGGTCAGAGAGGTCTTTTCCTGCTTTCTCCTCTAAGGTTTTGATGGTTTCCTGTCTCACATTCAGGTCCTTTATCCATTTTGAGTTTATTTTTGTGAATGGTGTGAGAAAGTGGTCTAGTTTCAACCTTCTGCATGTTGCTGTCCAGTTCTCCCAGCACCATTTGTTAAAGAGACTGTCTTTTTTCCATTGGATGTTCTTTCCTGCTTTGTCAAAGATGAGTTGGCCATACGTTTGTGGGTCTAGTTCTGGGGTTTCTATTCTATTCCATTGGTCTATGTGTCTGTTTTTGTGCCAATACCATGCTGTCTTGATGATGACAGCTTTGTAGTAGAGGCTAGAGTCTGGGATTGTGATGCCTCCTGCTTTGGTCTTCTTCTTCAAAATTACTTTGGCTATTCGGGGCCTTTTGTGGTTCCATATGAATTTTAGGATTGCTTGTTCTGGTTTCGAGAAGAATGCTGGTGCAATTTTGATTGGGATTGCATTGAATGTGTAGATAGCTTTGGGTAGTATTGACATTTTGACAATATTTATTCTTCCAATCCATGAGCAGGGAATGTCTTTCCATTTCTTTATATCTTCTTCAATTACCTTCATAAGCTTTCCATAGTTTTCAGCATACAGATCTTTTACATCTTTGGTTAGATTTATTCCTAGGTATTTTATGCTTCTTGGTGCAATTGTGAATGGGATCAGTTTCTTTATTTGTCTTTCTGTTGCTTCATTGTTAGTGTATAAGAATGCAACTGATTTCTGTACATTGATTTTGTATCCTGCAACTTTGCTGAATTCATGTATCAGTTCTAGCAGACTTTTGGTGGACTCTATCAGATTATCCATGTATAATATCATGTCATCTGCAAAAAGCGAAAGCTTGACTTCATCTTTGCCAATTTTGATGCCTTTGATTTCCTTTTGTTGTCTGATTGCTGATGCTAGAACTTCCAGCACTATGTTAAACAACAGCGGTGAGAGTGGGCATCCCTGTCGTGTTCCTGATCTCAGGGAAAAAGCTCTCAGTTTTTCCCCATTGAGAATGATGTTAGCTGTGGGCTTTTCATAAATGGCTTTTATGATCTTTAAGTATGTTCCTTCTATCCTGACTTTCTCAAGGGTTTTTATTAAGAAAGGGTGCTGGATTTTGTCAAAGGCCTTTTCTGCATTGATTGACAGGATCATATGGTTCTTCTCTTTTTTTTTTGTTAATGTGATGTATCACGTTGATTGATTTGCGAATGTTGAACCAGCCCTGCATCCCAGGAATGAATCCCACTTGATCATGGTGAATAATTCTTTTTATATGCCGTTGAATTCAATTTGCTAGTATCTTATTAAGAATTTTTGCATCCATATTCATCAGGGATATTGGCCTGTAGTTCTCTTTTTTTACTGGGTCTCTGTCTGGTTTAGGAATCAAAGTAATACTGGCTTCATAGAATGAGTCTGGAAGTTTTCCTTCCCTTTCTATTTCTTGGAATAGCTTGAGAAGGATAGGTATTATCTCTGCTTTAAACGTCTGGTAGAACTCCCCTGGGAAGCCATCTGGTCTTGGACTCTTATTTGTTGGGAGATTTTTGGTAACCGATTCAATTTCTTCGCTGGTTATGGGTCTGTTCAAGCTTTCTATTTCCTCCTGATTGAGTTTTGGAAGCGTGTGGGTATTTAGGAATTTGTCCATTACTTCCAGGTTGTCCAATTTGTTGGCATATAATTTTTCATAGTATTCCCTGATAATTGTTTGTATCTCTGAGGGATTGGTTGTAATAATTCCATTTTCATTCATGATTTTATCTATTTGGGTCATCTCCCTTTTCTTTTTGAGAAGCCTGGCTAGAGGTTTGTCAGTTTTGTTTACTTTTTCAAAAAACCAACTCTTGGTTTCGTTGATCTGCTCTACAATTTTTTTAGATTTTATATGGTTTATTTCTGCTCTGATCTTTATTATTTCTCTTCTTCTGCTGGGTTTAGGCTGCCTTTGCTGTTCTGCTTCTATTTCCTTTAGGTGTGCTGTTAGATTTTGTATTTGGGATTTTTCTTGTTTCTTGAGATAGGCCTGGATTGCAATGTATTTTCCTCTCAGGACTGCCTTCACTGTGACCCAAAGCGTTTGGATTGTTGTATTTTCATTTTCGTTTTTTTCCATATATTTTTAAATTTCTTCTCTAATTGCCTGGTTGACCCACTCATTCGTTAGTAGGGTGTTCTTTAACCTCCATGTTTTTGGAGGTTTTCCAGACTTTTTCCTGTGGTTGACTTCAAGCTTCATAGCATTGTGGTCTGAAAGTATGCATGGTATAATTTCAATTCTTGTAAACTTATGAAGGGCTGTTTTGTGACCCAGTATATGATCTATCTTGGAGAATGTTCCATGTGCACTCGAGAAGAAAGTATATTCTGTTGCTTTGGGATGCAGAGTTCTAAATATATCTGTCAAGGCCACCTGATCCAATGTATCATTCAGGGCCCTCGTTTCTTTATTGACCGTGTGTCTAGCTGATCTATCCATTTCTGTAAGTGGGGTGTTAAAGTCCCCTGCAATGACCACATTCTTATCAATAAGGTTGCTTATGTTTATGAGTAATTGTTTTATATATTTGGGGGCTCCCATATTCGGCGCATAGACATTTATAACAATTAGCTCTTCCTGATGGATAGACCCTGTAATTATTATATAATGCCCTTCTTCATCTCTTGTTACAGCCTTTAATTTAAAGTCTAGTTTGTCTGATATAAGTATGGCTACTCCAGCTTTCTTTTGCCTTCCAGTAGCATGATAAATAGTTCTCCATCCCCTCACTCTCAATCTAAAGGTGTCCTCAGATCTAAAATGAGTCTCTTGTAGACAGCAAATAGATGGGTCTTGTTTTTTTATCCATTCTGATACCCTATGTCTTTTGGTTGGCGCATTTAGTCCATTTACATTCAGTGTTATTATAGAAAGATACGGGTTTAGAGTCATTGTGATGTCTGTATGTTTTATGCTTGTAGCGATGTCTCTGGTACTTTGTCTCACAGGATTCCCCTTAGGATCTCTTGTAGGGCTGGTTTAGTGGTGACGAATTCCTTCAGTTTTTGTTTGTTTGGGAAGACCTTTATCTCTCCTTCTATTCTAAACGACAGACTTGCTGGATAAAGGATTCTCGGCTGCATATTTTTTTCTGTTCATCACATTGAAGATCTCCTGCCATGCCTTTCTGGCCTGCCAAGTTTCAAAAGAGAGATCAGTCACGAGTCTTATAGGTCTCCCTTTATATGTGAGGGCACGTTTATCCCTTGCTGCTTTCAGAATTTTCTCTTTATCCTTGTATGTTGCCAGTTTCACTATGATATGTCGTGCAGAAGATCGATTCAAGTTACGTCTGAAGGGAGTTCTCTGTGCCTCTTGGATTTCAATGCCTTTTTCCTTCCCCAGTTCAGGGAAGTTCTCAGCTATGATTTCTTCAAGTACCCCTTCAGCACCTTTCCCTCTCTCTTCCTCCTCTGGGATACCAATTATGCGTATATTATTTCTTTTTAGTGTACCACTTAGTTCTCTAATTTTCCCCTCATACTCCTGGATTTTTTTATCTCTCTTTCTCTCAGCTTCCTCTTTTTCCATAACTTTATCTTCTAGTTCACCTATTCTCTCCTCTGCCTCTTCAATCCGAGCTGTCGTCGTTTCCATTTTGTTTTGCATTTCGTTTAAAGCGCTTTTCAGCTCCTCGTGACTGTTCCTTAGTCCCTTGATCTCTGTAGCAAGAGATTCTCTGCTGTCCTCTATACTGTTTTCAAGCCCAGCGATTAATTTTATGACTATTATTCTAAATTCACTTTCTGTTATATTATTTAAATCCTTTTTGATCAGTTCATTAGCTGTTGTTATTTCCTGGAGATTCTTATGAGGGGAATTCTTCCGTTTGGTCATTTTGGATAGTCCCTGGAGTGGTGCGGACCTGCAGGGCACTTCCCCTGTGCTGTGGTGTATAACTGGAGTTGGTAGGCGGGGCCGCAGTCAGACCTGATGTCTGCCCCTAGCCCATCGCTGGGGCCACAGACTGGTGTGTGCCTTCTCTTCCCCTCTCCTAAGGGTGGGATTCACTGTGGGGTGGCGTGGCCCGTCTGGGCTACTTGCACACTGCCAGGCTTGTGGTGCTGGGGATCTGGCGTATTAGCTGGGGTGGGTAGGCAAGGTGCACGGGGGCAGGAGGGGCAGGCTTAGCTCGCTTCTCCTTAGATGATCCACTTCAGGAGAGGCCCTGTGGCAGCGAGAGGGAGTCAGATCCGCTGCCGGAGGTTTGGCTCCGCAGAAGCACAGAGTTGGGTGTTTGCGCGGAGTGAGCAAGTTCCCTGGCAGGAACTGGTTCCCTTTGGGATTTTGGCTGGGGGATGGGCGAGGGAGATGGCGCTGGCGAACGCCTTTGTTCCCCGCCAAACTGAGCTCTGTCGTCCCGGGGCTCAGCAACTCTCCCTCCCTTTGTCCTCCAGCCTTCCCGCTTTCCGAGCAGAGCTGTTCACTTATGACCTCCCAGATGCTAAGTCCCGCTTGCTGTCGGAACACACTCCGTCCGGCCCCTCCGCTTTTGCAAGCCAGACTCGGGGGCTCTGCTTGGCCGGCAGGCTGCCCCTCCGCCCCGGCTCCCTCCTGCCAGTCCGTGGAGCGCACACCGCCTCTCCGCCCTTCCTACCCTCTTCCGTGGGCCTCTCGTCTGCGCTTGGCTCCAGAAACCCCATTCTGCTAATCCTCTGGCAGTTTTCTTGGTTATTTAGGCAGGTGTAGGTGGAATCTAAGTGATCAGCAGGACACGCGGTGAGCCCAGCATCCTCCTACGCTGCTATCTTCCCTCTCTTCTTCCGCAGCTTTGAGAATAGTAGAGTAACCAGGAATACAATTCATAATTTAAGCAAAACTTTTTTTTTTCTGAAAATAATTGTAGTCGTGCTCCTGCCTCTGGGTAAAATAATACATTCTATACTCTCTCTAGGACTTAAGCATGGAAAACCTTTCCAAACTTCAGTGCTCAGCTACTCCAATAAATAGTCAACACTTTTTCATTTTGTTATAGTATGATTGACTTTGCAATTTAAATTATGCTTAATGATAATAGAAAAAAAAAAATCTATGGAGGCGCCTGGGCGGCTCAGTCTGTTGAACTTCTGACTTTGGCTCAGGTCATGATCTCATGGTCTGTGAGTTCGAGCCCCGAGTCGGATTTTGTGCTGACAGCTCAGAGCCTAGAGTCTGCTTTAGATTCTGTGTCTCCCTCTCATTCTGCCCCTCCCCCACTCATGCTCTGTCTCTCTCTGTCTCAGAAATAAACATTAAAAAAAATTTAAAAGAAAAAAATCTATGAAAGTGGCAGAGAGACACTGCCCCATGAAGAATTGATGATGCCCAAGGTCACAACTCAGTGAAGTTCAATCAGAGTTAAGTTTTTAAGAGAGAACTAATATAGAGAAAATATACACAAGAGAGAGAATTAGTGAATAACCTGAGTATGAGAAGAAATAGAAGAATAAGAATATTAGAATAAATGTGTGGTTGTATCGTCAGGGCTCTGAAAGGCATCTTGGTGACTCCCACCGTGTCTAGCTGAATATTTTTCATGTCATAGATGCTCAATAAATACTCATTGATTAAGTGCATGGAAAAAACATAATCTCATATGAGGCCCAGCATTCGATTCAGCAGATACATCCATGTCACAATATCCACAACTTTAAAGGGAACTTATAAGTTGTTGAGAAGAAAACAGAAATAAATTCTAAACATGTTAAAATAAGAATGATTTTATTGACCCTCAGCTTTAGAGAAAAGAAGGGCTTGGGCGGGGGGGCGGGGAATGAAATG
The DNA here is from genome assembly GCF_018350195.1 of Panthera tigris. Taxonomy (NCBI): domain Eukaryota; kingdom Metazoa; phylum Chordata; class Mammalia; order Carnivora; family Felidae; genus Panthera; species Panthera tigris. The sequence goes on along the minus strand of NC_056664.1, from coordinate 78,803,909 downwards.
CAAATGAAGAGAAATAGACTTATCACCACAATTATAATATCTCGTCAAGTTCACTTCATGTTCTTAAAATAGAAGTAGATGATTTCAAGGGCAAGAGAGCCCATGTGGGTTATCAACAAAGTTTCACAGTTGGCAAGATCATTACAAGGGATTTTATGGATTTGAAAGTAGATGAAACACACTAATAAGAGATAAGTAGACTAGAACATGCCCAAAGGGCAAGATCAATATTTTAAAATAAAATCAATAGATAAATTAGACATGTCGTTTTCAAATGCCCTTCTGTAAAATATTGGTATCCCACTAATAAAATGATTGCAATATGCAGGAAAAAAGTTGAACATAACTTCTTTAATACTCCCTTACCCTCCCTCATCAAATTTTTTCTTAAAACCCATTCCTGCTATATGAGAGAATAGATAGGGGTTAAATATTATTGGAAGATATGAGGAAAATAGAACCATTATTAATTGAAACAGTTTGATTTTTATGGACATAGCTTCATGGGGGGTGATTTTATGTCTACATTTTTTGTTAATAAAATTATTCTTGGTTGATGTGATGGAAGGTCTGTTTTGTTTACCATTGCATATTACCTTGCATATTACATTAACATGTGCAGCTTTTGCTATAAACCAAACGTCGCAAAATTTAGAGACTTGAAACAATAAACATTTATTGTTTCTTGTGACTGTGTGGGTCAGTTCTTCTGATCTGGGTTGTCTCAGCTGATCTCTGCTGAGCTGGTTTATATATCTGTGGGCAGCAGAGTCTGCGACATCCCATTGCAAAGGGATGAGTATAGGGAGAGAAAGAATTTGTGCATACTTTCAATCTGTGACAATCTGCAATATGACCAAGCCTGAGCTAGCCTGCTGGAGAGTGAGAAGCAAGTGAAGGACTGAAGCAACTCAATGTGCAGATTATAAACTGCTCAACTGAATAAGGCCATCCTAGATCATTAGCTGCCCAGTCAATTCACAGAATCGTGGGAAGTGATAAATGGTTGCTGTTTGTAGGTGGTTTACTCTGTAAATATGGTAGGTCACAATGTGACTTTGCTGCTATGTTAGTCTTTTAAGGTTCCCAATTACAACATTAGGGGAAGTGGTTCCCCTGCCCCCAAGACCAAGCGATTCTTGGATACCAACTAGGTGTCCAAGAATTCAATTCAATTCAATTCTAACACTATCTACCCAGAGATAATGTCAGATTCCATAGGTTAAGAGTTCAGTCCTATAAGACTGCTCCACGTCCCACTTCAGATGCCAGTTGCAAGCCCAGACTACTATCGGATAGCTTGTCTTTTAAGTTCATCAGCCTCTGGGTTAAGAGGAGCTACATGTGGGCCTGGTTTAGGTTATGAGATCCTGGACTTCAAACCTACGGCCATAATTGAACGGGACTTTTGGATGTCCTGGGATGGGAACAGGCATACTTTGCATGTGAGAAGAATGTATATCAGTTGTAGCTGAGGTGGACTAAGGTAGACTGCAGGAGTAGCATGTGTTCTTCCTCCTTTGCATCCTCTCTCTTGCTCTGGACTTTGCCACTGCTCCCAGGGAGCATCTGTTTCTCCATCCTTGCAATCTAGGCTGCTCATGTGATTTGCTCTGGCTAATAGCACGTTAGCAAACACACATGATGTAGGCAGAGGTGTAAAAGCACCTGTGCACTGGGGCTTGTGCTCTCTTGCTGCCGCTGGAGCTGTGAGACTGCCACATGGATAAGCCTGAGCTAGCCTGCAAAGGATGTGAGGCCACCTGGAGGGGAATGTAGACACCTCAGCCAACACCTGCCAGCTGCTGGACATATGCGTGAGGTCATCTTAGATTAACTAGTTACCAGTTGAGCTGCTAGCAAGCCCAGTGGAGATCTTCCCCTCTGGCTCAGACTAGAACTGCCCTGACTTCACCCAGAATTGTGAGAAACAGTCTATTATTGTTTGAAGCTGCAAAACTTGGGGGTGATTAGGTATGTACCAAAAGTAAGCTGATACACCACTGTGCCTCCAAGCCCAGCACATACTAGATTCTCAATAAATATTTGTTGAATCATTATTTGATGTTGTAATGAACATAAGAGTACTATAACTACTTACTTAAGGCTCTGCACTGTCAGTGGGATTCTCTCCCTCCTCTCTCTGCCCCTTCCCTGAGTTCATGCTCTCTCTCAAAATAAATAAATACACATGAAAAAGTAAAATAAAACACAAGAAAGAATTTAACACACTTTTACATTCTAAAAGGAGGAAACAAAGAAAAATGGTGAAGTTTATAGGGCAATATAGAGAATATTACATAAGCTTAATGGGATGGATCTGTTATAGAAAATGAAGGGTTGATTCCTAGTTTAAACAACAGCAGCAACGATGACAAATCAGAATCAAGCATGTAGCTGCATACAAGAAATACTCTTGAAACGAACACAGACTAAAAGTTAGATGCAAGCTAGGGTGAGCACATATGCCGGCATGAATGAAATGCGCTGCTGTTCCTGACAAACCTGGCTTGGTTCTGGCAGGTGTCTGTGGCAAAGGGAGAGCAAATGTCCACTAGGAATGTAATATGTCAGTGCCTTTTCCTCTTACGCCATGCTAGAATTTACTGGAAAACTGATAAATAACCGGCTGTACTAGAATTTGTTCACACATTACACTTTTTAATGCATTTAAAGATAGCAACTCACTGCAAAAATCAAATTAAAAACACCTTCCACTGCCATCTTTGCTATTCCCACCCTCCATGGAAACCACCGTGGAATCCAATAGACTGCCCTGTGGGCTTACAACTCTCCCTCTGAACTACCCCTAGTCATTGTACTTCTGTAGGTGATAATCCCAGAATGATATATCCTGTTTGTTTTAAGCTGGTAATTAAAAACAAGTGAGGGGGGGAGCCTGGGTGGCTCAGTCAGTTGAGCGTCTGACTTTGGCTCAGGTCATGATCTCGCGATCTGTGAGTTCAAGCCCTGCGTCAGGCTCTGTGCTGACAGCTCAGAGCCTGAAGCCTGCCCCAGATTCTGTGTCTCCCTCTCTCTCTGCTTCTCCCCTGCTCAAGCTCTGTCTCTCTCTCAAAATAATAAATAAACATTAAAAAAAAAAACAAATGAGAAACAGTGGGTTTCCCATGTAGGTGAGGGTATGTCACAATGCATCCTCTGCTCCTACCTTTACTGTCTACCATACTGACCATCTGTTTCCGTGATCAGTGACCCTGGCAGAAGTGGGAGGGGCCTCAATCTGACACAAAGCTGGACTTGTCTGCATGGCTGCTCTTGGATTTCAGTGACAAAGTTTTGCTATTCTTACCATGCATGCTGAACAAATGTGAGAGTAAGTTGGACTTTCCAATCAGGTGGCTGGTTACATGTACTACCAAGTCTCAAGCTCTGATCTGTTTCAGTTGTGATCTGCTTTCCCTCTGGAGTATTAAGACTCCAAGAACAGGGAGCATATTGTGTTGTCCCCGGCATAAGCCCACTTCAGGGATGCCTGCCTCTTGCACACACAAGCTTTGCTTCTGGAGACAAAGAGACTGTGGAATCTTACCCTCTTACCCAGAGGTGAGAGAAAGCTTTCTGGAGATGGGTGCTCTCCTAAAGAAGACCTAAAAGAGTTGTAAGTGTTTCCAAATGGAGGGAATAGGAATCATTCAAAATCCAAAGAAGACAATGGCTGCTTTGGGTAGCAGAGGTAAAGCATTGTGGCTATAATAAAGGGGGGGGGGGTGGTTCAGTGTTGAGAACTGACAATGCAGATACAGGTTGGCACCAAGTCACCAATCTTGTGTACTCACCTAAGAGGAGGATGAAATTCACATTTTCTCCCAAACATGTTGGATAACTTTTGAAGGGTTCTGAGCATAGGAGCAGCATGGTTTCAGAAAGATCCCTTTGGCTATAGTATGAAGAACAACTTGAATGTATGTAAGGGTGGGCAGGGGTTGGGGGGAAAGCAAGAGTCAGACAAAAATAGAAGGAGGGAGAAGAGCTACAAACAGGCAAACAAAAAAGCCCATTTCCAGCCCTGAACTTGAAGAGAGAGGAGACACTGGATTTCAGATATGAGGGATATAGGCTGTATATAACTTGGTATGTGATGATGTGTATGGTGAAAGAGGAGACAGGGTCAAGGCTAGCTTCTAAGTTTTACCTTGTACAACAGGATATGTGGTTCACTGAAATTAAGAATATCAAAGGACGAGGAGGTTCTGGGAGGAAGATGAAATTTCTTCTAGTTATGTTAAATTTGAGATGCCTGAGGGGTATTTGGGCAGTGCGGAGTTGTATAGATGTGATTGGTGCTCAGGGGAGTGGGACTTGGGGTAGAGACATCAGAATTGGAGCAGTAGGAGGCAAAAGAGATTAAAGGAGGTGAGAAAAAAAATTGCAAGATTAATTCACCACATAGACAAAAACATCTTTATATACTCTAGTGATGCAAGGCTGGAAAATGCAATGAAAATGTAGATTCTGTTAAAATAGCAACAGGACATTAAATCCTTGGCTATTAATATAATCCAGGACAAAGAGATTTATTTGAAGAATCTATAAAAGTCTAATGAGGACAATAAAGGCAAACTTGAGTAAGTAGGGAGCTGTGCCATACTATTTATTTAAAAGACTAAAAACAGTGAGTATGAAAATGCTCTCTAGGTTAATATATAGGTTTAATGCAATGACTATTAAAATCACAGCAAGATACTTTACGGAAATTTACAAAATGATAGTAACATTCTTTGAAATAATCAGTGAGAGAGGATGCATATATGGATCTGTATATAGAAAACTCTATATAGCACTTTAGATCGCATGAAATGCTTTCACAACATAACCACATTGAATTCTTATAATGACCCTTGTAATGAGGTGTGTTTAGTTATTATACCCATTTTAGGGTAACCATAAGTCCTAGTATACCCAGGGCAGTTCTGTTTTTGTTATTGTCTACATGCCCCTCTTCCATTTGATATTTTCCCCATATGTTTCCTTTCTTAAAGATAATATTATTAGTAGTAGTTGCATTCAAATAATCTTGATAGCTTTTGTGCCATCTTCATGGAGTACTTCTGGCCTCTGTCATGGTCTTATCTAGTAGTAGGTAAGAAAGTGTGTAAGGAACAGAGTTCTCACCTTCACATGTGTTAAATCTGAAAGATGATGAAGAGTGATAATACTTTTCTTTTTTCTTGACCCTTCCATGACGCAGAGTAAGTAACACCTCCCTCTTAAGTGCAACATGCACTTAAAGGTGAAGACATACCAATAAAACAAAGTGCACTCAGCTATCTCTTTCCAGTTTGGTGGGAAAAGGATTTGGCCACTACAGGCTCCAACCAACAACTTGGGTGCCAACTGGCCGCTCATGTGAGCCATTTGCATGAAGCCACCAGGCTGCTAGTTGGTGGGGTCAGTGGGGAAGTTGGAAAATGATAGGTTATGTAAAACAAGTGAAATATGTACAAGCTATGGAGGCACAGCTGTCCTTCCACTGAGCATGTATTCTGAATGTTAACTGAAGAATGGTTAGTCATTTAGTATGTGAAATAAATATAAATAAGTTTATTTATTTGTTTTTTATATTTTTTGTTGTAGCAGAATGTATATAACATAAATCTACCATTAAATTTTTTTTTAATGTTTATTTATCTTTGAGAGAGAGAGAGCAAGAGAGAGTGAGCAGGTGGAGGAGGGTAGAGAAAGAGGGAGACACAGAATCCAAAGCAGACTCCAGGCTCTGAGCTGTCAGCACAGAGCCCGATGCAGGGCTCAAACTCATGAGCCGTGAGATCATGACCTGAGCTGAAGTCAGATGCTTAACTGAGCCACCCAGACACCCCACATAAATTTACCATTTTAACCATTTTGAAGTGTGCACCATAGTGTCACTGAGTACATTCACATTGTTCTGGAACCATCACCACCATCTATCTGCAGAACTTTTTCATTTTCTAAACTGAAATTCTGTACCAGTCAAACACTAACTTTGCATCCCCCTTTCCCTCCAGCCTCTGGTAACCACCATTCTACTTTTTGTCTCTATGAATTTCACCACTCTAGGGATCTCATGTAAGTGGAATCATATGATATTTGTCCTTTTGTGATTGGCTTGTTTCACTTAGCATAATACTCTGCAAGGTTCATCTGTGTAGCATGTGTTAGAATTTTCTTGCTTTATAAGGCTGAATAATATTCCATCGTATGCATGTCTATAGCCATTTATTTTATTCTTTGAGGTTTACCTGTTAATTTTGCAATAAACTCTTTTTTTAACGTTTATTTATTTTTGAGAGAGCATGAGCAGGGTAAAGAGAGAGGGAGACACAGAATCCGAGGCAGGCTCCAGGCTCTGAGCTGTCAGCACAGAGCCCAAAGTAGGGCTTAAACTCACAAATCATGAGATCATGACCTGAGCTGAAGTCAGATGCTTAACTGATTGAGGGGGAGATTGTTGGAAGATGGTGGCATAGGAGGATGCTGGGCTCACCGCACGTCCTGCTGATCACTTAGATTCCACCTACACCTGCCTAAATAACCCAGAAAACTGCCAGAGGATTAGCAGAATGGAGTCTCCGGAGCCAAGCGCAGACGAGAGGCCCACGGAAGAGGGTAGGAAGGGCGGAGAGGCGGTGCGTGCTCCACGGACTGGCGGGAGGGAGCCGGGGTGGAGGGGCAGCCTGCCGGCCAAGCAGAGCCCCCGAGTCTGGCTTGCAAAGCGGAGGGGCCAGACGGAGTGTGTTCTGACAGCAAGCGGGACTTAGCATCTGGGAGGTCATAAGTGAACAGCTCTGCTCGGAAAGCGGGAAGGCTGGAGGACAAAGGGAGGGAGAGTTGCTGAACCCCGGGACGACAGAGCTCAGTTTGGTGGGGAACAAAAGCGTTCGCCAGCGCCATCTCCCTCGCCCATCCCCCAGCCAAAATCCCAAAGGGAACCAGTTCCTGCCAGGGAACTTGCTCGCTCCGCGCAAACACCCAACTCTGTGCTTTTGCGGAGCCAAACCTCCGGCAGCGGATCTGACTCCCTCTCACTGCCACAGGGAAATAACAACAGCCAATGAACTGATCAAAAAGGATTTAAATAATATAACAGAAAGTGAATTTAGTCGTAAAATTAATCGCTGGGCTTGAAAACAGTATAGAGGACAGCAGAGAATCTCTTGCTACAGAGATCAAGGGACTAAGGAACAGTCACGAGGAGCTGAAAAGCGCTTTAAACGAAATGCAAAACAAAATGGAAACGACGACAGCTCGGATTGAAGAGGCAGAGGAGAGAATAGGTGAACTAGAAGATAAAGTTATGGAAAAAGAGGAAGCTGAGAGAAAGAGAGATAAAAAAAATCCAGGAGTATGAGGGGAAAATTAGAGAACTAAGTGGTACACTAAAAAGAAATAATATACGCATAATTGGTATCCCAGAGGAGGAAGAGAGAGGGAAAGGTGCTGAAGGGGTACTTGAAGAAATCATAGCTGAGAACTTCCCTGAACTGGGGAAGGAAAAAGGCATTGATATCCAAGAGGCACAGAGAACTCCCTTCAGACGTAACTTGAATCGATCTTCTGCACGACATATCATAGTGAAACTGGCAACATACAAGGATAAAGAGAAAATTCTGAAAGCAGCAAGGGATAAACGTGCCCTCACATATAAAGGGAGACCTATAAGACTCGTGACTGATCTCTCTTTTGAAACTTGGCAGGCCAGAAAGGCATGGCAGGAGATCTTCAATGTGATGAACAGAAAAAAATATGCAGCCGAGAATCCTTTATCCAGCAAGTCTGTCGTTTAGAATAGAAGGAGAGATAAAGGTCTTCCCAAACAAACAAAAACTGAAGGAATTCGTCACCACTAAACCAGCCCTACAAGAGATCCTAAGGGGAATCCTGTGAGACAAAGTACCAGAGACATCGCTACAAGCATAAAACATACAGACATCACAATGACTCTAAACCCGTATCTTTCTATAATAACACTGAATGTAAATGGACTAAATGCGCCAACCAAAAGACATAGGGTATCAGAATGGATAAAAAAACAAGACCCATCTATTTGCTGTCTACAAGAGACTCATTTTAGATCTGAGGACACCTTTAGATTGAGAGTGAGGGGATGGAGAACTATTTATCATGCTACTGGAAGGCAAAAGAAAGCTGGAGTAGCCATACTTATATCAGACAAACTAGACTTTAAATTAAAGGCTGTAACAAGAGATGAAGAAGGGCATTATATAATAATTACAGGGTCTATCCATCAGGAAGAGCTAATAGTTATAAATGTCTATGCGCCGAATATGGGAGCCCCCAAATATATAAAACAATTACTCATAAACATAAGCAACCTTATTGATAAGAATGTGGTCATTGCAGGGGACTTTAACACCCCACTTACAGAAATGGATAGATCAGCTAGACACACGGTCAATAAAGAAACGAGGGCCCTGAATGATACATTGGATCAGGTGGCCTTGACAGATATATTTAGAACTCTGCATCCCAAAGCAACAGAATATACTTTCTTCTCGAGTGCACATGGAACATTCTCCAAGATAGATCATATACTGGGTCACAAAACAGCCCTTCATAAGTTTACAAGAATTGAAATTATACCATGCATACTTTCAGACCACAATGCTATGAAGCTTGAAGTCAACCACAGGAAAAAGTCTGGAAAACCTCCAAAAACATGGAGGTTAAAGAACACCCTACTAACGAATGAGTGGGTCAACCAGGCAATTAGAGAAGAAATTAAAACATATATGGAAACAAACGAAAATGAAAATACAACAATCCAAACACTTTGGGACGCAGTGAAGGCAGTCCTGAGAGGAAAATACATTGCAATCCAGGCCTATCTCAAGAAACAAGAAAAATCCCAAATACAAAATCTAACAGCACACCTAAAGGAAATAGAAGCAGAACAGCAAAGGCAGCCTAAACCCAGCAGAAGAAGAGAAATAATAAAGATCAGAGCAGAAATAAACCATATAAAATCTAAAAAAACTGTAGAGCAGATCAACGAAACCAAGAGTTGGTTTTTTGAAAAAATAAACAAAATTGACAAACCTCTAGCCAGACTTCTCAAAAAGAAAAGGGAGATGACCCAAATAGATAAAATCATGAATGAAAATGGAATTATTACAACCAATCCCTCAGAGATACAAACAATTATCAGGGAATACTATGAAAAATTATATGCCAATAAATTGGACAACCTGGAAGAAATGGACAAATTCCTAAACACCCACACTCTTCCAAAACTCAATCAGGAGGAAATAGAAAGCTTGAACAGACCCATAACCAGCGAAGAAATTGAATCAGTTACCAAAAATCTCCCAACAAATAAGAGTCCGGGACCAGATGACTTCCCAGGGGAGTTCTACCAGACGTTTAAAGCAGAAATAATACCTATCCTTCTCAAGCTATTCCAAGAAATAGAAAGGGAAGGAAAACTTCCAGACTCATTCTATGAAGCCAGTATTACTTTGATTCCTAAACCAGACAGAGACCCAGTAAAAAAAGAGAACTACAGGCCAATATCCCTGATGAATATGGATGCAAAAATTCTCAATAAGATACTAGCAAATCGAATTCAACAGCATATAAAAAGAATTATTCACCGTGATCAAGTGGGATTCGTTCCTGGGATGCAGGGCTGGTTCAACATTTGCAAATCAATCAACGTGATACATCACATTAATAACAGATGCTTAACTGATTCAGCCACCCAGGCAACCCAGTAAACTCTTTTTTATAAGTTATTTATTTATTTATTTATTTATTTATTTATGTCTCTTTTCTTAAAGCTTTTATTTAAATTCCAGTTAGTTAACATACAATGTAATATTAGTTTTAGGTGTACAATGTCATGATTCAATACTACCATACAACACCTGATGCGCATCATAGAAAGTGCCCTCCTTAATCCTCATCACCTATTTTATCCACCCCCCATCTTACAATAAACTCTTTTGTTGGTCAATGAGCTCAAAAAACAAAAGTTCATGTTTCATGAAATATCAATTATTGAAGTTTTGTTTCTCAAGAAAGGTGGTGATGAATGTATAACTTACACAATGATTTGTTGAAATTGTCACCCACCAAAGGAAGCTGTAGTAATATCATTGACCACATGAAAACCAGAAGACCTAAACCTACCAAAGATATGTTAGCATTTGCTTCCAAAGTTAGTAATTATTTTAAGATTGTTCCCCTGCCAGATCAGTAACATGTGCAGCTGCAGAAAGTGCACTTCATATCGCTCTGAGAATCATGACTTTTCATTTAGATCAAATTACTGTTATAAATAAACTTTATTTATTTTTAATTCTGAATTTTCTCATACATTCTGGAAACAAACCCCTCAAAAGCTGAGTGGCAGATGTTTTTCCTACAAAGATGGTTACATCACCATATTCCATGCAACAGGCTCTTTTTAAACTATAATGTTGGTACTCTTCCATCAAGGATATGGTTTTATGTTTCCATTCATTGAATCTCTCTCTTCTCCCTCTCTTTCTTTCTCCCCCCTTCACTCTTCCTCTCTCTCTCTCTCTCTCTCTCTCTCTGTCACACACACACACACACACACACACACACACACACACACACACTTCATTCGTAACCATCATATAAAGAAGAAGTCCAGGTTCACGTTCAAGATATATGAAGAGTAGGTGTCTCAGCCAATAGCCCCTGCGAAGGTCTCAGTTGGCAGCAGGCATCATGTGAAGGAAAAAGTCTTCAGATAACTGCCGACCTCAGCCTTCCAATCACCCTAGCTGACACTGAGTCGTGCGTAGAAGAGCCACCCTACCCAGTTTTCCTCAAATTGAAGATTCATAAGCAAATGTCATTGGCTTAAGCCTCTAGATTTTGGAGAAATTTGTTACCAAGTCATGGTAACTGGAACAGTGTTAATGTATGATCTCCATTGTAGAAAAGAACTTCACAAACTGTTAAACATGCTCATTTTGTATCACCATTGTCAGATGCTTCAAATAGAAACATGAGGAGTTCTGGTACAATATTTAGGTGACTTATGAACACAATCCAGCTCTGACCTTTGCCTCCATGAAGGTAAATGGAATCTTACCTTGGGTCTAAGTTTTAAGAACTAAATCTTCACTTTGTTCACCTAGTGCTTACATCTAAGCTTTGACAGGTTCTTTAGGAATGAGGTCCTGTTTATATTATCAGTCCCTTCACTTATAATACCATAAGCAGTTACCATTTATTAAACACCTACCATGTCCCACATTGTGCATTACACATATTAGTCGTTACAAAAATCCTGCAATAATAACAGGTATTATAAGCCCTCTTTATAGATAGGAAAATAAGGCTCACATAGACTGAGAACTTACTCAAGATCACATAAGATTCTCTAATGCCAAAGCCCTGGTGTTTTCCACAGAGTCAAACTGGAACCAAACTTTGATCCCAGCACTTGGCTGGATTCTGCTAATTTGATCATAGGCATCCATGCTACTGGTTAGCTTCTGAATGTTGCCAGACCTCTGTTGACGGTCCTGTTTATCTGTCATTCATCCTGTTACTTCTTGCTGGACCTTGCTAATGCCACCCGCTTGCTTGGGTTCTGCAGGTTCTTGGTGCTTAGCTCTGCCTCATCTCACTTCAGTTAAACCTGCCATAACTGGATGTTTCATAGGATTGAAGCAGCACCAAGACAAGAAGTTATGACTTTGAAGGACAATGAACCTGGACCCACTCACCCTCTATACAAAGCAGTACAAACAGACTAAAAAGTTAAATGAGCAACAATAGCAATAATACTGCACATCTTACTAAATTAAAGAGACGAAAGTATGGAAAACAAGATGAATGGATTCAAATATGGAAACCTTAAAAATAAGAAGAGGATGGAAAGTATCAGAATTGATTTCTCATTAGAAATGATGGAGCTTAACAGCGAGTGAAATGACATAGTCAAGGCATTGAAAGAAAAAACCCAACTAAGAATTCTGTATCATGCAAACTATCCTCCAAAAATATAGGTGAAATAAATACATTTCCAGATAAGCAAAACAATGGAAGACTATTCTGCTAAAATACCTACTCTACAAAAGATACTGAAGAAAGTCAGAAGGTCAGTCAGGCTGAAATGAAATTCTACCAGATGGTAACTCAAATCCACAGGAAGAAATGAAGAGCATTAAAAATATTAAATATATTTCTCTCTTTCCATATTTTATTTAAAAAAAATGACTGCTTAAAGCAATAACTATAATATCATATTGTTGGATTTGTGATATATATCATGCACAATATATAGTATGATGTATTAGATATGCTATATAATTATTTGTGATATCATACATTATATATTATTATACATGAGTATATATGGTATCTGTAATGATATATAGTATATATAGCAATAATAACAAAGGAAGAGGGAAGAAATGGAGCTACATTGAAATAAACTGGCTATATTTTACCAAAATTAAGTTACTATCAATCTGTAATTGACTGTGATAAATTAAATATGCACATTATAATCCCAAGAGCAATTTCTAAGAAAATAACCTTAAAAATATAGCTAAAAAATCAACAGAGGAATTAAAATGGAACCCTAAAACATATTTGCTTACCACAAGAAAAAAAAAAGCAGTAATAGAGGAACAGAGAAATGGCAAAAGACATGAACAGAAACACATATCATATCAATAATTACATTAAATGTGAGTTGACTAAGCATATTTTTGAAGAGCTGTCTAGTACTACAGCAACAATTGTGTTGGTATCTAGCAATTTTCTCCACCATTCTCCTACTTCTAGGAATCAGATTATTTGCAGTTTTCTACTATTATTAATAACATCCCTGTGAACATTTTTATACACTGTTTTTGTTTTTGTTCATTTTTGCTTGTGGTAGATGTCATAAAATGGAACTAAATTTTTTCAGACATTCATCACTTTTAATCAGTGTTGATAAATTGCTCTCCCCAAAATGTATTAGAACATATATTTCTGAATAGATCCATCACCAAGGCTTAATAATGGTTTAAATAGATGAGTAATGATAATCTGAAATTATTTAAATTGGATTTGTTTCATTGCTATCAAGTCAATCATTTCAATCCTTGATAATTTACTGCCTATATTTCCTTACGTATAAATTGGTTGAGCAATAATTTATTGGATAGAGTATGTATATTCATTTTTTTCAATTCTGTTGTGATGGAAGCAACTGGACTTCAATATTTTTTTTTATTTTAATTTTTTTTTAATGTTTTATTTATTTTTGAGACAGAGAGAGTATGAACGGGGCAGGGGCAGAGAGAGAGGGAGACACAGAATCGGAAGCAGGCTCCAGGCTCTGAGCCATCAGCCCAGAGCCCGACGCGGGGCTGGAACTCACGGACCGTGAGATCGTGACCTGAGCTGAAGTCGGACGCTCAACCGACTGAGCCACCCAGGCGCCCCAGGACTTCAATATTTTTTAATTCCCCCCATAATAGTTAACATTGTTCATTAAATTAGCTTAATGATAATAACTCCTTGAGAAAGGGGATAATTAAGAAAAGATTTTGAAGAAAGCTGGTAATAGAGTGGAAAGTTAATCCATGTCCTTCAGAAGTTCACTGTAGCTCTCAGCCCTTATAGTCTCTTTCTGAGAAGAACTTTACAAATGAAGGACCCTGTAGCTTCCTGTCTGCTCTAAGGGTGCTGAGGTGAAACAGAGCGACGAGGAGCTGACAGACATTGAGCTGGAGAGTCTTAGGTGGAAAGCTTAGCTGAGCTGGAAATAATTGATTAGTCAGGGAACTTTTAGTGCCAAAACATTAAAAATAACACAATGGTAATGCTTCCTATTAGCAGATTTGGTGTTCTGCATGGCTCCAGAAATAGCTTAAAACTCAGGTCAAATGAGGATCTCTGAGTTTTCTCAAGAAAAGTAGTGGGAGAGAGAAATTTGTCTCATGCTTAAGAGCTACAGTTTCCTTTTTCCCCACAGATTTTAAGTATAGCTCCTGCATTTACTCTAGGAAATGTTCTTTAATGTTCTGAGTCAGACTTTATGGAAAAGTATCTGTGACACCAGGAGTTACATAATTTAAGCTCTGACCATCACCCATTGTATTGTCTCTACCACCCTCACTATAGATAGTTCAGGGATAAGATTTTCAAAAATTTAGATTTTGATATGAAAATTGGATAGTTCTCAGGTGTCATTTTTCTTGAAAATCACAGGGGATTTGCAATGATTAATAATTGAATGCTACCAGGTGCAAACTTCCCTGTGAAAGAGCTCACCACAGGCTCTGCATCACGCTAGGCCTGGCTCTGGTCTCAGGCACTCATTTCTCTCCTGACTGGAGGAGCAGAACAACAAAGCAAGGTTCCAGGCCATTCTGTCACATGGTGCTGGAGAGCCAAGGTGGCATTCCCCACCTAGCTAGGCTCTCTGGTGCAGCCTAGACAAAACCAGATTTTCCCAACCTACCCTGGTGCATGTTTGCTGCCAATAATTATAAGGTGAGGAAAAGGACACAAAAAGATGAAAAAGTGAACAAACCCTTTCATTATGGTCCCCAGGGTCATGTCAGCAGCCAGCAGGTAGCCCCACTCCTTGTGTCTGCATGGGGAGCACTGCCACTGGAGGAACAGTCTCAGCCTCTTTCCCACTCCTCTCTCTCTCTCTCTCTCTCTCTCTCTCTCTCTCTCTGTCACAGTGTAGGACTCCTTGGCTGGTGGGTAACAACCAACAGTTAATGTTTCTTGACTGGCTAAGGCTTAACTTGTAAAAGGCTCTGAGCATTGAGGATCTGGGTTCTTTCCATCCCTCCTTGCCCCAGGCCTCTTGGCTAAGTGCTCCTGCCTTTGGATATAAACATTCCCACAGAGGACAGAGCCATGAGAGGCTGTGTGCCAGTGGAGAGCAGTGGCAAGTTGATTTGGTTGCTTACTTTAGCTGTGTGTTCAAAATTTGCTATTACCATGCTCCTGCTACATGTCTGATTTCCATGTCTGTGTCTTAAGTAATCTATACTTGGACAGGGAAGAAAGGGACTACTGAGTGCCCCCTGGACTCCTTTCCTCTAGCAAGCTTAGAGGTAGATGTGCGATTGCCCCACAGCTTGTGCATGGGGTTTTAAGATATGCATGCTTGTATCTTTCCTGTCTTCCTCTTATGCCCCAGTCCTTGTTATCTGCCTTTTCCTTTCTCACCTAGCTCTTACTTATGTTACCTTGTACTTGGTGTATCCTTGCAAGGTACCTTATGTTCTTCTTAGAAGCACGCAGCGTATACATACATGAATAAATATAGCGAGCACCTGGCTCCCTGAGCCTCTGGCTGCACATCATGCTTTGCTGCTTCCTTGGCCTTTTGGTTCAATCCAAGCACAAGGTAATAGGCTCTTTTCCTGTGCTGGGATGGTGCCCCAGGCCTGCCACTCAAAATTTCTCTCAATTATTGGCTTCTTCTTCTTAGCCCCTCGTCTGACCATAATCTCCTATTTCCTGCCTCTCTGCTGCTCATCTCCTTCCCACCCGAAGTCTGAACTTTTCTTTCTAAGGTCCATCTGCATCTCTCTGGATTTAACTAACATTTCTGGATATAGTCTCAAGACTGATTTATAGGGTACTTTAGAGCCCTGGGGAGACAATTAGGTGTGGTGGTTTTGGACTTGGGTTTGGGTTGGTCCAATCATCCATCCATCCATCCATCCATCCAATATTCATCTATTTTCTCTTGATAGATGATAGATAGATAGATAGAGAAAGAGGAGTAGAGAGAGAGGGAGGGAGTGAGGGAGAGAGAGAGAGAAGAGAGTCTGCCATGTGTCAACTACTGAACTAAGTTGGGGATACAATACTGAACCAGAGATAACAATCCTTGTTTCATAGAGCTTGCAGTCAAGTTCTGTGAGTTTGAAAGCAAGTTCTGACACTTGCTAACTGTGAGAACTTAGGCAATTATTTAATCTTTCTGAGTCTGAGATTCTTTAAAAAAAATTTTTTTAATGTTTATTTATTTTTGAGAGAGAGAGAGAGACAGTGTGAGCAGGGAAGGGGCAGAGAGAGGGAGACACAGAATCCAAAGCAGGCTCCAGGCTCTGAGCTGTCAGCACAGAATCTGATGCGGGGTTCTAACTTATGAACTATGAGATCATGACCTAAGCCAAAGTCAGACGCTCAACCGACTGAGCCACCCACGTACCCCTTAGATACTTAATCTATAAAAAATTGGTAGTAATTTCTACCATATCAATCATTCCAAGGATGAAGTAAAATAATGTATGGAAAGCACATGGCCCAGAGAGCACTGCACAACAAAGCAGCTATTACTTTTAGATGTCTGGTCACACACAAAGGTGGTCCCTCTTTATAAACTCTCTCACAATCCTAGGTTGTGTCTTCTCTGCCTGTTTCATCCATCTAACCACTCACGTTGTTCTTGTTTTCCAGGAATTTGCTGCAGTTTCTCATTTGCTGGTGATGCCATTTCTGGCACTCCCTATTATGGATTTCTTTCTTTTTCAATCTTTGTACTTGAAGAACAGAACCACTGTTTGCAGTGAAGAGTAGTACCATGACTTGCAAAACAGATGAAGTATACCAAAGCCACGACAGGTAAGACAAGCATTTCAAACTGCCTCAATACCAGTTAATGTATTACTAGAAACCCCTGTGGACTTACAAGTTCCTGAGAGCTCTGACTGTTCCAGTAACTGCCTAATTTCTAAATTCTGACCAATTCCTTCTTAGGGAGGAATTCTAACTTCTACCATAAATCCCTCCCTAACAAAACTCTGTAAGTACCCTCTGTTAGGCAAGTCCTTCCCTTGCTCTGCTAATTTAATGCCTCATATTTCTGGTGGTCTCTGGGAGCGGGGGCATCTGTGCATATTTTGCTGAGGGGAGCATCTACCATGAGGAGTAGCAGGCAAATAGATGCAGCTAGTCCGCCCACTTGAACCGGAAGTTTCCTCCAACATCTGTTAGCTGACAAGGTAGCTCAAGAAATAAACAAATGAGGGGCACCTGGGTGGCTCAGTCGGCGAAGCATCCAAATCTTAGTTTCAGCTCAGGTCATGATCTCATGGTTGGTGAGTTCCAGCCCTGTGTTGGGCACTCTGTGCTGACAGCGCAGAGCCTGCCTGGGATTCCCTGTCTCCTTCTCTCTCTGCCCCTCCCCTGCTCTTGTTCTCTCAAAATAAATAAGTAAAGTTAAGAAAAAAAGAAAGAAATGAAAAACCCAGATACATGCAGGATGACCTCATTTATGCCCTTTGCTTTTGTGCTTCCTGGCAGTATCAGTTGAATGCTCTCTCTGATGAGAGAAGGTGAGGGGACAGGACTTTTGAAAGGCAGTAGGAGGAGTGCCTACCAAACCCACCTCTTTTCACATTCCCCACTGCCCCTTCCCTGCCACGCTCCATGCCTGCCTTGTATTGGGCACTGGCAAAGCACAACAATCTTCAAAAGTTTGAGAACTGTCTGTGCTGAGGAGCTTTTCGGGGAGTGACTGTGGTTTCAGATTTAATGAGAAACATGAAAAAGATGCATCATGAGGTAATCAAACAGTTATTAATAAAAGAAAATCAATAGAGCAAAAATAATTTAAAAAAAGAAGAAACATGAAGGCAGGGGAACTTGGAGGCGGCCTCCGTCTTTCACACAGGTTCCACTTGTCAGGGTCACAAATAAGCTTCTGTTAGCTGCAGAGATTATCCTGGTGTCTGATCGCTCAGCAGGCCTATGTGGTGTTGTTTCAGTGGCTGTGAACATGATCTGAATGTCTGATGTAAAATGAGCAGTTGGTGGTGTCGCACGTGAGTGGATCATCTCTGAATGATTTAAAGAGGATGAATTGCATCCACTCACGTATCTTTCTCCCTGCACAGATGGTTCTAGAAGAGGACTACTGCCCCTTCCACGAGGGTTGTCCTGATGAGTGTAGTTGACTCATGGACAAATGAGACAAAGTTTGCTTCTCCTGATAATCATTGCTGGAGGAGTCCATTTTAAGTCTAAGGTAAGTTTTAAGCCAGGGCCTCAGATAGGAAACTAAAGCAGCAGTCAGTAGTAAGTGGCAAACGTGGCCTGAAGCAGGGTGCACATTCAGCTGACAGGTGCTGATATGGCTGTACCAGTTGTTAGATAGTCAACCCTTCCACGCTGGCTAGGAAGCAGCCACCACTCCGAACCCGGAACGTGCCTCGCCCTTTCCAGACCTTACACCAGCCGGCAGCAAAGTTAACCTGGCACGGTGCGGCCCGGCACCTGCTCCAGCTTTAACGTGCTTTGCCAGGCCCTGCCTGCGTGTTATTGACCATTTGGAGTATCACACTTGGTCTTAGGTAGTTTTGATCCACAAGGAGAAGGCAACGAGAACTGTAAACTTAAATAGTGGAGGCTGACTGATGATCAGATGAACACCCTGCAGACACTGTGGTGGTGCGTGATGCCCGAGGAATGGAATGTTGACCAGTGCAATGTTCCTGGAGGAAGGAAAATCAATGAAACTCAGAGTTCCAGAGGAGAAACTCCAGTGATGGGGGAGGGGAGGTCAGAAAGTAGGTCCTGCTGGCCAAGAGGAGGCAGTGGGATGGTGACACAACCTCATGTGGTAGCCTAAAATAAGAAAGGGACAGGAAAAAAGACAATATGGCAGGGATAGCTTCACAGAGTAGCAAGATCTATGCCTGGGCAGGAGAGGCTAATGCTCACCAGACCAATGGTGGCCACACCATCCCCGTCCTTCCTCACTCCTTACTCTGGCCGGTAGCCTCCTCGCCATTCCTCAATGAACCAAACCCTTCCCACCTCAGGGTCTTTGCTGCTTCCTCTGCCTGGACCCTGTCCCTCAGATATGCACATGGCTCCCTTCCCACCTCAGGGTCTTTGCTGCTTCCTCTGCCTGGACCCTGTCCCTCAGATATGCACATGGCTCCCTCCCTTACCTTCTTCAGGTCTTTCTTCAAATGTGACTTTTCCTGCACCACTCTTCCACACCCTCCTTGCTGCTGTTACTGCCTAACGCTTAGACAAACATCCCATCCCCTTTCCTTGGTTTATTGCTCTTCTTAGCACTTATCACTGTTTTGCTCATTTATTTTGTTTATCTCTATCCCCCTTAATGTGATGTAAGCTCAGTGAGGGCAGAGACGTTTTGCTCTGTTTTGTTCTTTACTGCATCCCTGCTACGTAGAAGATCATATAGCAGTTGAATGGACGAGTGAAGGAACTAATGACTCTGTATCTACTGTGAACCGGGCATTGCATTATGTCCCATGCGTTTCCCATGAAGCACCCTCTCAGTCCTCACAGAGCTGCCTCAGACGTGTACCAGGGTCTCCTCCTCCTCCTTCTACATCTGTGATGTTAATTAACATAAATTTAAATAGCCTCGTGTGACTAGAATCTATTGTACTGCACAGAATAGCTCTGGCATAAAAGGCAAAACCAAAGGAGCTCATGCTCTAGTTGGGTAGGTGGGAGTGTTTGAATTCACCCAGTGGCTCTTGGCTGTGTATAAACCTCTGACATTAATTTCTGGGTTCCTGGAATAAGCCCATCCTAGTCCTCCTTTTTCATTTTGTCTTGGCCTGAGCAGGGCAAGGCTGGGGTGAGGCAAGAGGCATTTGCCTCTGGTGTAAAATTTAAGGGGGCACCAACAAACTCATTAAGTTAATAATGCAGTGTTTTAAAAATAAAAATTAATGCAACAACCCATGATGAACATAATATCAACTTTTTTTTTTTTAAATATCAATATTTTAAATAAAGACAGGATCAGTATTCCTGGTTTTTCCTTCTGCCTCAAGCTTCATTAAGGCTTGCCATGGCACTGTTACTGTTTATGCCATAGCTTATACCGAGGGCCAAATGAGAAGTGAAGACAGCAGGTACTCTGGTGGTGTGTGTTCAAGGTAAATGTGGCCTCTTAAGTATTTGTATATGTAGAGTGGAATTCAATGGGGTTGTGCACAGAACAGATACACATTGCATCTCTGGACAGAAAAGCATGTAGTCTCAGTGGGGCACAGTACACATATCTCCAAAGGAGACTGACTATAAGAGAAGAATGATGCTGAATAGGTTAAGACTTTGTGGTTTTGAGCTCATTGCAATATATATCAAAATACAACAGAAGAATAATGAAGAACATAAATATCACTCACAGTTCCATTGAGGTCTTTTTTCTTTACTGTATTAGATTATTAAAACTTAGAAATGATGTTATTTTATTATGACAAGTGAAATAAAAAAGAGACATATAAGGAAAAGCTAATCATCTCTTACCCACTCTACTGCAAACCCATTTCCACCAGGATAATCTATGTTCATAGCTCATGCCACACCTTTCTTTCTGTGTGTATGTGCATATATATGTATATGTATATATATATATATATATATATATATATATATATGGCTTGATTTACTTAGTGTTTTAACAAAAATAGGATCATATTATACATATTACTCTGCAATTTTTAAAATTCTTACTTAATAATACATTGTGGGCACCTCTCTAGGTCCATTACTATAGATCTGCTTTTAAGATTAAAGCTTATTTATTTTTGTAAAGGCATTACATGAACATGGTAAAGAAAAAAGGTGGAATAAATGTTATTCAGTGAAAATTATGTTTCTCTTACTCCTGTCCCATAGCACAATCACCATCATATTATGTTTTGAAGCCCTACAGAGCTGTTCTATACGTGAAAACACACACATTCTTTTCAGGGTAGAATTCTTCCTGTACTGTCTTCTCTTGGTTTTTTGTACTTAATAATTTATCTTGGAAAGTGTTCCATATCCATACAGGTAAAACTACCTCATTCTTTCATTATTATTATTTTTTTCATTCCGTCGTTTTTTTTTCATCTGAGAGAGAGAGAGACTGGGGATGGGGTAGAGGGAGAGAGAAAAAAAATCTTAAGCTGAATGTGGAGTCCGACACAGGGCTTGATCCTACAACCCCGGGATCATGACCTGAGCTGAAATGGAGAGTTGGATGCTCAACTGACTGAGCTGCCCAGGTACCCCTCATTTTTATGATGGCTGCCTAGCTTTCTATTATATAAATATACCAAAATATATTTCATGCATTCCCTACCAATAGAAATTTAGTCTACCTCTCCCTGTCCTTGTAACTATATCACTTTGCATACATGTAAATTTATCTGTAGGACACACTTATAGAAATAGAATTGCTAGGTCCATTGTGTGATTTTAATTTGACACCTATAGTCCAACTGCCTTCCAGAGAGGCTGTATCATTTATAGTTCTACCAGTAAGGCAGGACCCAAATCTTCATGCTCTGGCAATATAGTTATGTCATCAAACTTTCTGTCCCTTGCAATGATAGGTGGAGTTGTATCTCAAGGTAGTTTTAAACTGCACTTTTCTCATTGTGAGTGAGACTCAGTACCATTTCTTGTCATTAAGGGCATATGGATTATTTTTCTATGAACTGTTTGTATTCTATGCCCACTTGAAAACTTGGATTATTTGTATTTTTCAATATTGATTCATGGAGCCTCTTTGTGCATTAAGGAAACTTAAGGAGATTAGGTGGTTTTTTTTTTTTTTTGCCTCAATCTTTTACATAGCTATATAATATTATGTAGTACTGGTGTTTATTACGAGATACTCCCCCCCATCCCTTTTTGGTGCTTGTTTGCATGGACAAATAAAGTTGAAAGAATAATATATATACATAATAATATATATATACATAATAATATATATAATATATAATAATATATACATATATACATATATATACATATATACATATATATACATATATAAAATATATAATAATATATACATATATATTATTATGTGTATATACATATATATATATATAGAGAGAGAGAGAGAGAGAGAGAAAGAGAGAGGGAGAGAGAGAGAGAGAGAGAGAGAGAGAGAGACTGATACTTTTTTATATATATAGACTGACACTTTTGTCTTTATAGATTTTCCAAAGTGGGATGGCTTGCTCAAGAAATCTGTATATTTTAATTTTAATAGCTATTGACAGATTACCTTTTCAAAAGCCTGAAGGAATTCACGTCCCCACCAGCAATGGATGGGAAGTGTCTGTTCCTTTGCATCCTAGTTAGGACTAGTTGTTTTTATGCTCTTAAATTTTGAAGTGACAAATGGTATCTTCTTATGGATCTTCTTATGGTTTTAGTTTGTATTTCTCTGACCACTAGTGATGTTGAGCATATTTTAATATGTTTACTGGCTATTTGCATTTTCTCTTATGAATTGCTTGTTCATCTTCTTTGCCTGTTTTTCTCCTGGATTTCAGTATCTTTTCTATCAATTTTCAGGGACTCCCTGTGTAATAGCAACATTAATTCTTTATTTGTAATTAATGTATTTTTTACAATTTCTTATTTGTTTCTGCATTTTGTTTATAATAACTTTTACTTAACAACTTAAATAACTTTAAAGTTTGTGTGGTCAAATATATCTTTTTATTTATGCCTTTTGAACTTCTTGAATTTATTAAGGTCTCTCTACTGTTTACATTTTTCTGTAAAGGGTCATATGGCAAATATGTTAGGCTTTGTGGACCATGTGGTCTCTGCAGCAACTACTCATTTCTACCACTGTAGGTTGAAAGCAACCATAGACAATATTAAAAAAAGTGGGTATGGTTGTGTTGCAATAAAACTTTATTTACAAAAAGCAGGCGGTGGCCTGCTGGCTATAGTTTATTGACTTCTGCGTTAAAGAATAAGTCAGATGGGGGCACATTGGTGGCTCAGTTGGTTAAGTGTCTGACTTTGGTTCAGGTCATGATCTTGCAGTTTGTGAGTTTGAGCCCCATATCGGGCTTTCTGCTGTCAGTACAGAGCCTGCTTCAGAGCCTCTGTTCCCCGCCCTCTCTCTGCCCCTTCCCCACTTGTGCGTTAGCTCTCTCTCTCTCTCAAAAAAAAAAAAAAAAAAAAAAAAAGAAAGAAAGAAAAGAAAAAGAAAAAGAAAAAAAAGAATAAGTTAGATGACAAAATCCTTTGCTCAACTCCTCCAAAGACTCTTTGATGAGTCTTTGTCACTTAGATGAGTAAAAGCCAAAATTATACAAGTATTTGTCTTTCATTACCTCTCTAACTTCATATTTTACAACTCCCTCCTTGGTTCATCTGCTCCAGTTGCACCAGCCTTTTTCTGTTCCTTGGACCCCCCCTGGCAAACCTGACACCAGGCTCACTCCTTCTTTGTATTTCTTTTTCCTTCAGGTTTTATCACATTACAACATATCAGGGAGCCCTCTTCTTCCCACCCTATTTAAAATTTAACCCCTGCCCTCACATGGAGTTTATTTTTTTCTTCTCTTTTCCCCTTTGTACTCATCACTAATACATGTATTTCACTTATTTATAATATTGATTGTCTTCCTCCCCTCGAATGTAATTTTCACAGAGGGCAGGAATTTCCATCTGTTTTGTATCCCAGCACTTCAGAAGAATTTCTGGAATATGTAAGGGTTCAATATTTTTGTTGAGTGACTGAATACATACAATAGAGAGGGAGAAATGAAGAAAGAAGTGATTGTTTCAAGAGGAAAGTCCTTGAGAATGAGAGATAACTAGTTTTGATGGGGACAGAGATATCTTTACCTTGGAATAAGAGAAGAAAGAGATGTCTGTGCAGGTTGGTCTACACTAGGGTTTTTCAACTTAGCACTGTTGACATCCTGGGCCAGGTGGATCTTTGTAGTTTAGGGCTGTCTTGTTGGTTGTACAATATTTAGCAGCATCTTTGGCCTCTACCTACTACTAGATGCCAGTAGCACCTCTCTTCAGTTGTACCATTCAAAATGTTTCTGGAAATTGCCCTTGGTTGAGAACCACTGTTCTATACATTTACACTGAGAAGGAGGACGCTTTAATGATAGCTCTTGTTCTCTCAGTCAGGTGTAAGATGAGGTCATCAGCCGAGAGTTTGGGGGAGAAGGAGTAGGAGGTTTGAAGTAAGAGAAGGTATGAAGTGGTAG
The DNA here is from genome assembly GCF_018350195.1 of Panthera tigris. NCBI lineage: Eukaryota > Metazoa > Chordata > Mammalia > Carnivora > Felidae > Panthera > Panthera tigris. The sequence continues at coordinate 78,779,919 of NC_056664.1, read as the reverse complement.
TCTGAGTGAAAATGCTAAGGGAGCATAAGGCAAGCTAAGGACAAAGCACAAGCCAGCACACCCCCCCACCCCACCCCAGATGGGATGTGTGTGATATTCCTCAGGTACTCCCGGCTGCCCAAGAACAAAGGAAAGGACAGAAAACAAATGGTTAACGGATAGAGATCACAGTCATATAGGACATGGGCCTCCATCAGTTTACAAATATCTTACTCAATTATAAGAAAAAGGCAACCTTATCAATAGCCTAATCTCCAGAAACCTGTAGACACAGTTTCCTGGAACCCCAACATCACTCCTCCATAGTGATATGGGGAACAAAGGCAAGAAGGAAATGGCAGGTAAAATTAAATTTCCTTATATCCTGCAGCCCATTGACAAATACTTGAGGCTGGCAGAGTAGAACATTTCTCCAGGAACTCCCTACTGTCTTAATGTTAATGCCTTGCTGGAGGGAAAAATAACCTTAGCTTGACAATAGCTAGGCCTCCAGTATCCTGTGAATCTTCTTTAGCATATGAAAATTTCTTTGAAAACTTCCCCTTTGACTTTACCTCCTCCAACTCCATAGTATATAACCAGTTATTCTTCACAACCCCTGTGTAGCTCTTTCTGTCCATGGGTCCTGTCCCCGTGCTTTAATAAAATCACGTTTTTGCACCAAAGACATCTTTAAGAATTCTTTCTTGGCTGTCGGCTCTAAACCTCCCCATCACCCCAAAACTTCATCAAAAAGAGGCAAAGGTGAATGAGAAATAGGCTTACTTCCATTTTGGCTCCAAAAAGCATGAAATGTGGGAGTATTAAAATGCCAGAGGACTGCAGGAGAAGCAATGTTCTCTGTGGACAATCATTCAGAGATTAGGTTTCTGATTATAGATTAAGAGTTTTAGAGAGCTCAGTAAAAGAATTTAGCAGGAATGGAAGGAATGGGGATGGATGGCATTAGGGTTTGTTCAGTGTAGTGTAGAACTGAGAAACCCCATAAAAATTGTAAATAGGAAGGTTTGTGCTCATGAGAGAAACTGAGAGGCTCATGAGAGCCTCATGGCTCTGAAAGCTATCAGATCAGTGTCATGATCCCAAATACTTTGCCTGAAGCCTCCTGGAGGAAAGAAAACCACTCTCCCATGCTTTCCTAACTAATGCAAATGGGATTATTTTTCCCATTTCCATTTTGAATCAGTTACCACTAGCATAAAGAAAAGCTTCATGTCTTTGTATATTTATCTTATCTTCAGCCTCTTTATCAAATTCCCTTATTCTAATAGTTTCAATGGAGACTTTTAGTTTTTCAATTATCAAATTATACCACCTGCAAATAAGTTTCACTCACACTTTCAGTGTGACTAAAGTCAATAAAGCCTCTATCTAAGACACATTTCTGTGATTTATTTTCTTCAGGCCCCAAGCTGAATCTCCCCTAAGGGTTAAAGCAGTTACTCAGTTCAGCCACTGGATGGCAGCTACTCAGCACGTCTGTGCTATTCTGCTGACCCATAGATCTGTCAGAGGTACTGCCGGAGTAAACTTTCCTATCAAGAGAAAAAGCTATTTCTACAAATTTAAGGTACAGGCCACTCTTTTGAGCCAATAAACTATCAACTAGCTAAGTGGTAACTACAGATAGCTTATATCAAAGTGACAAAAATGACTGCTTGCTCAGTGAGAGGCCTTCCTGCTCTTATGGTCCCTAAGCAAGTTTAATAAAGGATCATTTATAGCAGACAAGATTTTTATGTCTCAGGAATTCCTGCTTCCTAGGTAGGGCTTAATTTTAGATCCCTTCAGGATTTTTCTTTTTAATGTTTGAGATGATCTCCTTTCATTCAAACTGAAAATGATACTACTCTTATGAAGTCTACAACTGTTTTTGTTGTTGTTGTTGTTGTTGTTGTTTTAATTTTGTATGGACTGCTTGAAACATTGACCTGAGGAGGAAAGGTACATGTCAAGACAAGATATCCTTCCAAGTTCCCTTTCTCTAAACAAACTTCATCTGAGCCCATCTCGAAATGTTTTACCTCTTTATCTACTAGTCTTGCTTTGAACCCAGTGGAATATATCATTAGCCTTAGCCACCCTGAGAACCAACGAAACAGTAATGCAGATACAAATCCCATTGAATTTTATGACCGGAGATAAATTACCCAAAACTACGTATGAAATTTATATTATCTGAAAAGATAAGATATAAATACAATTTTCTTTACATAAACATTTGTGTCGTTGATATAATGAAAAGTATAGAACGTGTGTCCTAAATTTCAATCATCCTATAGCAGAGTCAACATACTTTTTCTGTAAAGGGCAGTTAGTAAATATCTTAGATTTTGTGAGTCATACAGTCTCTATAACAACTATTCAACTCTGTAGTTGTAGTTCAAAAGCAGCCCTAAACAATACATAAATGAATGGTAGAGTTGCATTACAATAACACTTTATCTAAAAAACAGGCAATAAGCCAGATTTGGCCTATGCGCCATAATTTTCTCATCTGTCCTTTGTAGTAACGTTGCTCAATAGATCTCTGAGAATGTGTTTGACTTAACTGGACAGGGTCAGAGAACAGGTACCCAGTGAAGTTAGAAAATGGATCTGGGAGCATATCAGGACCCATAGAATAGGTGTTTGTGGGAGACAGTCCACATTGTATCCCAGAAAGATGGCTGTAAAAATGGAACTAAAGTCGAAGAGCAAGAAGGTGCAAGACAGTGGCTTGCTGTTGAGATTGAATTCCCCTTCTGATTTCCTTGTTGCTATGAGAATTGTGCTGCTAATTATAGTGTCCTGGAACTATTTCCAGCTCTACCTTCTCTTGGGAGTAATGGATTGTACATAGTACAAAAAAGTGCATTTTGTCCAGTCAATGTTTCCCAAGGGAAGCTCCCCAAAGAAACTGTCACCAGAGAGTTTGAGCATGACAGTTTCTTCTCATTAGAGGTTCCCAAGGGCCTGGGAATAATCTGTTGTTTACAGACACTGCTAAACTTTTCATTGCACAGAGGGATCCTAATGGGCTTTCATCTCTCTTCTTTAGGTAAAAGGAGAAATAAAAGGATCTATTATGCTCTGATATTAGGATAGTCTTGTGACCTAACACAAAATGCAAGAAGAGGCAAGGGGAAATCAGCACATGAGCACGTGGACCCTATGGCCTTCTGGAGTATCGGGGCAGGGACCACCTGACTTCTTCACTTTTACATCTCTTGGCCCTGAGGCAATGTCAGGCCTTTAGTAGGCACTAAAAACCATTTGTAGGATGAATGAATGAGCTGGTTCTTATTAGATAAAGAAAATAATTCATTGTGACCCCACTTTCTCACTTATATTCCACAGTACAAAGTGAAAAGGGAGGACTTAAGATCAATAATCATGTAAGAATTTTTCTCCAAGGATTTTTGGGGTCTGACATGTAGCCTTCCCTCTTCACTTAGCTCACTGTGAATCCTCCATTTTCAGAACCTGCTGATTTTCCATCTTGCTCATTTGTGGATTAAACAAGTGTTTAGTTTAGCCTGCCCTTTTTTTTTTTTTTTTGAGGGAGGGCCAGGTTCTGGGGGTACAAAGTTGAATAAAACAGTTTCCACCCTCAAGGAACTCATAGTGTGACATACCTGTGTTATGTGTCAATGTCTTTTCTGAGTACATTGTAAGCCTCTTGAAGGTGATGGGGGCTCCATCTTTCCCTTCCTTTGAATCTGCCCAATAACTGATGTAAGCTGAGGATTTGGCATAAGGAATACTTGATATCTGTAATTACCAGGCACTTGCTGGGCACAGCGCTGTATCATATGGAATATTTTTGAACTGCCGTGCAAGCTGGGAGAGAGCAGCAATGGGGGTGGGATGCTTCCAAGTGCATGTGCTCTAACCTCAGCTCTAACCTCGAGTCATCCTCCAGCTCAAAGTGACTTCAATACTTCCCTCTCTCCTCTGTTCCTCTGCATTAAAGATGGGGATATGTGAACCCTGATGCCACGTGGTTTTTATAGTGCTCTGAAATTCTTGTATGAAAGCATTTAGGCAAAATGTGAACACATTTCTATGTGAGTGCTATAAGCTTTTATCTCAAACCCTTCTCAGTTTAGAGTTTCAGTTGGGAAGTACAATCATCTCAGGGATGGAGAACCATCAGCTCCCAGCACAGCTAAGAATAAGGTCAGATTGACTTTTAGTGCCCCTTGGTTCCCTCTGGTAGTGAGCCCTGCTCCACAGACCGGAAGCTCAGGTAAGCCCACTGCTCGCCCTTCTCACCGCTGCAGTGGGTTCCAGGTGAAGGCAGGCAGGTGGCTGGTGAAATTTACCCGTGGGAATTTTGGCAGCTGCCTCCACTGAAAGAGTCCTCCATGTACATTGGGGAAATTTAAATTCTTGGAACACGTTATCTTTTAGCTGTTTGTTTTCTTAAAATTATTTAATATTTTTATAGTATGTTTTTCTACCTGTTTTTAAATATCACGGTATCATGGCCCCTTTCACCTTTCCTTGAGAATGTCAAAGAGCACATACAAGAATGAATGGCAGAGCCATGGCAAGTTCATGACCAAGGATTAGAAACCTTTCTAGTTGGGTCTGTCTACTTCATTGGGTTTATGATAATCTCCCTCCCCCTTTCTTCCTTTGATGAATTTCTTAGCAATAAATTTACCTCTGGGAGAAAAGCTGATGATGTTTCTAAGACAGGCCACTGAGCTAGGTAAATCAGAATGGCCATCACATGTGCACGCTTTGCTCTCCTGGCTCCCCGGCTGAGCTGGATGTGCCCTCTCACTAATGTCCCCTGCCCAGCTGGTATTCCACAAAACATTTCCTGAGGTTGTCCTGAGCTGCCACTGCTTCAGCACGAAATGCAGTATCCCATGGTTCTACCCAGGTCCAGAATCTTGTGATGTCTTTCTTCTAATGAAAACTTGTTCCCAGCTAACTGTTGTACTGAAAATTAACGTATGGATTTGTGATAATTTTAGTCAGAATCCCAACAGAAACTTATATATGTTATGGGCAGGCAGAGTGGATATATTGATTTTTAAAATTTATATCATAGAATAAACATGGGGAAATTATCAAGGAAATTTTGAAAATGAAGAACAAGGTGAACTTGTCCTAACAAATATTAAACAAATTATATAGTGATTGAAATAAAACCAGAATGGTACTAGTATATAATTATAGACAAGTAGGTCACTGAAATAGAACAGAGAACAGGGAAACAGATCCAAGTGTACTTAAGAAATTTGGTAGATAATAAAGGAGGCATTTCGTTTCAGTGGGAAAATAATGGACTATTCTATAAGTGGTACTGGGACTGGCTATCCATTTGAATAAAATGATTTTATATTTACCCAGATATTTACCACTATGACATTCTTCATTCCTTTGTGTAGATCCAGATTTCCATCTGGTATCATTTTTCTTCTGCCAGGGGAACTTCCTGTAACATGTTTGTTAAAGATCTGTTGGTGGTGAGTGCTCTCAGTTTTTTTTTTTTTTTTCTTTTTTGCTTGACAAAGACTTTATTTCATCTTCCTTTTTGCAGTGAAGGACAGTAATCCCTGACAGATGGGAACCAAACCAGGTGAAACTTACACTTGCCCCAGCTTACTGCCTTGAGCACAGGGAGGGTAACCCAGACAGAGGCTGGAAATGTTCCTGAGTTGAGGTCCACGGAGGCAAAGTGGCTGAGTGCAGACAGAAAGGTACCAGAGGGAGGAGAGCTGTGCACAGAGAGAACTCTAGAGACACATGGAGGCCCCTGAGTCTTTAGCAGCGTACTGATCAGCACAAACATATGAGGAGACAACCAAAGACCTGAGAAAAAGCACCTGGAAAGACCAGGGGAACGGGGAACGGTGGCCATCGCTCCCACAGTGCCTGTTCCTACAAACCAGATTGGAAAACCTCCTAACTCACAGGATGGAGGACTCAGAGGGGTCTTTCCTCAGCCATGGGAACTGATTAGCTCTAGATTAACCTCTGCTCTGGACCTGCTTAACAATTCTTTTTTTTTTTTAATTTTTTTTTTTTAATGTTTATTTATGTTTGAGACAGAGAGAGACAGACCACGAATGGGGGAGGGGCAGAGAGAGGGAGACACAGAATCGGAAACAGGCTCCAGGCTCCGAGCTGTCAGCACAGAGCCCGACGCAGGGCTCGAACTCACGGACCGTGAAATCATGACCTGAGCCGAAGTCGGCTGCTTAACCGACTGAGCCACCCAGGTGCCCCTTGCTTAACAATTCTTAAAAGAAAGAGCCTAAAGAATCAGTTGCCCTAGTATCACTTATATGTGGAAACAATGACAACAAAAAACGAAACAAAAAGTTGAACTCAGAAATAGTAGAAACATTTGTGGGGGGTGTGTGGGAATGGGGAGAGGTTGTTAAAGGATACAAACTTTCGGTTATAAAGTGAGTGAAGTCTGAAGACCCAATGTAAAACATGGTAACTGTGGTTGATAATATCATATGGTATAATTGAAGTTTTGTAAGACAGTAGAACTTAAATGTGCTCACACACACACACACACACACACACACACACACAAAGGTTATATATGTGAAGTAATGTGTTAATTAAGCTGATAGGGGAATCCTTTCATAGTATATATGTATATGAAATTATCACATTGTATGCTTTAAAAAATACCTTTTTATTTTCAGTTACACCTCAACAAAGCTGGGGTTGGGGGAAGGATTAGTTTCCAAGGAACTTAATTGTGTCCTAGACCAAGTTATTCAAGAATATTTATAGGAATAAAAAAATATCCAGCACCCAACAAGGTACAACTCATAATCTCTGGTACCCAATTAAAGATTACTAAACATGCGAAAAAGATTCAGGAAAACTCAACCCATAATGAAGAGAACAACAACAACAACAACAACAAACAAACAAACACAAAACCAAAACCAGCCAAGCAAAACTAACTGAAAACTGATGCAGATGTTAAATTTGGCACACAAGGAAATTAAAATAGTTGTAACTGGGGCGCCTGGGTGGCTCAGTCGGTTGGGCGTCCGACTTCGGCTCAGGTCACGATCTCACGGTCCGTGAGTTCGAACCCTGCGTCAGGCTCTGGGCTGATGGCTCAGAGCCTGGAGCCTGCTTCCAATTCTGTGTCTCCCTCTCTCTCTGCCCCTCCCCCGTTCATGCTCTGTCTCTCTCTGTCTCAAAAATAAATAAAACGTTAAAAAAAAATTAAAAAAAAATAGTTGTAACTGTAATCCAGATGTTCAAAACATCAACTGGAGTCATGGGAGATATAAAAGAGACCCTGAGTTAAATTCATGGAGGTGAATACTACAGTGTTTGAGATGAAAAATACTCTGGATGGAATTAATGGTAGATTAGATATTGCAGAAGAACACATTAGTGAACTTGCAAACATAGTAATAGAAACAACTCAAAATGAACCACAGAGTAAAAAGGATTAAAAAATATTAAAAGAGCATTCATTAGTGAGCTGCAGGACAGTATGAAACAACCTAATATATATGTAATCAGAGTCTTCCAGGAGGGAAGAGAATAGAAAAAAGTTTGAATAATAATGGCAGAAAAATTTCCAAATTTGTGAAAACTAAAACCCCATAGATCCAAGAAGGTGAGCGAGCTCCAAGCAGGAGAAACATCAGGAAAAAAAAAAAAAATCTAACCAAGGTACATAGTATTATAATTTGCTCAAATCCAGTGATAGAAAAATTTAAAAGCAGCCAGAAAAGAAGACATGCCATAAACAAAGGAACAGAAAGTTGAGGATGATAGTATTGTTTCTCACAAAACAAGAGAGCAACATTTGTGAAGAACTGGAACAACAAAATTCTATCAACCTAGAATTCTAAACTCATATAAATAATCCATAAACAAATGAAATACATGCTTAATTTCAAAAATAGTTGGGAGAACTTATAAAACAACAATTAAATATCATCTTTTGCCCTCTTTCTCTCTTTAGGATCAGTTAAGAAGTAAAACAGAGGAGATAGATGAAGATCAGCATTAAGCTGTATCACGTGGAGAGTTGATTAGAGACTTAGAGAATGGCTTAGATCAATAATCAAATTGGGTTAAATATTAATTATTAACCTCTGAATGTGACACTTGTACAGTGACAGGCATATCCTGACCTGGAAACTGCCACAGGGCTGGATAGACCAGAAGGCACCCTGTCTGAGGGCAGGCAGATCTGGGCTGAGAAGAGCCAAACACGCTCCATTCCTCTCCTTGAAGTCACCAACCAGATAACTTGCTCCTTCCATGTAGGGGTGCATGTGGACAGAGAGTAAGAATCTGCTAACGTTTTGACCATCCTTCCCCTTATGGAAATAGGAGGGGGGTAGAATAAATGTTCTCTCCAACAATAATCAGGAAAAATATAAATTTAAAAAATAACGTAGTTGGTATTAATTTGCAGCCAGGACCTTGGGAGTTTTCATTTTGAGCTGCCCAGAAATGGACTGTGAGATAAGGACTTGAGTGTAAGTGGTGTCTGTAGTGTTTTAGTTATTTGGGCTGTTGTAACAAAACACCACTGACTTTGTGGCTTATAAACAATAGACATTTATTTCTCACAGGCCGGGAAGTCTAAACCTTGTTGTGTCCTCACAAGGCAGATGGGGCAAGGGAGTGCTCTGTGGTCTCTTACAAAGTTTTTTTTTTTTTTTCTATTTATTTATTTTGAGAGAGAGAGCATGCCCACACACATGAGAGAGGGAAGGGCAGAGAGAAAGGGAAAGTGAGAGAGAATCCCAAGCAGGTTCCACACTGTCAGTGCAGAACCTGACATGGGGCTTGAACCCACAAATCGTGAGATCATGACTTGAGTCGAAACCAAGAGTCGGACATTTAACTGGCTGAGCCAACCAGGTGCCCCTGGGGTCTCTTTTATAAGGGCAGTAATCCCACTTATGGGGTTCTTCTCTTGTGATGCAATTACCTCCCAAAGGCCCCACCTCCAAATACCATCACATTGGGGATTATTAGTTTTCAACATAAAAATTTCTGGGGGTGGGGGGATACAAACTTTAGCATATAAAATATTAACATTGGCATATATTACTTCCTATATGGAAGTAATCTCAGGAAATTACTAGTTAAGTCACTGGGGAAATGAGAGAGAAACGAAGGAAGACAGCATGAGTGTTTTATCAAGAAATTTACCACTGTGGGCAACCGGCACTTAAACAATATAAAACACATGTCTTATGCTGCCCTATAGGCAAAGGAGCTGGGATATTCACTAGTCATAGGTTGAAGGTTCCTCTTGGGGTGGGGCTGGGAGGCATTAATTTTCTGGAACTTAATGCAGGCAGAGATTACTCCAGCAGCCACGGAGAGCGCTTAGACATAGGCTTGGAGGTTTTGGCATTTGGAAACTGAACCAGCAAGCAAGGTGCTAAAGGTATTTGGGTGGGGACCCAATAGCACTGACGGCATTCAAAAAATGTTACAACATTTCATTTTCTTTAAATGAGATTTAACCTAATTCCAAGCCCACATCTAGCTAACCTTCAGAAAATATAACATTATCTATTAATGGAGTTCTTCCTGGTCCTTTTCAGGTTCTTCCTGGCTCCTTTCCAGGAAACTCATGCAAAGCAAACTATGTGGGAGGCCATGGGTTTCACTCCACCTTTGTTTGGATCAGAATGGTTTCTACATATGTCTGGAAGTTTTTTTGCTTTCTTGGACTTGGAAAGCTTTGCTATGATCAGGAGCTCCAGTGCTGGGTATTTGCCTCCTCAGGTACCTTTTGTTTTTCCCTTGTTGATCCCAAGTTCACCCAAGGGCACTGTCAGGCAGTCGACCATGGATCTTCATTCTTTGTTGGAACCTGAATGTTTCCAAGTGCATCCTCTGCTCTGATGCTGCCATCCTTCAAAGGAATTCTAGCTCCCTATCACCCTTAGTCCTGAGCAGCACCCTTTCATTTGGCTCAGGACTTGGCAAACCGAAGTAAGAAGACTGGTTGACTGCAGGTTGCTTATGCGATCTCCTGCTCCAACCTTCTCTGAGGCAATGGCAAACAAAAGTCTGTCCATCTGCTCAGATTGGAGGCAAGAGGGAAAAATATGGTAAGAAGAAAACATAAGTTAATAATTCATCATTAGGGGCGCCTGGGTGGCTCAGTCGGTTGGGCATCCAACGTCGGCTCAGATCATGATCTCACAGTCTGTGAGTTTGAGCCCCGCGTCGGGCTCTGTGCTGACAGCTCAGAGCCTGGAACCTGCTTCGGATTCTGTGTCCCTCTCTGTCTCTGCTCTTCCCCTGCTCATGCTCTGTCTCTCTCTGTCTCAAAAATAAATAAAAACATTTAAAAAAATTAAAAAAAATAACTCATCATTATTCTGCTACAATTAAATAGAATGAGCCAGAAAACTTGCTGCTCTTTAACATATGTATTTTTATCATGATGTTGGTGGTTCTCTAGGGCACCACCATGATGTCACCCTTCTGCTGAGGCAACTTTCTCTGACCCGTTGCAGAACTGCATGATAGCTGGTAGCAAGGCAAAATGGGTGTTCTAACATTGAACTAGAATCTTACCAGCAATCAAGATAACCCCATGCTATTAACAAATCACAACCAGGATCAAGTAATCCAATGATCACGAGAGAATAAGCCTCATTGGCTGGAGCATGAATTTCCTGGTTATAAAATTTCACAGTGTCTCTTTGTCTCAACCTTTCTTTTTTGTTGTTGTTGTTACCTTAAAAAAATTAATATACAATAAAATTCACTTTTTAGGGGGAAAAGTTCTATAAGTTTAAACACGTATAGCATATGGAAGCAATAATTTGTACACAAAACAGTTCCATTGCCCCAAAACAATCCCTCATGCTGCCCTTTTGTAGTGACACCCTCCCCTCGCCACAAAATACTGTCAAACATCACCATCACTATAGCTTTGCCTTTTCCAGAATTGTAATATAAATGAAATCATATATCAACTTTGAGACTGAGTTCTTCATTCAGCATAGTGCCTTTGAGATTCTACCATGTTGCTGTTTGGATCAGTAGTGCATTCCTTTTCTTTTTTTTTTTTTTTCAACGTTTTTTATTTATTTTTGGGACAGAGAGAGACAGAGCATGAACGGGGGAGGGGCAGAGAGAGAGGGAGACACAGAATCAGAAACAGGCTCCAGGCTCCGAGCCATCAGCCCAGAGCCTGACGCGGGGCTCGAACTCACAGACCGCGAGATTGTGACCTGGCTGAAGTCGGACGCTTAACCGACTCCGCCACCCAGGCACCCCAATAGTGCATTCCTTTTCATTGCTAAGTAATTCTATGGCGTGCACGTAACATATTTTTTAAAGTTCATTTACCCAACGAAGGACGTTTGAGTTGTTTCTAGTGCTTTGGTGATTATAAATAGAACTACTATAAACATCTGTGTGAATATACCTTTTCATTTCTCTGGGGGAGGTACTAGGTGTGAGGTCATATGATACATGTATATTTATAAGTAACTGGAAAACTGCTTTTTATACTCTACCTGCAATATAAGTCCCCAATTTCCTCTCATCCTCACCAGCTCTCAATATTCTCAGTTTATTTTCTAGTCATTCTAGTAAGTTTTTAGTGATATCTCATGTAGTTTTAATTTGTTTCTCTATCACCAATGTGTTTTCTTCCCTCTGGCTGCCTATAAGATTTGTTTGGTCTTTGATTTCCACAAGTTTTGATATGATAAACCTAGGTGTGTGTGTGTGCGTGTGTGTGTGTGTGCGTGTGTGTGTGTGTGTGTTTAATCTGCTGAGTGTTTTCTGAGTTTATTTGATCTGTGATTAGTATATGCTGTTACTTTTGGAAAATTCTCCACCATTATTTATCTAAGTATTTCTTCTGCCCTATTCTTTCTATTTTTTACTTCTGGGATTCCAACTTTACAATATCAAACCATTTGATATAGCATAGCTCCTAAATGCTCTGTTGAAGGCCTTCTTTTATTGTTCCTTACAGTGTCTCTCTCTCAACTGAAATTACCTATCTTGTATGTTGCCTGTTTTTTCCTTTAGAGTCTTAAACATATTAATCATTGTTGGTTTAAATTCCCTGACTGATTTCCAACACCTGTGTCATATATGAGTCTGTTTCTATTATTTTAGCTTTTCAGATTCAGTTTTCCTTACCTTTTTATATGCCTCTTTTATCTTTCTTTCTTTCTCTTTCTTTCTTTTTCTTTCTTTCTTTCTTTCTTTTTCTTTCTTTCTTTCTTTCTTTCTTTCTTTCTTTCTTTCTTTCTTTCTTTCTTTCTTGTAGAGAACTTCCCATATTTTATAGGATAGAAGATACCAGAAGATATTGAGGTAATTATTTCTTATGCTTGAAGATGGATCTGTTTTCCCCTCTATGTCTTTACTGTGGAGGTTTGTGTGAATTCAGTCAGGAGTTGGAGAGATTTTGAAGACACTTTGTGCTGGGTTACCCTTAGTATACCACGGGCTTCAAACTTCCCTAGTAATACCTTTTTTTTAGAGTGTGGGCTACTTTTTAAAAAATTTTCCTAATGTTTTTATTTATTTTTGAAGGAGAGAGAGAAAGAGAGAGAGAGAGACAGAGCATGAGTGGGGGAGGAGCAGAGAGAGAAGGAGACACAGAATTCGAAGCAGGCTTCAGGCTCTGAGCTGTCAGCATAGAGCCCAACACGGGGCTCAAACTCCTGAACTGTGAGATCATGACCTGAGCCGAAGTTGGAAGCTTAACGACTGAGCCACCCTGGGGCCCCAGAGTGTGGGCTACTTTGCCAGAGGAGTTTTCTCAGTGTCTGCTAACCAGAGAGAGTCTGTTACTTGGACTTCTTCCAGCTGCAACCTACTGTTATTTTGTCAGCGCCTGTTACTGAGTGGTTCGGGGAAGGGGGTTGTTTGTTCTCTGATGTTCTGACTTAGCCTCAGTCTTCAGCAGCAGGCACTGTGAGCCTGAGTCTCAGCAGGAGGCCTGACGAGTGTTCCTGCCCTTCTTCCATCGGTAGTGCTATCCTAGCACATGATCCTGCCATTCCCCAGGGGTAGAGCTTTTAAAAAAATCTGTTCCCTTCTTGTAGCTGCGGTAGGCTTTACCAGTGATCTAAGGTGTAGATTTTTGTTGCTGTTCTTTCTCCTTGCAGATAAAAGCTTTCATTCTACAGGGAAGACGGGAAATAGAGGTCTGGGTGGAGTCTCAGCAGGGGTTGCTGTTCCCACCCCGCACTGTGGATGCAAGCTTTCCCTGTATGAGTCTGGGGAGGCTTGTGGAATAAATTCTGCAAGAGGTTATGAACTCCCTAGGTCTGTGGCTCCAGGGGCTTCACACTGTCTCACTAACCCACCCTTGGCCTTTAGAGATTCTGTTAAATTTCACGAAATCTTCTTATCAGCTTATTTGGAAATTGGCAGTGTTTGCTCCAGGTAAACAAATACTAGGCTTTGTTTCTCTTTGCAGGTGCCTGTTTCTCCCTATAATTGAGTTTGGATATTTGTCCTGTGACCTCAGTTCTTTTATGGGTTCAGGGAAAGTTGTCGGTTTGTTATTTGTCCCAGTATTTCCTGTTGTAAATTGTGGCTGCAATGCTCTTTCCAGCTCTCTACATTTCCAAGAGGGAAACTGGAAATATCAACTGCTTTCTGAGAGTTGTTATGTTTCCAAGGCGTGGCTTTAGGATGAGATATAAAGAAGAGGAAATTCTGTCCTCCCTTCTCCCTTTTTTCTCCTCCCCCTCAACGCAAGGGCATCTTTAGGTCAGCTTCCTCCGTTTTCAGTCACTTTAGTAATTCCACTATCTCTTTCATTTTTTTCCATTTCCTTGTTTTAATGTTTATTTACATGTGTAATTTCTGTTGGCTTAGTTGGTTGAATGTGTGTGTGCACGCCCCTATCCATAGTTTTTGTTACGTCTTTATTTTTGCTAGTTATGTATTGCTGGTAGCCAGGCACAATGCACCACCTCCTCCAGAGGGTTCCTGGCGCACACACTGAGAGGAGCCCTACTCCTCCTGGCTGCACAGCTGTGATTTGGAGAGGAGGTGTTGACTGTTTCTTCTGCACAAGCAGGGGAGTGCAGATGAAGCATTCACACTTCAGGGTCTTACAGATGGAAAAAAGCCCTCCCGGCTCTGTTGTCCCTGAGCTCTTCAAGTGCACACACACTGTATCATTACGAGAAGCACAGCACAGGCACACACGCCCCAACACACCCGTCGCTTCCCGAATAGCGATTCAGATAGATCTTCTTGTTTTCTTTTGGTAAAGCAGTGAGTGAAACTGAACTTACTCTGTGTGTGTGTGTGTGTGTGTGTGTGTGTGTTTAAGTTTATTTAATTTGAGAGAGAGAGCAAGGGAGGGGCAGAGAGAGAGAGAGAGAGAGAGAGACAGTCCTAAGCAGGCTCTTTGCTGTAAGCATGAAGCCTGCTTGGAATTCTCTTTCTCTAAGTAGGGCTAGATCTCAGGAACTGTGAGAACATGACCTGAGCCAAAAGCAAGACTTGGGCGCTTAACCGACTGAGCCACCCAGGTGCCCCCTCTGTTTTTTTTTTTTTTTTAATAGAAAGTATTTTTTATTGATTTCTTTAAAAAAAAATTTTTTTTAATGTTTATTTATTTTTGAGAGAGAAAGAATGTGAGCGGGGGAGGGGCAGAGAGAGAGGGAGACGAGACACAGAATACGAAGCCGGCTCCGGGCTCTGAGCTGTCAGTGCAGACAGAGCCCGATGTAGGGCTCGAACTCACCAACCGTGAGATCATGACCTGAGCTGAAGTCAGACACTTAACCGACTGAGCTACCCAGGCACCCCCTTTATTGATTTCTTTTAACTACAAGAAGTCATATAGAATCCCTTTTAGCTTATTTACATTTTGGTGTACATTCTTCCAGGCTTTTTCTGTTTATAGGGAAAAGAACATGTATTTTAATTTGTAAAAACTCAGGTGAAGGCTAACCCAATTGACTAGTGGTTTTGAAGAAATCGATTAGTAGGGATAACTTTCTTTGATCTTGGCTGCTCAAGGCTTTGCTGTGTAAGCAGGGAAGCAAGGGACGGGAAGCCAAAAAGAAGCTGGGGCTAGTCTGTTAAAGTAAGTGTGCAAAGGGAAGGCAAGAGGTAAAGAAAGGATGTGGGGACACTCTTTCACTTAATAGTGTGGGTGCTTTCATGGCCATCCCTCTCAGCAGAGGGTAGGATCCAGGGCCAGCCTGTAATCAGCAGTGACAGGCACGTTCCCTGGGGAGCAATGCCTCTCTCCATCCGGGCCCTTTCCTCACAGCCTTGTGTCCTCTGGACCTCCACACGGCCTGGGCCTGCATCCCGCCAGGAGAACCGCAGCCCTTTTGTAGCAGCCTCATTGCTAAAAGGTCATTTTGCTCCTGTTTCCCTCTCACTGATGCCGGCTCCCCTGACAGTAGCAGTGCTTTGACTTTGATCTCTAAACACTAGGGCTCCTTGGGGGATGCTCGTGTCAGTAGCAAATGTATACTCATGTCATATCTGTCTGGACAAGGAGGGTGCAGGTAGGGATGTCAAATGTCAGCTCTCTGAATTCGGAATTCTGCTGCCCACTGGGGGTGACCGGGAGGAGCCGGTTCCCCATCCAATGCCCATGTGAATGCACTCCTTCATAATTTATGGCCTTCCGATGCTTCAGAGATGATGAGAATTCATACTGATACAAAATTTAAGATTCGATACAATGAGAGATGTGTCTTAAATCCAATCTGTGGTTTAAGTTTATAACACTGACATGGCACCAGGAATCAGCTTGGCCAGAAATGCAGATCTTGGACAATGCCTGAGCGGATCCGTGGTCTCTGAGGAAGTACAGATATCACTGCACTGGATTATCTCTGATTCACCTAAGAAGAGAAAAGCAGTTTTAATGCTAAGTTAGAGGTATGCATTCTTCCCCAATAGTTGTCCTCACACTGATTGCCATAGCAGGCCTCTCTACTCAATGACTTTGATTCTTTATTGTGACTAATAATTACAGTGTTGATTCTATGTTAGGCAGTGTCTGGACCTTCACCCTTCCATCTGGTGAGATTCACTCTGGGAGCTCCCGCTGACTTGACTGCAAAAGAAAGAAGTATCACCAATGGAGATTAATCCTCCCATCAGTCTGGAGAGAAAGGGCTGCAGACCGCATGTGGATTTGCTCAGCACGCTACTGTCCTTATTAAACAGCCAACGGGACAAAAGGAAACAAGGCCTTTCCTCTTCCAAAGGAGTTCTGTGCCAAAAATGTATTAGCCGGTCAAGGGCCACACGTTCAGGTCAAAATGCACTTTTTTTTTCTAGACACACAGTTCTAACATGTGATAATAATGTTGGGCATAGGCAGTTTGGAGTAGATAAGGCATCCTTAACCAGGGTTGGGAAAAAAGGTAAGTCAGACTTCACGAAGGAGGTCAAACCTGCAGGAGTCATTCACTTATTCGTAATTTATTGGTCCATTTAACAAATATTATGGAATGCTAATTTCATCTTCTGCTAGGTGTAGTGGGCTGAATATTGGCCCTTCAAAATGTATGTCCATGTCCTAATTCCCAGAACCTGTGAATATTACTTTCTAAGGCAAAAGATGTGATTAAGTTAATGGTCTAGAGAGGAGTTTATCCTAGATTGTCTGGGTGGGGCCTAAATATAATCACGTGTATCCTTAAGAGAAAAGAAGGTGATGTGAAGGTGGGGCCAGGCACCCACCAACCAGAGAATGCCGGAGGCTTGGAGCGGGGAATGGGGCAGACTCACCCCCAGAGTCTGGGAGAGGGCACAGCTCTGCTCACACTGTGTTTCAGTGTGATGTTGGCCTTCCCTCGAATTTGTGGTCTAGTGCAGGTTTAGGGCCACAAATATGTGGCTTATGATTAGAGTGATGAGATCCCAGGCCCCAACAGAAGCCATGGCTGATATTGGTAAGCAGAGATGGGGGAGGTTGAAGCTAGGGGCAGGGAAGGGGCAAGCAAGTCGTGCCTACAGTGCTGAAGAACCTGTTTTTTGAAGCCCATCTGCCCTGATATCTTTTACTGATATCAATGTGACAAATTTCTTTAAAAAAATATTAATATTATTATATTCTTATATGTTATATTAATAACATGATAAATATTATTATTATTAATTATATATACAATAATATTAATATTATTTTTTGATTATAAAAGGAATATACACATGTTGAGGAAAACTGGAAAAAATACAGAAAGATATAAAGAACAGAAATTAAATTTGTCCAGGGGCGCCTGGGTGGCCCAGTCAGTTGAGTATCCAACTTTTGATTTTGGCTCAGGTCATGATCTCCTGGTTCCTGAGGTGGAGTCCCAGGTGGGGCTCTGCTCTGACAGTGCAGAGACTCCTTGGGATTCCCTCTCTTCTTCTCTCTGGCTCCTCCCCTGCCTGAACAGGCACATGTACACACTCTCTCTCAAAATAAATAAATAAATAAATAAATAAATAAATAAACATTAAAAAATTGAATTTATCCATAATCCTACTGTCCAGAGGTAATCCTTGTGAATGTTTCCAATTATTAATGCACGTACACACAATAGGCATCTGGTCAGATGTCATTTCTGCATTGTTGTGACTGTCATCTCACATTTATGAATGGGTGGCTTAGACTTCTGGGTACAAGGAAAAGAAATGCTCTCAGTCTGAAGTAAGAAAAAGGGTTTGGGTTTTAGGATGTACTAGCCAGGATCAGCTAGGTTATGCCATGGTCACCAAATAGTGTGAAATCCTGAAGGTTTATTGCTTGTGCACATGACAAATCCACTGTGAACTGAAGTGGAAAGTGGTGGTTGGGGGGCCCTGTTGGCCATTGTCCCTAGAGTCTCTGCTTGAAGATGTGCTGCCACCTGGAATGTTGGAATGCCACTGGCCCCTGAAGCAAAGAAAGACAGAAAGGAGGACCACTCATGGGTTTTTTGCTGTCTCCGTCCACAAGTGACACACATCATCTTTCCTCACAACCCATTGGCACAGCTGGGACACGGCCGTGCCTAACCGAAAATGGCTGGGAACCGTAGAGGAGAGCAGTGCGCATTTGATTCTATTAGAATAGAGTGTTGCTTGACTTTGTTGCCGAGAACGAAACATACGTGGACCATATTTCAATGGACACGAACAACCATCAGGCTCTGAGGCAGGTGGGGGAAACAATGGCTGCCTCAGGGGTCTCTTTCATGCTTTCTTTGCTAAGTCTGTCTTGTCAGGTCGGCCAAGTAGGAGCAGAAATCCATTTCCCTCAAAGTGCCTGTCCTCCCACAAAAGATGGGTGTAGGCAAAACTCTCCCAAATACCAGCACTGAGAGTATTTGGAACTTATTTTTTCGGTTCAGACTTCAACTTGGTGGGAGGGTCCCAAACTGATAGGGCGCTGAAGAAAAATCTTTCTTGGAGTCAAAGAAGTAGAGGGAAGGTAATTAGTAGAAGTCAATATTCATCTCTACCTTATATTTGGGTTTTATTGATCTCATGTTCTGATGCATGCACGTGTGTTTAATTTTAGCACAGTTTATTAAATCAAAAATCAGAAGTAGTACAGTAAAAATAAGAAGAAAACCTGTAATTCCTTCACTAACCCCTGCCCTATATTATCCGAATTACTTCTGCATGGAAATCTCCTTATTAGTAATGGTAAGAAATTGAAGCTTCGTGAATTGGACTCTAATTTTAAGAACACATCACTGGAAGTTTCCTCTGTGGCAAAGGAAGCCCTGGTGGTTCCAGAGCCAGGAATTTTCAAAACGAGAAGATAACTTTGGATGTTCGTGGGCCCAAGAGGGGAGCCTGGGCAATGGAGTGAGGCGACCTTAAATAATTTCCAGAAGGGATTAAAGGGCTTTCAGAGCTCAGTGAAATTGCCACCTGTCCTTGCCCCTGGCAGGGGAATGCAGAAAAATTTTGGGATTAGGCTTCAGCATTGTTTCCAGGAGAGCTATCTCTGCAAAAGGAACTTTTATTCCAATTCTATTCAGAGCTCCAGTTTGATCAGGCTGGGCTTATGCGCCCAGAGAGAAGGTATGTGGTTACCCTGGAGGTTTTATGTTCTCTGAGCACCCATGCAGGGCATTGTACATGAAAGGAACTTCTGGAATCCTTAAATTTCTAAAGGCTCCAGTTAAAAACTGGAGGATTCATACTCCTCTTCTCCTTAATTGGGCCCCTACTCTTCATACTTGAGTAACATGTTGCTCATACTTTGAGCATTCTCATTAACATTCACAAGTGAGGACACTGAGGGTGACAGAGGCCAGGCAATTTCCCAAGGTCATGCAGTTTGTAAGGGATGGAGCTGCTATGGAAACCCAAGTGTGTCAAATTCCTAACCGGTGCTCTGTGTCTACCAGGCCAGAGCAAGCTTTGCTGAACGTTTCTTCAAAAGCTAGGATCAGAAGGGGAACAGAGATCAAGGTGAACTAGAGTTAGGCTGACAATTCAGTAAAAGATAACGCATGATATTTTCAGAGAGAGGACAGATATGAGGGCAAAAACAACAATTTGGGACATAAGGTCTTTGTACATTTGACAAAAATGCAGTTGAAAAGTGGATAACATAGTCTCCTGCATGTCTGCTGCCATTTTGATAAAATTATTTCTTTGTCCATGTAACTAAAATTTTTATTTCTTTTCCCCCTGTGATATAGAGTTTCATGTTGACATCATCTTGAATTTATCTTTGGCAGTACCTGGCTTTACCTGTGTTCTCAGTATAACCTCACCTGAGGTCAAGATGTAAAGGACTTCCTGGCACATACGCATTTTTTTTTTTTTTTTGAGTTTCCCATGTCCATTAGTTGTGCTTCACAGAGGGTATCATGACTGGAGACTGTGGAGTTGAGTTCAAGTACTCTACTATCTCTACTTAGTAGTTGAATTTTTAGTTTCTCTTTAAGGGTATAGCTGACAGATATATTTGCATTTATGGTACCCTGGTGGAATCTCAGCTTTTCTGGGACTCTCACAAATTCACAGTGTAATTCATATCTGAGTTACATGGACCACAGCAGGAACAAAGCCACTGATGTAGTTTGGGATCTTGTGTGATTTGGGAGGCAATGAGAGACGTGAGGGAGGGCCTGCATTCCTGTGACGTTAACCAGTCTGACTTACACAGTTACCAGATGGATCCATTCCATACAACTTCCAGCTACTAATACTGAAATCAGCATATGCATCAGCATTAGAAAAAGCACTAGGTATTCGAAGAGAATCAGGAGCGAGCATAGAAAGCGATCTACCTAGACAATTGGAGTAATTATGCCAGGGAAAGAGGATTAATGGTAGACATTAAGAGAGTGAAAACATATGGTATCTGTCTTTCTCTGTATGACTTATTTCATTTAGCATAACTGGGTGTTGTATGGAAACCAATTTGACAGTAAATTTCATATTAAAAAACCCCAAAATAAATAAATAAACTTTTAAAATAAATTATTTAAAAAAAGAGAGTGAAAAGAAGTCTAAGTAGCATCCTCATTGAGTGTTGAGGCCATAAAAAGAGCAGTTTCCATGCAAAAAGAGAATTATGAGCAAGAAGGATTCTCAGACATTAAAAACATTTCAGAAATTAAAAATAAAAAAATAAAAACTCATTAAAATAATCTTATTTCTTCTTTGTGCCTTTGTTTCAACCATCATATTTTCTATAATGGAAATGTACTATTTTTTTAGAGTTAGGAGATTTCAACGAAGATTATTAAAAGATTTAAAGCCTTGGGTTTCATTTCTTTTTTATTTTTTTAAAATTTATTTTTTATTTTACAAATGGTTTTAATATTTCCATAATTTGACTTTTGATCATAAAACTCTTACCAACTAGCCAAAGTTATTTTCAATTTCAATTTTAGTCACAAGAAAACAGTGTAAGCTACAATGCAAAAATTGGCCTCCCGTATCAACATGCTAAAAATAAAAACATTGTATATCAGCATCTTTTTCTGACTCCAAATTCACATGCCCTTTATATATCTTTAACTGAGTTAATAGTGTTCTGGAACTACATCCTGCAAACATTAAGAAATCTTCAGGGCCAGGAAATATTAGGGGTATTCCATAATTCAATATATAGAATGAAACAACACTCTTGATGTATTTGCTATTTTTGAAGGCAAAGGAAGGAATTTGATTTTGACCAAGAAGCCACTGCCAAAAGAATTATGCTTTAAGTAGCAGATGCATTTTTCACTTTGGGGAATAAGATAAGCTGAAGAAATAAAAAAGACTAGAGCTCCCATTTTATACAATTTCACTTACAACCTAAAAACAACCATTCTTAAGAGTTTTTCTTTGCCAATTTTAAAGCAGGTGGAATGGAACCTCAGATGAAAACAGCAGGATGGCGAGAAAGGCAGGGAAACAAAATTCTGTTGGGAATTGCAGATTGTACAAGAACGACAGACAGGGAAGAGTGACATGGACGTTGAACATGACTCAGTAACGTAACCCTGTTACTAGGCTGGGGAATATGTACTGGGTAAAGATAAAGAGAAGTATAAAAAGTGGAAACCGACGGTTCTGTTTTTCATTCTGCATGCCATACTTTAAAGCACTGTTTTCATTTACATAATGGAACACCAAAACCTTTGGTAGAAGGGTGGGGCTTTAAAGAGACTAAGGTAAACAAGTTTTAGAAAATAAGAACTCTGAAGGTACATGAAAGAATTTAACGCTTTGAAATCAAGTAGAATAAGGTGAGGGCATAAGATATCCAGATCAAAAAAAAAAATTTTTTTAATTTTGTATTTATTCAATATGAAAAAAGAAGCAAGGCTAATTCATGAACTATGTGCAAACATAGGTAAGTGCTTGTAGCTTGCTCCCGTAGGGTGTTTTTCCTTTGCTGTGAGAAGAATCACAGGGTAAGGACTAAATTGTAGCAGGGAAGAGTCAGGTGTAAAAAAGTTAAATTCATAGTCATGTCATGTTATTACATACTGATGTTATCAGATGGAGATTATAGAATTTTGTAGAGTGGAGCTGGGGAGGGGCAGAGAAAGGAAGGTAGAGAATTATTCATTCTATAGTTGTCTGGGATGGTTTTTTCCCCCCAAACACCTGTGTCTCAAACAAAGAACTCTGCTAATTTTTAGTAAATAATCCAGATAGACAGGTCTAGCCTCTTTGGAAGCTGGCTCTTTGGGAGTGGTTTAGAGACTGTGGAAGGTGAGTTCTGGATGTGTGGTCCTTGGAGGGCAGATGTAAGTGTTGCATTCCTGCATTCCTGCTGGAGCTGGGAGGGGCAGTGGTGCAGGAGTAGGTGCAAAGGAAGGAAAGGCTTTGATAAAGATGAAGAGCAAAATCAGAAGACCGAGCAGGGTGAGTCTTGCGACTGCCAGGCATAGAACAGGATACAACAAGGGGTAGCTTACCCAGCCCAGCACACAAGTGTCTGAGCCTGCTGGCTCCATGCAACCTACCCTAATTCGATAAACTCTGACCTTGTAATTCGGACAAAGACCGCCATATTTGTCTTAGTATTTCCAGTACAATGAACTGATAATGGTAGAATAAATGTATGAATAAATAAATTCAAGGAGCTCCTGCCTCTTGTTATCTAGTGCAAGAATATCCAATAAAGGTATAATGGGAAAGGCAAACGCAAGACATGGATGTAATTTAAAATTTTCTAGTAGCTGCATTGAGAGTAAAAAGAAACAAGTGAAATTAATTTTAATAATACATTCTTATTTAACCCAACATATGTAAAATACTGTCATTTCAACGTGTAATAAATATAAAAGTTATTGAGATATTTTAAATCTATTTTTTGTATTAAGCTGTTACACTCCAGAGTAAATATTACAGTAATAGCATGCTGCAATTCAGACTAGCCACATATCAAATTTTTAATAGCCCATATGTGGCTAGTGGCTACTGTGTTGGGCAGTACAGGTCTATATTCTGCTTGCATTTATGTTTTAATTTTTGTAATGTATTGGCTCAAAAGTAAAATTATGTTCTTTCCAAAGTAAGCTAGCTAATTCATTCTTTCATTAAATAAGATGACTGTCTCTTTCTCTATTTAATTATTTGACAGTTTCTTAATAATTGCTTTATATATAAAATGAATCGTTTTCTAAATCATCAACTCTTGTAGGATTTCAGTCTTAACAAGAATAAATACACATTGTACTGATCGAATTTCAAAGGAACAGCTCAGGGTCCGAAGGAAGAAAGTCTCATTTCTGAGCCTGAAAGCTCTGCAACCCACGTCCCCACCACCCGCCCCCACCACCCGGATCATTTAGGCTAATCAGTGAGACTTGCCCCCCGCCCACGTCCATCAGGACCTGTCCAATTTGCTAAAACCGTGTCCTAGCCCATAACAGTAATAATGACAATGATTAACATTTATTAAGTTGTGTTTTAAGCACATAATCCGATGTTCTCTGAACATTACTGCATCAGCTCTCACAGTAACAGCATAAGATAGGTAGATCTTCCAATTTGGGAGACTAGGAAGTTTTAGAGTCCCTTCAGATGGTACAGGTGGTAAGAAACAAAGCGAGGCTGCAAACCCCGAGCTGATCTAGCGCCAAGGTCTGCATGCCTAACTCGCATAGACACTGTCTGCTCCCCTCATGTTCCTTGGCTCCCCATCTCATGTCATTCTGAACTCCTCCCAAACTTCCCTAATTAGCTTCCTTCTCTGAGCAGAGCTCTATGATCACACACAGAGTCAGTGCCTTGCAGAATTTGCTAATTTTGCAGTTTCTGAGAAGGAATAATTCTCTCAACATCTCTAACCCTCTAGTTCAATTGGGACACAGTGGCCCCATGATCTCACTACCCTGCCTTGCTCTAGAAGACACTGTCTACAGATCGATGCACGTTTGTCCACAGTGATGCTTTCTGAGGAACAGTGGACAGTGTTCAAGCAGGGCACATCCTTGGCCAGAAAACCAAAACACATCCAACACTTCACTTTTCTTTGCTCATTTTCCCCTCTTCTGCAATGTCACCAAAGCAGAAAACAACCCACCTTAGCTACAGGAGGACTTGAAAATTTAGCACTCACTTTAGGGAAATAATTATTGATTCATTTGTTTCTGAGTTACCCCTAGTCCTATGGGTGTTTGGAGACTGCATTAGTTTCCTGAGGCTACTGAAACAAATTAACATAGCTTAATGACTTAAAATAATAGAAATTTCTTCCCTCACAGGTCTGGAAACCAGAAGAAATGAAATCAAGGTGTTGGCAGGGCCACACCCCCTTCAAAGGTTCTAGAGGAAAAGCCCTCCTTGCATCTTCCAGCTTGGTGTCTCCTGGGAGTCCTTGGCTTGTGGTGCCATAACTGCAATCACTGACTCTATCTTTGTCTTCACATGCCCTTCTTTAATTAAAAAAATTTTTTTTAAGTGTTTATTTATTTTTGAGACAGAGAGAGACAGAGCATGAACGGGGGAGGGTCAGAGAGAGGGAGACACAGAATCTGAAACAGGCTCCAGGCTCTGAGCTGTCAGCACAGAGCCTGACGTGGGGCTCGAACTCACGGACCGCGAGATCATGACCTGAGCTGAAGTCGGCCGCTTAACCGACTGAGCCACCCAGGCGCCAACATGCTCTTCTTTGTGTCTCTGTGTTCTCTTCTCTTCTTGTAAGGATACCAATAATTGGATTTAATCCAGCATGATTAGATCTCTAGATCCTTAACTAATTACATCTGCAAAGATCTTGTTTCCAAATAAGGTCACTTGCTGAGGTTCTGGGTGGACAAGAATTTTGGGGGGATACTATTTATCCCACTTAGGGACATGTGTGTCATGTAGAGCCCTCTCATGTGACTACTAACAGGTGCCCACAATGCACAGTACCAGCATTTGATGAAGATGACACCATTTTCCCCTTGGATCTTGGCATCAAGAAAGATAGAGGGAGGCAGAAAACTGTAAAGGTCATGGATACTTAAAATTGAAGGAATAAGCAGCCCTTGAACTCATTTCTTTCTTTCTTTCTTTCTTTCTTTCTTTCTTTCTTTCTTCCTTCCTTCCTTTCTTTCTTTCTTCCTTCCTTCCTTTCTTTTTTTTTTTGAGAGAGAGAGAGAGAGCACGTGCCCATGAGCAAGGAGGGGCAGGGGCAGAAGGAGAGAAAGGGAGAGAATACCAAGCAGGCCCCACGTTCCATACAGAGCCTGATGCAGGGCTCAATCCCACAACTGTGAGATCATGACCTGAGCTGAAATCAAGTGTCAAATGCTCAACCCACTGAGTCACCCAGGCGTCCCAGCCCTTGCTCCTTCTGATCCCACTGTGTTTTACACTTTCTGTCAGGGAGTTCCTTCCTTCCTTCCTTCCTTCCTTCCTTCCTTCCTTCCTTCCTTCCTTCCTCTCTCCTTCCTTCTGACTCTTTCTCAGAGCTTTCACTCTGGGGAAAGCCAGGTACCTTGTTTTGGGTAGCTCTATGGAGCCCACCTGGCAAGGTGGCTCTGGGCAGCATCCAGCAATGACTTCAGGTCCTCAGTCCCTGGAGGATAACCCTGGGGGAACTGAATTCTGTCAACAGTCACATGGATGAGCTTGGAAATGGATCCTTGCCACCACTGACCCCTAAGATGACTGCTGCTCTGGCCAAGAGCTTGATTAAAGACCATGAGAGACCTTGAGTCAAAGACCCCCTGCTAAGCTGAGCCTGGATTCCTGACCCACAGAAACTGTGAGATAATAAATGAGGCTGAAGTTGCTAAGTTTTGGGTTGTTATGCAGTAATAGGTAATTAACACAGTTGCTGACTACCCTTATGCCAAACTCAGATGCCTCACGTGAGAAATAGAATTTCCAAGCAGGGAGAGAATCTTGGAGACCATTGATCTAACTCCTTCATTGTACAGATATGAAGACTCAGGCTCAGAGAGGGGGTGTGACCTGACCAGGGTGCACATTGAGGAGTGGTGGAATCAAGGTGACTTGTGTTGGATCCCAAGGTCACCCAGTGCTATGTTCACAACTCAGCAGCTACCTCAGCTGAGAAATTGGTGTTTGCACCAAATGCATAATGTGATGACTGTCACCTTAGTGATGATTTTATATCAGCCACAGTTTAATTGTTTACATGTTGGGAGCGATGCCTCAAATTAATTCTGAAAAATGGAAAGATATTTAATATATATTCAATATGTTTTATGTGATAAAATATGTCATAACACAGTAAAACCTTGGGTTTCAAGTAACTTGTTCTGCGAGTGTTCCACAAGATGAGCAAACATTTCTAATAAATTTTAACTTGATGAGTGAGTGATGTCTTCCAATACGAGTAGTGTGTGATGCCGAATGTCACATGATCACAACTAAGCCAATGGTTCTTTTCTCTCTCTCTCTCTCTCTCTCGCTCTCGCTCTCGCTCTCGCGTGCGCGCACGTATTCACTGCAGGATTGTGGGTGATCATCTCCCATGCTCAGATGCTTGGTCTCAGGCTTTGGTGTTTGCAGAAATCAGTAATTTGTTTCAGAACATTGGAAGGTGCCCACAACTGGCACTAGTGTATTTTTTCATTTCAAAGCACGCATGGACGGTCCTTTGCTTTTCCACAGAAGAGTAAGCTTAGGAGTGCTTTGCTTCATTCTAGGTCAGCCCGTCTGCAAATATAGACCTTTTCTTTTGCTGCCTTATCGCCAGTTACATTAAATTTGGTATGACAAGAATTTATTAATACTGTACAGTAGTCAACATCTGTGTGAGCACATACAATGGCCCCCATGCAGAAAAAGGTTCCGTTGAGCCAATAGATAGCAGTGATTCCATTGGTTATAGTGAAAGTCGGCCTACACAATTACCCTCCTTTCTCTTGTTTCCCTCACACCAGCCACGAAGGTTTTCAAAGGTAAATGCAGTTAATTTGTTTATTCTTTTTTATAGTTTGTATTTCTTTATTATTTTGTATTATATTATGGTATTATAATCATTTTTATATGAATATTTTTGGGTTGTGGAATGAATCATCGGAGTTACCATTATTTCTTATGGGGAAATATGCTTTGATATACAGGTGCTTTGGATTACAAGCATATTTCAAGAACAAGTTATGCTCACAAACCAAGGTTTTACTGTAATTATGTATTGCATATCATATGAATTATATAATGTTATGATATGAATTATATAATAATAAATTATACTTATAATCCTTACATGTAAACAGCTTTCACATATGTTCTTTGAAACTATCCCACAATATGAGCAATTATTTCTATTTTACAGATAAGAAAACTGAGGCACAAGCATGTCACATTGCTTGCCTGTGTTCATAGCCAGGACCTGAATTCAAATCTTTGATCCCAGCCTCCAGGGACTGCTGCCCAATTATTACACCCTGTTAGGACCCTCTTGCACCATCTGGTGCCATGGCCAGGCCCATGCCCTTGACATACCTGCTGTTCTTTTTGGTTAGGCAGCTATTCTACCTCTATCCTGGTGTCATCTCTGTCATTTGTGTAAGATTATGCTGTGTGAAATAAAGACTATTTTCAAGATTTTGTGTGTGTGTGTCTCAGATCTTAATGACAAATATTAACAATCAGTAATAATAGTCAAGGGAGTAGAGTAGAGAAAAAAAGAAAGTAAACGTAGCAAAATAGCATCCCCACTGTGACTTCCACTCAGAGGTTAAAAAAGCAAAGTCATCTGTTTTCTCAAAATTAGCAGGAAGCCTCCCTGTCTCCTGTACTCCTTGCTGAAACCCATTTAACCAGTGGAAGTATCACGTAGAGGCTTTAAAAGGTAGCATTGCATTTGAGACAGATTTGACATAGTCTACTTTATACAACTCAGCACCAGGATGTGATGGCAGACTTCTGCGCAAGGTGTATGATATGGACCCCCAGGACACCCTTTTGTAGCAAGACTTCTTTTTTTTTTTTAATTTTATTTTTTATTTTTTAAAATTTACATCCAAATTAGTTAGGATATAGTGCAACAATGATTTCAGGAGTAGATTCTCAATGCCCCTTAACCATTTAGCCCATCCCCCCTCCCACAACCCCTCCTGTGACCCTCAGTTTGTTCTCCATATTTATGAGTCTCTTCTGTTTTGTCCCCCTCTCTGTTTTTATATTATTTTTGTTTCCCTTCCCTTATGTTCATCTGTTTTGTCTCTTAAAGTCCTCATATGAGTGAAGTAATATGATTTGTGTCTTTCTCTGACTGACTAATTTCACTTAGCATAATACCCTCCAGTTCCATCCACGTAGTTGCAAATGGCAAGATTTCATTCTTTTTGACTGCCAAGTAATACTCCATTGAATATATATACCAAATCTTCTTTATCCATTCATCCATCGATGGACATTTGGGCTCTTTCCATACTATGGCTATTGTTGATAGTGCTGCTATAAACATGGGGGTGCATGTGTCCCTTCGAACCAGCACACCTGTATCCCTTGGATAAATGCCTAGTAGTGCAATTGCTGGGTCTTAGAGTAGTTCTATTTTTAGTTTTTTGAGGAACCTCCATACTGTTTCCCAGAGTGGCTGCACCAGCTTGCATTCCCACCAACAATGCAAAAGAGGTCCTCTTTCTCTGCATCCTCGCCAACATCTGTTGTTGCCTGAGTTGTTAATGTTAGCCATTCTGACAGGTGTAAGGTGATATCTCATTGTGGTTTTGATTTGTATTTCCCTGATGATGAGTGATGGTGAGCATTTTTTCATGTGTCAGTTGGCCATCTGGAAGTCTTCTTTGGAGAAGTGTCTATTCATGTCTTTTGCCCATTTCTTCACTGGATTATTTGTGTGTTGAGTTTAATAAGTTCTTTATAGATTTTGGATACTAACCCTTTATCTGATATGTCATTTGCAAGTATATTCTCCCATTCTGTCGGTTGCCTTTTAGTATTGCTGATTGTTTCCTTTGCTGTGCAGAAGCTTTTTCTTTTGATGAGGTCCCAGTAGTTTATTTTTGCTTTTGTTTCCCTTGTCTCCAGAGATGTGTTGAGTAAGAAGTTGCTGCGGCCAAGATCAAAGGGGTTTTGCCTGCTTTCTCCTTGAGGATTTTGATGGCTTCCTGTCTTACATTTAGGTTTTTCATCCATTTTGAGTTTATTTTTGTGTATGGTGTAAGAGAGTGGTCCACGTTCATTTATCTGCATGTAGCTGTCCAGTTTTCCCAGCACCACTTGCTGAAGAGACTGTCTTTATTCCATTGGATATTCTTTCCTGCTTTGTCAAAGATTAGTTGGTCATATGTTTGTGGGTCCATTTCTGGGTTCTTTATTCTGTTCCATTGATCTGAGTGTCTGTTCTTGTGCCAGTACCATACTATCTTGATGATTACAGCTTTGTAGTATAGCTTGAAGTCTGGGATTGTGATGCCTCTTGCTTTGGTTTTCTTTTTCAAGATCTCTTTGGCTATTTGGGGTCTTTTCTGGTTCCATACAAATTTTAGGATTATTTGTTCTAGCTCTGTGAAGAATGCTGGTGTTACTTTGGTAGGGATTGCATTGAATATGTAGATTGCTTTGGGTAATATTGACATTTTAACAATATTTGTTCTTCCTATCCAGGAGCATAGAATATTTTTCCATTTTTTTGTGTCTTCTTCAATTTCTTTCATAAGCTTTCTATAATTGTCAGTGTATAGATTTTTCACCTCTTTGGTTAGATTTATTCCTAGGTATTTTATGGTTTTTGGTGCAACTGTAAATGGGATCGATTCCTTGATTTCTCTGTCACTTCATTGTTGGTGTATAGGAATGCAACCAATTTCTGTGCATTGATTTTATATCCTGCAACTTTGCTGAATTCATGAATCAATTCTAGCAGTTTTTTGGTGGAATCTTTTGGGTTTTCCATATAGAGTATCATGTCATCTGTGAAGAGTGAAGTTTGACCTCCTCCTGGCCGATTTGGATGCCTTTTATTTCTTTGTGTTGTCTGATTGCAGAGGCTAAGACTTCCAATACTATGTTGAATGACGGTGGCGAGAGTGGACATCCCTGTCTTGTTCCTGACCTCAGGGGGAAAGCTGTCAGTTTTTCCCCATTGAGGATGATATTAGCGTTGGGTCGTTCATATATGGCTTTTATGATCCCGAGGTATGCTCCTTCTATCCCTACTTTCTTGAGGGTTTTATCAAGAAAGGATGGTGTATTTTGTCAAATGCTTTCTCTGCATCTATTGAGAGGATCACATGGTTCTTGTCCTTTCTTTTATTGATGTGATGACTCATGTTAATTGTTTTGCAGATATTGAATCAGCCCTGCATCCCAGGTGTAAATCCCACTTGGTCGTGGTGAATAATTTTTTTAATGTATTGTTGGAGCCGGTTGGCTAATATTGGTCTTGTTGAGGATTTTTGCATCCATGTTCATCAGGGAAATTGGTCTATAGTTCTCCTTTTTAGTGGGGTCTCTATCTGGTTTTGGAATCAAGGTAATGCTGGCTTC
Organism: Panthera tigris; assembly: GCF_018350195.1. Taxonomy (NCBI): domain Eukaryota; kingdom Metazoa; phylum Chordata; class Mammalia; order Carnivora; family Felidae; genus Panthera; species Panthera tigris. The sequence goes on along the minus strand of NC_056664.1, from coordinate 78,749,568 downwards.
ATAGAAAGAGTTTGGAAGTTTTCCTTCCATTTCTATTTTTTTGGAACAATTTCAAGAGAATAGGTGTTAACTCTTCCTTAAATGTTTGGTAGAATTCCCCTGGAAAGCCATCTGGCCCTGGACTCTTGTTTTTTGGCAGATTTTTGATTACTAATTCGATTTACTTACTGGTCATGGGTCTGTTCAACCTTTCTATTTCTTCCTGTTTCAGTTTTGGTCGTGTATATGTTTGTAGGAATTTGTCCATTTCTTCCAGATTGCCCATTTTACTGGCATATAATTGCTCATAATATTCTTTTATTATTGTTTTTATTTCTGCTGTGTTGGTTATGATCTCTCCTCTTTATTCTTGATTTTATTTATTTGGGTACTTTCCTTTTTCTTTTTGATCAAGCTGGCTAGTGGTTTATCAATTTTGTTAATTCTTTCAAAGAACCAGCTTCTGGTTTCATTGATCTGTCCTACTGTTTTTTTGGTTTTGATAGCATTAATTTCTGCTCTAATCTTTATTATTTCCTGTCTTCTGCTGTTTTTGGGTTTTACTTCCTGTTCTTTTTCCAGTTCCTTAAGGTGTAAGGTTAGGTTGTGTATCTGAGATCTTTCTTCCTTCTTTAAGAAGGCCTGGATTGCTATATACTTTCCTCTTATGACCGCCTTTGCTGCATCCAAGAGGTTTTGGGTTGTGGTGTTATCATTTTCATTGACTTCCATATACTTTTTTAATTTCCTCTTTAACAGCTTGGTTAGCCCATTCATTCTTTAGTAGGATGTTCGTCAGTCTCCAAGTATTTGTTACCTTTCCAAATTTTTTCTTGTGGTTGGTTGATTTTGAGTTTCATAACATTGTGATCTGAATATATGCAGGGTATGATCTCGATCTTTTTGCAATTATTTAGGGCTGATTTGTGTCCCAGTATATCGTCTATTCTGGAGAACGTTCCATGTGCACTGGAGAAGAATGTATATTCTGCTGCTTTAGGATGAAATGTTCTGAATATATCTGTTAAGTCCATCTGGTCCAGTGTGTCATTCAAAGCCATTGTTTACTTGTTGATTTTTTGATTAGATGATCTGTCCATTGCTGTGAGTGGGGTGTTGAAATCTCCTACTATTATGGTATTACTATCGATGAGTTTCTTTATGTTTGTGATTAATTAATTTATATATTTGGGTGCTTTCACATTTGGTGCATAAATGTTTACAATTGTTAGGTCTTCTTGGTGGATTGACTTCTTGATTATGATATAATTCCCTTCTGCATCTTTTGATACAGTCTTTATTTTAAAGTCTAGATTGTCTAAGTATGGCTACTCCAGTGTTCTTTTGTTGACCATTAGCATGATGGTTCTCTATCCCCTTATTTTCAATCTGAAGGTGCCTTTAGGTCTAAAGTGGGTCTGTTGTAAACAGCATATAGATGGATCTTGTTTTCTTACCCATTTTCTTACCCTATGTCTTTTGATTAGAGCATTGAGTCCATTGATGTTTAGAGTGAGTACTGAAAGATATGAATTTATTGACATTATGATACTTGTAGAGTTGGAGTTTCTGGTGGTGTTCTCTGGTCCTTTCTAATCTTTGTTGCTTTTGATATATATATATATATATATATATATATATATATATATTCATCCTTTCTCCCTTCAGAAAGTCCCCCTTAAAATTTCTTGCAGGGCTGGTTTAGTGGTCACAAACTCCTTTAATTTTTGTTTTCCTGGGAAACTTTTAATCTCTCCTTCTATTTTGAATGACAGCCTTGCTGGATAAAGAATTCTTGGTTGCATATTTTTCTGATTAAGCACATTGAATATATCCTGCCACTCCTTTCTGGCCTGCCAAGTTTCTGTGGATAGGTCTGCTGCAAACCTGATCTGTCTTCCCTTGTATGTTAGGGACTTTTTTTCCCTTGCTGCTTTCATGATTCTCTCCTTGCCTGAGTGTTTTGTGAATTTGACTATGATATGCCTTGTTGATGGTCGGTTTTTGTTGAATCTAATGGGGGTCCTCTGTGCTTCCTGGATTTTGATGCCTGTGTCTTACCCCACGTTAGGAAAGTTTTCTGTTATGATTTTCTCGCATAACCCTTCTACCTCTATTCTCTTTCTTCCTCTTCTGGGACCCCTATGATTCTGATGTTCCTTTTTAATGAGTCACTGATTTCTCTAATTCTTAAATCGTACCCTTTTGCCTTCGTCTCCCTCTTTTTTCTGCTTCATTATTCTCTATAAGTTTGTCTGCTATATTGCTGATTCTCTGTTCTGCCTCATCCATCCTTGCCACCGCTGCATCCATCCGTGATTGCAGCTCAGTTATAGCATTTTAATTTCATTCTGGCTATTTTTTACTTTTTTTATTTCTGCAGAAAGGGATTCTAACCTATTTTCAACTCCAGCTAGTATTCTTATTATCGTGGTTCTAAATTCTGACTCAGACATCTTGCTTGTATCTGTGTTGGTTAAATCCCTGGCCGTTGTTTCTTTGTGCTCTTTCTTTTGGGGTGAATTCCTTCGTTTTGTCATTTTGAAGGGAGAAAAGGGATTAATGAGGTACAAAAATTGAAATTAAAAAGACAATTAAAATTTTAAAAATATTAAAATTAAAAATTAAACACACACACACACAAATCGAGTAGATGATGCTAGATCCTAGGTGTGTTTTGGTCTGGATGTTGAAAGTGGTTTTACAGATTAGAGGAAAAAAAAGGGGGGGGGGAGAAGAAGAAAAAAATGAAATTGTTTGAGAATTTGAAAAAATGAATACACTGAAGTAGACTAAAATGAGATTATGGGGATAAAATAGAATTTGAAAAAATATACACAAAAGTAAAGAATATAGTAGAAAAAATTAAAGAAAAATATTTTTAATAAAAATTAAAAATCAATATGAATTTTCTCTTTTTCTGTATTCAAGAAAAAAGAAAAGAAACGAAAAAGAGAAAAAAGATTAAAAAAGAAAAAAAGAAATCATTTGAAAATTTGAAAAAGTGAATACACTGTAGTAGACTAAAATAAAATGATGGAAGTAAAATAGAATTTGAAAAAAATTACACAAAAGTAAAAAATATAGTAATAAAAATTAAAGAAAAAGATTTTTAATAAAAATTGAAAATAAAAATGAATTTTTTCTCTTTTTGTATTCAAGAAAAAGAAGTGTAAAAGAGAAAAAGAAAAAGAAAAAAAAGAAAGAAAATTGAATAGATGAACCTGCTAACAGATTGAAGTAGGACTGAAATTACTTTGTTTTCCCCTAGAAGTCTAGGTAGCACTTTATAGTCCATAAACAAAGCCTGCAGTGAAACTTGTGTTCTTGAAGAGTGAAGTTGGCCCAGTTGGGTGGGGCTCAGTGTAACAGCTCCGCTCTCCACTAGATGGCGCTGCTATCCTACTGGGGTGGATTGTTTCGGGGCTCGTAGGTGCGTATGCGCATGCGCGAGAGCAGTGAGAATGGCGCCGCCCAGTTACCCAGTCTGTTCTCCCAGATCAGCAATTGCGCACCTGTCCTCTGTCTTCAGCTTTCGTCCACTCCCCGCTTTTTCACTCTCCGTAACCAGGCTCCAGGCAGTACCTCTCTTCCGAGTTTTGTCTCGGATGCGGCTGTTTTCTCCGGCCCCTTACCTCTGCAGGACTGCCGCTTTGACCTGTTCCGCCCCTCTGCGGGAGGGTCTCACTGAGCAATGGCCGAATGAGCACTGGCCGAATGTCGGCTGCAACCAGGAACACTTGTTGGACCCTGCTGCTGCCGGTGCCCTGAGACTGCGGCCAGGTGCCAGCCCGCCAGAAAAAGTTTGCAAGATAGTGTAGCAGCAGCATTTCGGGGATTATGGAAAATCACAGCACACATCTGGCACCAGGCTTCACCCTTAAGGACCTTGTTCCAGCACCAGCGAATGTGGCCATTTTCTGGGGTCTGCTGGGACCAGGTGCTTTCAACAGTCTCTACAAAACGTCCTTCCAGCAGTGGAACCGCTTTTCCGCATGTGGCCTGAGAACCTCCTGGACCCCACTCTGTTCCTGGGGATTCACCCTTCCCACCAGAGCACCACAAGGTATCGAGCTGCAGAGATGCAGCCTTTGCGCTCCCCTTTTTTACAGCCTTAATGGAATTTAAACCTTCTCCTTTCTCCTTTCTCTCTTTTTAGTTTAGTCCCTGTGGCTGTTTCCAATTTTCCACTTTCTCTCCAGCTGCTTTTGGGGAGGGGTGCTTTTCCCGTATTCTCTCCCCTTCCCCCGTCTCTGTCCTCTCTCTGCCCTCCGCGTCTTCTTGCTCCCCAAATTCACCTCTCCCCGCCGAATACCTGCTGAATTCTGTGGTTTGGGTTGTGTAGATTATTGTGTTAATCCTCCAAGCAGTTTTCTAGGTGTGTAGGATGGTTTAGTGTTGGTTTGGCTGTATTTCATGGATGTGAGACACACAAAAAACTTCCATGCTGTTCTGCTATTTTGGCTCCTTCCCGAACCTGCTGACTTTTAAAGTTCTTGTAGCAAGACTTCTGAATGCCATCCAACTCTAGCCCTTAGTCAGGGGCTGTGCAGTGAGGATGGCCACATTTGAGAAATTTCAGCTCCCAAGAAGGTACAACACACCACAGTCCACTCCGCAGAATTAGCAGTGACCTCTAACCTTACAGCAAACTGAAAAACAAACAAATCACCTGAGGATTTCCATAAAGAAGCCTGAGATTTTGGCCAGGACCTCTGAATTAGTATAATCTCTTCCTTCTTCCTCTGTCCTCACTTTTCTCTCCTATCGCATACACACACACACACACACACACACACACACACACACACATACACACACGTGTCTGCATATGAGTGCCTGTGCACTTGTACATCTACATGTGTAACACACACATGCACACACATGTAATGCACACACGTGCATTTACACACCTACATCCCACATTACTCCCACTCCCTGTTCATTTCAGACCTGAATTTATTAATTGCTTTCTTTTTTTTCTCATATGATTTTCTGTAAGACATTTCAACATTTCAGATAGTCTATCAATTCCATCTTGTTTTTCCTGGGGACCCCCACCCAGAACCACTGCGGCTCCTGTCCTATCTTGGACATGCTAGTCTCTAGGCTTCCTGCACAGCTGTCAAAAGGAACTTCTGTTCAAGTCATCTTGGGAATTTCATTCACAGTGTTCCTGTTGAATTCTCACAGTTTTTTGAATCTATGTCTTCTGCTATGTCAATAATTTTCCTTATTTCTATGGGAAAATCCTTCAGTTGTTTCTTAAGAAAAGGTGCATGGGAAGTTAGTTTTTGAGACTCACTTTTCAGAAAATATCTTCCTTTTACTCCGACCCTTGATTGATAGTTGGCTGGGTATATACATTTCAAGGTCTTAAATAATTTTCCTTCAGAACTTTTAGCATATTTCTCTATCATTTTCTGGTATCCATTGTAGCTATTATAAAATCCAATTCATCTTGATCTATGTTCCTTTGTATGTGGTATTGTTTTTATCTCTGAAAGCTTTAATAAATTATTAACCTTTTCTTTATTTTTGGTATTCTGTAATTTCACAACAATATATCTTAATATGAGTCTCTTTGAACTTTACTAAATGGCCCTTTCTGTCTAGGTATTCATACAATCTTCATATATTTCTTTGGCAATTTTCTTCCTTCCTTTTTGGCTGTTTTCTTTCTCCAGAATTCAGATGTACTTCCTAGGTTTTCTACTATTTTTCCACCTCTTTGTCTTCTTGCTTTATTTCTGGGAGAATTCCTTGATTCTCTATAATTTTTAATTTTAAAGAGCACCTTCTGATTCTTAGCTATTCCTTTTTGAAAGCTTTCCATTCTTATTTTATGAATGTAGCACATTCTTTTATCACTCTAAGGGTATTTACTTTTGGGGGGCAAGATTTATTCCATTTCCAGCACTGTTTTCCTTCTTCTGGGTTCCTTTCTACTCTCTGCTTTTATTTCTCTCTTTCATGTTGGAGGTTTTCCTAAAGTGGCAATAGCTCTTGATTGTTCATTTCTAAGGAAAAAAAGAAGCAATAATGAGTTTCTTGGAATCTCTGTATGCACAGGTGAGATTTGTCAGCTGGGAGACTTCACTGCATCAGGCAGTGAAGTGGCCATTTGATTTTAAAGGCACCCTTTGGAGTTTAATTACCTGAAGGCTTCAGCTTCTATGAGAAGAGTTATCCACTTCCTGCAAGCCATCTACTGGCTACCAATGTCATGGGAGTGAGTAAAGTAAGGACCATCCACCATTCAGTATTCTCTCTTTCATTTAACTTCTTCATTTTATGTCTTCTACTAGCTCTGGAATCTCTGAATTCAGTACTTCTTCCTTAATTTCTCATGAAATTAAATCTCTCTTTTCCTGCTTGGGGCAGAGTTGGGGTGGAGAGATGGTGTTAATTGCCTGGCAGAATAATGTGAGAGAGGGAGCCTTGGGGTTTAGCCATTGCATACATGCATATTTCCAGCCAATCCCTTCTTCAACTGCATACCTCACCCCTCTTTCTGCAGTATTTAACTGATAGTATGATAATCTCAAGGATTCTATGGATAAAGTGGTTTCTTATCTCTAAGGATCTTTCAAATATGGCTTTCTCTGCCAAATCAATTACTGCAACTCTATCTGCCTTTTGTCTTCCCAAGATATGTTGAAACTTCTTGGCTGCCAATATCTTACCCACCTCTCTTTGTCTTGTGGATAAATATATGATATGTATCTTTATCTCATTACTTTCACTTTTTCAGGCTCTTGAGAGTGAGAGGAAGCATATACATATGATCATTTGCCATGTTTAACCTCAAGTCTTAAATGGACTTACTGATGCTGATCATAAAACCAATGAAGGAATTTAGCATGTCTTCTTGGGGCTAGGAGTCAGAGCAAGGCAGAAATATGGCATCAGATGTCATACCACACTTAAAAAAAATCTAGTGGGTGAATGGAATACATATAGTTTAACCCAATAAGACCACTTGGGAGGCTCAGGCTTAAGACAATAATTCACCAAACTTTAAAAACCCTCCTGTTTGAAAGTGTTTATAGCTGTATGAAATACAATACAGCAGCTTAAAAATCTTATAGCCCAAACCTGGAACTATTCAAAATGTCCAGTAATAGGTAATAGTGGACCACAGTCCACTGGTCCACTATTAGCTATTACCTATTGTTAATGAAAAAGAAGGGGTTTGGGAGAGGTTGACTGGAAGAGGTCACAAGAGAACTTTCTGGAGTGATAAGGATGTTTTATATCTTGTTTGTAGTGGTGCTTACATGAAAGTACCCATCTGTTAAAACTCATCTAACAGTACATGCACACTGTGTGCAACTGACTATATAAATTATGCCTTAATAGAGTTGATTTGATAATAAAATCTTTTATGGATACTCATTACCTTTAAGACGAAGCACATACTGCTAGTCAAGATGCTTTACAAACTATCTTCAAATTACTCTCCTGCTTGCTCTCCTGCACTCCAATTAAATCTCCATCCCCCACCCCCAGCCTGAGGAATGGTCCATTTTCTCCCAACTTGCCATGCCTTGCTCACCTCTGCATATGAACCCCTGCTTGTCCATGCTCAGACTGCCTCTTTTAAAATGGTTCAAATCTTCTCTGCTCCTTTTCAAAAAGCCTTTTCTGATCACCAAGTACTAAAAGATTACTGCTTCTTCTAGTCTCTTTTATTTTCGTCTATACTAGTTATTTGGCATTTCAAAATGTACAGTTTTGAGAGATCTCTTTTATTATCCTGCATTATTCTAAGTGCTGTATTGATGTTTCAGTTTTCATATGTGCGTGCCTTATTGTCCGAAAAAGATGAATTTTCTAGACGGTATGCGTTATACATTCTTACATCTTTCCTAGAGCCTAGCAGAATGCCTTACACATCGTTGGCAGTCAATAAATATTTGCTGAATGAAGGATAAGATAATAAATCATGTAGACATTTTAAAGAGACGAAACTGGGGATTTTGAAGCTGGAGAGAGAGGATTTGCTTTACCAGTATGAACTGGTAGGAAAGAATCATCCAAAGAATATACTGAATTAACAGGAGGTTCACATCATTTATAAGCTGCATTTTGTGAAGGCTCTATGTTATAATTAAATCAACATAGTATGTAAAATTAATCCACAGAACCTGCTAAGAGCAGTCTATAATTAGGATATGGCAATTTTAAACTCTAGTGATTCCTGAATTTATTCCCTAGGATTTATTGCTAGGAATCCTGACACGGTCCCAAGAGGCAATATCTTGTGCTATATATGGCATTCCTCTTGTCATCTTCTCTCCTTGCCTCAGTGTCATCAAGATAACAAGCACTTCTGCAATTCTAGGTAGAATGTATATGCTGCAAACAGTAGGGATGAATTCAGCCGTAACATATGCTACACATTTATTATGCACAGCTTGTTAGATTCTGATTTCTGATCTGCCATTTTTCCCAAAGGAATATAGACTTCCAGTGTGGCAAAAAATAATATGGCTATTTTATTTTAAAGGGCAGCCTATTTATATAAAACAGGGCCCCAAATGAACTCATCTATACGTCATGTATGCTCTTTCTTTTACTTGCTCGTGAGATGAATTTGTTTATAAGTAAGTCTTTATGGTATAGTATTTATTTTATCACAGAGAGAAAGAGTCCATGCCCAGAAATTGGACGCCACACACATACCCACTCAACTTGAGGTAATGAGGGCTGTTCTCACCGATTCACTTTGCTGCCTGACAGACAAGAGGGCTGTTCGTTTTATCATTGTTGCTCACACCTATCAACCCTCCCTCAAATTTGATGACTACCACAGCAATATATATAGCAAATCTCCTCAGGGACTATAATTATTCATCTTTCAGAAGGCACAAGATCTATAATGGATGAGTGCTGTAGACAAGAAACCAGTTTATAGGTTTAGCTCCTAAGCAAAAGACTAATTTGTCTTTATTGGAGGAATAAGCCATGACCATTTAATAAATGAATTGTAAGTATTGGAAGAGATTGTGTAAATGTGTTTGTGGCTCAGGCACATAAACGCTATTCTGATATCACTATGCAGAAAACAAAAGCTGATGCCCGCAGGCCATCAGACGCTACTGTGATTTGGAAAATCCAGAGGCCTGTCATGAAACCTCAGCTTGTTGTCTTGAGTTATGAATTACTCTTAAATTAATATCACTACTGCTGCTATTGGGACCATCTGATTTCATAACATTTTTGAGCCCGGTAGTCGATCAAGGCACTCAAGCTGTTATTTCCATCAGAGATGAGGGCTTAAAATGTCCCTTGTGGCATGCCTCTTGCTTTCCCATAGAATCTCAAGTTGAATGTGCAATCCATTTCACCCTCTCATGGTGAGGTACCATGGAAGCCAGCAGTGCATTTTTCACGATTTGCGTTGCAGTATTCTGTTGATTTTTCACTAATAGAGCTTGTTTACTCACTGAAGCATTTGAATGTTATTTATACCGAGTAATAAAATGGTTCTGCTCAACTGTGTTCTGATTTGTCTTAGTCGAAGCTCTTTAGAATCTAAAGAAAACAAATCCACCTAAGACAGCCCAAGTAAAGAGAGAGCTCTTATCTAAAAATGCAGATCACTTAATGACTGTGTATGGATTCAGGACTGGCGTGAAGAACCAATGCCTTCCCCATATCTCAGGATCCTACAATTTCTCTTATCTCTGGCTCTCTCCACTTCCTTCTCCTCTGTCTACTCTTGCTTTTTTGGCTGGTTTATTCTCTTACTCATCTTGCCCATTACCCAGTAGGGCCATAGCTCTAACTCTGTATCATGACCTCTGACTCACTACAGTCTGGTCTCTATCACTAAGTTTTCAAACCCTTCTCCTGAGAATCTGATTGGCTTACCTACTCCATGGGGAAGTCACCTTTGAAATGCTCTTTCCAAGGCTGATGGATAGGGCAGGTTTTCGAGAACGGGTCCTAGGAAGCAGAGGGCATAAACCTGACAAGTCATGAGCTTTCCATCATGCTCTGACTTCACTCTATTGTCTTGGAGTCACTTCCTCAAACTGCTTTGTCAATAAGAGCGACTGTATCAAATGCCTGTATTCTTGACTAGACACATAGCTGCATTTGAGGTACAGCTTTTCAGTTCTGCAGAACCATAAAATTGAAGCAATTTCTGGAAGTTTCTAGATCAGAGATTATCAATCTATACATTCTCTACATCAAAACACCATTATCTGAGTTCTGTTTCTTGGTTGCATTTGGGGATCACATATTCTAGCCACCAATGATTGTGCAGTATAGGTAGGAGGGCAGGGCTTGGACCTGGCCAATCTACCACAGATTGGACTCTACATCCCCTGGTGAAAATTTGTCAAAGCCTTTTGTCCACATTGTAGGTGATTAAGATGATTTCCTTTGTTTTCTGCAAATGCATCCTGAGTACAATGGAAACTACTGCTCTGGATGGGGGGAAATAGGTTGGATATGAAGACTGGAAACAGGTCCCTTTACAAGCCTGGTGAAGAGATAAAAGAGATCACTATACTGAGGAAAGCTCACAAAGGGATTTAGTTGCCAATGAACATGCTTCAGTCATGCTACATGTAGCCCATGTACAAACCTGTCTTCCTAAAAAGAACTAAATGCCTTGAGAGCATAAATGAATGATACACTAGTTGTCTGTGGTTCCAGGATCTGCCATAGTACCTGGCATATAGTAGGTACTCAGTAATTTTTGCTAATTGAATGAATGGATGGACTGTATAAAGAAACTTCTTTGCTGACATCAGCACGGACCACCTCAAGAAGAAGCCTGCTTTTCTTTTGGTACCTTTCTGTGTGTGTGGAATATTGAGCCAATTAATCATTCTAATTAAAATTTAAATGTATTTTCTAATCTTAGGCGATTTCAGGATTTTTTTTCTCATTGTGAGCCTTCAAAAGAACCGTTTTCATTTTAATCTTCTAGTGCTAGCATTTCGTTGTGAGTTGAAGGAATAGATCTTCCTAAGTTCTTAGACCTGTAACATTTAGAAACCATCCTCTGCTGTGTTTGCCTACTGAAACTTTTCCACAGCATTTACTCTCCTAAGTCATTTTATCATTTTTTCTGTTCTTTCTGACCAAAGAGGTGTGTCCACACTGTGGAATCTACAGCAAAGCTCTGACCTTCTGAAGTTTCAGTGTAGACCTGGCCTCCAGTCCCCAAAATGCTGTATATCATTTGTCTTTGCCTTCAAGAAACATACTGCCATTTCTTTTACAAAATAAAACAGGTTTATGTTAGAAATTTTGGGGAAAAAAGATAAGCAAAAATAAGTAATAAGGCATAGTCCCCATCACCCAGAGATAACCAGCCATTTTTTTTCTATGTCCCTACGATTATTTAAACAAAAACAGGATGACATTTCTTTACAGCTGTCCCTATTGAGATGCTTGGTAACCGTCAGCCTGCTGAATTTGGTGGACAGCATGCCCCGCTAGGCACACTACCCTCAGCGACCGCTGGCTACGCAGCTCACCTTCAGCTTGCTCATCTGATTTGTCACATTTTGCCCCATGAAAACATTATGGCGTTTTTGACCTGTTTGGTCAATTTTCTGGATTCATTTAGCAAGAACTGAAAAAAGCTAATTGATAGCCCTCTAACTCCCTGGGTTCAAACAATAATAAAGATGTTGGAGTAAATGCGCGCCCTGGTGCTTGGAGTCCTGGGGCTGCTGTATAGGTGCTCCTGCTTCTGTTTCGGCAGAGGCGTTGATACGGGGCAGGACAGCCGGGCTGGGGAAGTCTTAGCAGTGATCTCCCAATAAGCCGGGACTTTGAAAAGCCCCACCCTTAGCGCGGTGGAAAATGAGGAATGAAGCCCACCATGTCGAAGGGAGCAGCAAGGGCAATTTCCCTGACTCGAATTGGTGTAAAGAATGAGAAAAACAGTATCTGGTATCTCCCTCGATAATTCATGACCACAAACCAGCCCACATTTGGGCTTGGCAGCAAGAAAAAAGCAGGGAGGGAGAACAGAGAATAGGGATACAATGGAAAAAAGAATCAGATAGTAAAAGTAGATTAAAATTCAAGCCTATATTGCATATTTTTCCTCAGCTCATATCTTTTCAGTAGAATTCCTCTTGGTTTTTAATAATCAAGTATCACAGAACTTACATATCTGTGAATACATTTTTTTTTTAATCAGTCATTGGTTATATAGGAGCAGTGTCTAATTGTATTCCAAATACTCAATGCATTTTTAACAAAATGATGTGCTGGAAAGGTATCAGGTTACATTCTAAATACAATGGGCGAATCATTAGAATCACATAAAGATTTTTTGAAAAGCATGCAGAGTTCGGACAAAAGGGACACTGGCCCTGAGCAAAATGTCGTAGCATCACACTCAGTGGGAACCGCTCTTTTGCCACTGTGTGCTTGTCCTGAGCACATTTCCACAGGGCCTTTCATATTTAGACTTCATTTTTGACTAGTAATGAGGAGGTCTTTCTCTCTCTCTCTCTACGAAAGCATTGAAAGAAAATGTGGAGAATAGAGAAAACAAATGTAAATAATGGGAGTTTAAATAAAGCTCCGTTTTACAAATGTTCTCATGCTTAAATGTTGGTGACCTCCTTTGAAAATGTCTCACAGCTTTCTTGTTCAAGAGCCTCTTCAGCAGTGCCAGATGATAGGGAATTTCTATCAGCTTCTGAGTTGGATAGTTTGCTTGAAATTGACTGTTATCAACTCACTCATGCACATCAGCTCTTTCTACAACCAGTGACAATTACTGCTTTGGTCCTGCTCCCTTTGCAGTTTTCATCAAGTATCGAGTTTTCTCCTCACTTGGTGAGTTACAGCTTATTGCAGGTAATTGTCTTGTTTTTATTGGAAATTTTTCACTGCATTTTTTTTCTAACAAATTTATTTATTTGCTTTAATTTACTTTGCCATACTGTCAACATAGTGTTCATCAAATGCATGCAGACTTTCATATTTGATAACCTTAAAACAATGTCTTAAGCATTTTACATCCTAATGTGATGGTTTATTTATATTTAAGTATTTTACTTAAGAAAATTAGTTTGGAGGTAGGGTCAAAGTATAACACATTTATACATTTTTCTCATTTAAAATAATAGGAAATAAACTCTGTTTTTATGCAATACATCTGACATTTTAGGAATGTATTATTGTTATTAAAAGGGGTGATGGTTAATTTTATGTGTCAACTTGACTGGATCACAGGGTCCTAGACATTTAGCTAAGCATAATTTCTGGGTGTTGTCTGTGAGAGTGTTTCTGGATGGGATTAGCTTTTGAGTTGGTAGACTCAGTAAAGCAGCTTGCCTTCTCCTTTGAAGGTGGCCATCATGAAATCAGCTGAGGGTCCAAATGGAACAACAAGATGGAGGGAGGCAGATTCCACCTTTTCAGCCTAACTGTTGGAGCTGGACATTGGTCTTCTGCCATTGGGCTGAGACTTATTCTGGCTCTCAGGCCTTTAAACTTAATTATACCACCTGCTTTCGTGGGTCTCCAACTTGCAGACAGTAGATTGTGGCATTTCTCAGACTCCATAATTATGTGAGCCAATTCCTCATAGTAAATCTCTTTAGATAGATAGATTCTTTATATTATCAATCACAATAAATGTAAATGGACTGAACACAATAGATAAAATATAAAGATGGCCAGGCTGGATTAAAAAAAAGAATCCAAGGGTGCCTGGGTGGCTCAGTCAGTTGGGTGTCTCTCTTGATTTTGGCTCAAGTTGTAATCCCAGGATTGTGGCTCTGTATTGGGCTCCATGCTGAGCATGGAACCTGCTTGGGATTGTTTCTCTTTCTGTCTCTCTCTCTGCCCCTCCCCACCACTCGTATGCTCTCTTCAAAAAAAAAAAAAAAATCCAGCCATATACTATTTACAATAGACCACATGCATCACAAAAACATAAATATTTAGAACCAAAGGATGGAAAAATGACGTGCTAGACAAATAATCAAAGGAAGCCTGGGGAAGTTATTTTAACATTAGATTAAGAAAATTATAAGGGAATAGGAGATAAAGAGAACCATAATATAACATTAAAAAATTTAATTCACCTTATAGTTATACAAAACTAAGCCTTATGCACAAAATAACATAGTTCCTAAATATATAAATCAAAAGTTGTCAGAACTACAAAGAAAAATGGAAAAACCTATACTATAGTACTCTGTAAAATACGAATAGGTCAGGCAGACAGACGTTAGTAAAAATATAGAAGATATTAACTGAACAATGAAGCTTGATCTAATGGGCATTTAAAAAACACAACATTTGGGGCGCCTGGGTGGTGCAGTCGGTTTAGCGTCCGACTTCAGCCAGGTCACGATCTCGCGGTCCTGAGTTCGAGCCCCGCGTCAGGCTCTGCGCTGATGGCTCGGAGCCTGGAGCCTGTTTCCGATTCTGTGTCTCCCTCTCTCTCTGCCCCTCCCCCGTTCATGCTCTGTCTCTCTCTCTGTCCCAAAAATAAATAAAAAACGTTGAAAAAAAAAATTAAAAAACACAACATTCAATACACATTTGAAAATACACATTCTACATACTAATGTATAGCCCACATAAAACATTTATAAAAACTGAATTCTTGCTAGGACAAGAGCCAGCCCAACTAATTTGTAATCATTTTCTGATCATCATGTAATTAAGTCATTTATACAAAAAGCTGAAACCACAGGGGAAAAACTGGTAAATGTTGGCTACATTAATATTAAGGATGGTTGTTCACTGATATACATCAAAAAGTGAAAAAGCAGGTCAAAAACTCGGAAAGATATTTGCAAGATGTATAACTCAAAGAATTATATAATAAACTGCTAGAAATCAAGGGGAAAAAAATGAGCAGCCTGATACAAAATGAGAAGAGTTACCCTCAGAAGAGCCATTCCAGCTGTCCCATAAACACATGAAAAAATGCACAAACTCAGTAATTGGGAAATGTAAATCAAAACCACGATGAAGTATAATTTCACACCCACCAGAAGGGTGAAAATCTAAAAATTGTTCAATCCCAATGCCAGGATGTAAGTCAAACAGGATCCCTTATCCACTGCTGGTGTAATACAGTATTCGGTCTGGGAACATCTACAGAGGTGAAAACACTATAAAGAAGGGCATGGAAATGAGTAACAAAATTCAGGATGGCAGTTATCCCTGAGGGAAAGCAATGGGAGGATGATGATTATCACACAATTAAGTTTACATGTATATTTTATACATGTTTTTGTAAGGATGCTACGTTTCACGATTTAGAAAGATATTAATGAAGTTAAAGGCTGGTATCAGCTAATACCAAAAGTCATTTTGATACTTGGTGGGTATTGCACTGTGGTTAACAGAAAGGTACTATGCTGTTAACTTGTCTTTCATCTCATTTGTCTGTGCTTTTTCTTTCTTTTTAAAAAATTTTTTTTAATATTTATTTATTTTTGAGAGACACAGAGAGAATGTGAGCAGGGGAGGGGCAGAGAGAGAGAGGAAGATACAGAATCTGAAGCAGGCTCCAGGCTCTGAGCTGTCAGCACAGAGCCCAAGACAGGGCTTAAACCCACGAACTGTGGGATCATGACCTCAGCCAAAGTCGGATGGTTAACCAACTGAGCCACACAGGTGCCCCTCTGCTTTTTCTAATGGTTTCCAGTATTGGGCCTAAGCTCTAGTCAGTTATACCAAACACGTATGTTACATTTCAAGACATGTTGTGTATTTATCACAAACCCAAAATACCTTGTTTACTGCAAACCTTTCAAAGAGGAGCCATGAACAAGGAAAAAAAGAAATGTTTAAGACTGTTTAACTTAACATTTCTAATGCTGAATAGTAGGGTCTAATATTATTTAAATCTCTCAAATGTTTACTTTAGTCGGGTTGTGATTTTTTTAAAGAACTTTTTAGTTTTATCTGGCTTGATTTTTTCTATAAAATCATGCTGTTAATGTAATCTAATATATTTATGAACTCTCAAAATTATTATAAAGTATTGGTTTTAAATTTCTTTTAAGATAATTTCAAGTTTTTTAGAAGCCCTAAGGAAAATGAAGATCAAACAATTTCTCCTTTATTGTGATGATTACCAAACTTATTAAATCCATAGCTAGCCAAATCTAAGGTTTTGTAAAAATTCTATAGTAATTCATTAAGTCAACAACTAAAAGCTTCCTTTACTTGGCTCTAATGAATCATCTAAAACATCTATCTATGCCTACAGACTTCTAGGACCATCTGTCTACTATTTGAGTTGAATTTATACTGTCTGACTTATATATATTTTAGGGGGTTGGCTGTATTAGAAGCATATTCTTAGAGGAGGCATCAATGGCTATAAGGTTTATTCTTGTATCTATCCCCAGGGTCTTTGGAAGAAAAAAAGGCATTTCTTCCTTTTCCTTAATCTAATATATTGATTTATGTCTTCAATTTTATTCTTTCTTCCTTTTGAAAGGATTTTATTTCTATAATAATTCCCATTTCATGATGGTTACCAGAGGGGAGAGGAGGATGGGTGAAACAGGTGATGGGGATTTAAGAGTACATTTATCATGATGGGCATGAAGTAATGTATAGAATTATTGAATCACTATATTGTGCACCTGAAACTAATGCAACTCTGTATGTTAACTATACTGGAATTAAAATAAAAAATAATAAAGAATTTAAAAATTCCCCTTTCATAGCTCCCTCTGTCTCTTCTTCTCCTTCTTCTGCCTCAAATGTTTACATATCCTTTTTAAAAAGCAAACAAGAACTTCCTGTGACACCAATAAGACACTGAACACCAGTTTCTTTCATCTCTTCCTTCTTTTGCTAGTGAGCTCTTTGTATAACTGCAAACTTCATATCCCTCCCTTCTTGATCCTCAGTGCCACAGCCAACTTGCCACCTCTCAGAGCTCATCTCTGTCCTTCTCAAACTGTTTCAAGCACACTGGCCTCCTTATTGCTTCTCAAGGCTAAGTGCACTCCTGTTTCAAGCCTTCGCATTAGCCCCTCTTCCCCATGCTCCTCTCCCATATATTCACAGGACTTCCTTCATTTCTCTACTCAGATGACATCTTCATCACTCTATTTAAAAAAACCCGAATAACAAGATAGTGACCCCCCCCCCCTCACCTCTTAGATTGTTTATTTTCTTCAAAATACTTACCACTAGCTGGCATATATTTATTGGTTGTTTGCAAACACAGTGAAAAAGAAAAACTTTGTCCCCTTTGTTCTGTTCAAACAGTGCCTGGTGCATAGTTAGAGCTCAATAAATACTTGTGGATTGAATCAATTAATAAATGTTGAAAATGCCTCATCTCAGGTCTATAATGATTCTTCTGTTTGTTTCCTTGATGTCTTATTCATCTGTCTGGGGCATTTGTTTCTTATAACATATCCCTTCTCTCAGTTTTAGTGATATTATACCTTTATTTAACCTCTCTACTCTTCTGTTTTCTCCAAGAGTTCCTTTCAAATTGTTGTTCCTCCAAGGCTTGATTCTGAGCCCTAGAAATTTCTTTTTCAGTGTTCACATCCTCAAAGATTTCTTCTATTCTTCTTCTTTTTATTGTGATTAAAAAAAATGTAAAATTTACCATTTTAACAATTAAAATTTTTTTAATGTTTATTTATTTTGAGAGAGAGAGAGAGAGAGAGAGACAGAGAGAGAGACAGAGAGAGAGAGAGAGACAGAGAGCGAGAAGGGGAGGGGCAGAGAGAGAGAGGGAGACACAGAATCCGAAGCAGGCTCAAGGCTTTGAGCTGTCAGCACAGAGCATGATGTGGGGCTCAAACTCATGGACCACGAGATCATGACCTGAGGTGAAGTTGGATGCTTAACCAACTGAGCCACCCAGGTGCCCTGCATTTTAATAGTTTTTAAGAACATGGTTTAGTAGTGTTAGCTATATATGCCTTCTTGTGCCACAAATCTCTAGTACTTTTCCATCTTGCGAAACTGACACCCTACTCATTGAACAATGACTTCCCTTTACCCCTTCTCCAGCTTCTAGTAACCATTGTTGTACTTTCTGTTCCTATGAGTTTGGCTACTTTAGATACCTCTTATAAATGGAATCATACAGTTTTTATCTTTTTGTGACTGGCTTATTTCACTTAGCATATATCTTCCAGTTTCATCGATGTTGTAGCATGTGACAGGATTTCCTTTTTTTTTTAAGGCTAAATAGTTTTCCATTGTATATATGTGCCACATTTTCTTTATCCATTTATCTGCTAGTGAACATTTAGTTGCTTCTACCTCTTGGCTAGTGTGGATAATTCTGCAATGAACGTGAGTGTGCAAATATCTTTTTCAGATCCTGTTTTCAATTCTTTTGAATATATATTTGGAAATGGGATTGGTAGATCATATGGTAATTTTTTAAAAGGTTTTCCTTTCAAAACCATACTGTTTTCCATGCAGTTGCATTGTTTTATATTCCACCAATAATGCACAAGGGTTCCAGTTTCTCCACATCCTCATCAAACACTTGTTATTTTCTGTTTGGTTTTTTTTTTCTTTTCTTTTCTTTTTTAAATCATGGCCATCCTAATGAGCATGAGGTGATATCTCATTGTGGTTTTTAGTTATATTTCCCTGATGATCAGTGATGTTGAGTATCTTCTGATATGCTTATTGGTCATTGGCATGTCTTCTTTGGAGAAATATCTATTCGAGTCCTTTGCCCATTTTTAAATTGAGTCATTTGTGATTTTGCTGTTGTCAAGTTGTAGGAGTTCTTTATGTATTCTGGGCATTAATCTCTTATCAAATATATGGCTTGCTAGTATTTTCTCCCATTCTGTGGAATGCTCTTTCATTCTGTTTGAGATTTTTTCTATTTAAGACTTTTTTATACTTCACTTGGCTCCTGATTTATATCTGTGTTCCTCACTCTTGTTTGCACACCTCTTTGTCCTTAAGCCTTGCCTTGCCATGTCTTTCCTTTCTTCTTTACCTTCTATATGGTCTAGTATAGGATATAAAGTGGAAACTCAGTAGTTGAATTGCCAAATTGAATGACTTAAAACACTGGTGTATCGCCACTTCCAGTTTTGACTTCTTATGAAGTGTCCAGGCCCATATCTCCAAATGCTTCTTGAACATCTGAAAACAGCTAATATTTGAGGCCTTACAATTACCTTTCTTCCACTTACTTCTTACATAAACAATCATTAAATCCTCTCTATTTCTTTTGGACAATGAATCTTAAACTGAACACTTCTTTTCCATTGCCAGGTTCACTGTGAACGAATCCGAACGAACATAGCCCCTCTCAATGAGACCTCCCATTCTTCTCTCAGCTGTGTTTTCGAACAACAAAAAGTCCAGCTCATTATTATCTTATTAGGATTCTAGGGTGACGTCCAGTCATTCCCAAGAGCAAAATTGAAAATTTCCCTTGGCTTTTGGTTTGCCCTATGAAGGCGGGAAATGTGATTTAAGCTCACAGTTAACAAAACAGTCCCTCCACTTTGGCCAAATGATGTCCTTCCTTTGTCAACAAAATACCTTCTTCATTCCTTCTTCTGGGCCTTCACTGTCTCCTAGAGGACTTTACACCTGACTTAAATAATTCAAGTCTTAACCCTTCTCCCTAATCCTAATCCTCAAGTATGCCTTTCAGTCTCCCCTGACAGCTAACTAAAATCATCTTTGTCCTAAATTTGAATGTCTTAAGCAACTCTGTATGTTTTAACACACGAGGTTAATGTTTTTATTGATATAATAGCATTTTCTTTTGGAATATTTCTACTTTGTACTTCTCTTTGAGCCGGGAGGACCATCAAAATTAAAGTAACTTTTTCTATAGACCTTTGTTACTGACTCAGGCTGTGATCTTGGGTGTGATTTACTTGACTTCTTTTTTCTTTTTAAGTTTATTTATTTATTTTGAGAGAGGGAGAGAGCAGGGGAAAGGCAGAGAGAGGGGGAGAGAGAGAGAGAGAGAGAGAGAGAGAGAGAGAGAGAGAGAGAGAGAGAATCTCATGCAGGCTCTGCACCAGCAGCACAGAACCCGATGTGGGACTCAAACACATGAACTGTGAGATCACGACCTGACCCAAAACCAAGAGTCAGATGCTTAACCAACTGAGCCACCCAGGTGCCCCTCACTTAACTTCTTGATATTTATCTCTCTATTTGCAAATGGGAATAAGATTGGACTGCAAGAGGTACTGCTTTTTAGAGCTTTTAACCCATGATAGGTGAGACATGAATTATGACATTAGGCTATGACAATTGTTTTTTTCTCTTAGTATATAGGAGCTTGTCTGTTTATTTATAGATAATCCATCCTATTCTGAAAAAAGAGTTTTAAGTCAGTGTTAGAAATATAAGATTTTAATTTTTTAAGTAAAGAATGTCAAGGTAAATGGACAATAAATAGTAGGAAAAATAGGAAGAGAATAGAAAAAAATAAGATGATGAAAAACAGGAGTGGGATCAATACACAGAAAGTATGTCTTGAGATGCAATCTACTTGCTACAGATGGACTGCAAATCTGACTCTGAGATTTCTAGCAGCCAGCTTAGACAGAAGAGCATGATCAATTCAATGATTCATGAAGTCCATACGTAAAAACAAACCAACTGCTCAAAGTCATAACTATTCCTGGTACTAAGATCAGAGGGAAATTTCCTGTTCTAGACAGTGACACTCAAGTGATGAAGAGAATTATGCACAACAGTTGAGTAAGTGATACGAAATTCTCCCTTTTAATGTTTTTGAGGTTTTTAAAGAAACATTTCTTTTGCCATTTTATTTTTCAGTAACATGAGATTGATAGTGAGGCTATATGGTCAAAAACTTGGGCAGGTAAAAAAATAATTTTTAGGAGGAATTTGAAAGGAATGACTAGGGAGTGGCACTTCCACATCTAGAAGGAACAGGCCAAGAGTACAGAAATAACAAGTTTTCAGGGCAAAGCAAGGGCAAAATGAGAAGTCAGGAGCCATCTGGACAGATGGAATGTGGTGCCAAAGCCCTGAAGTAGCAGAGTCTTAATTTTAAGCAGAAGATAAAGAAAATGAATTCGTAGTTGGAACAAGGTCATAATATAATTATAGTGAATACAATTATGTGACCATTTAATGGACTCACTTTTGTGATTTCGTTGCATTTATACTATTTCTAGAAAAAATGATATATTTAATTATACTGTAATTATCCTGAAAGGACTTCTACATTTAGGCTACAATTAGCTTTGACCATTAGTCCATTATGAATGAAACAAAGGCAATAGAAAAGTGATCGAATAGCATGAACAGGCAATTCAAAAAAGAAGACATTTGTATTTGTATGGTCGTCTGTATAGTCAATCTGCATAAAATATTTTCATTTTATTAATAAATAGAAATTATAAATGACAAATGCACATTAGAACACCAGTGATATACTAGTGCTGTCTATCAATTAAAATTACACAGCAATTTTTATTTTAAGTGATAATACATAGCACTGGCTCTCTCATACGCTACTGACAGCTGCAAATGGACACAGTTTTTTACGGTAGTTTGGTGATATAGATGGAAATCCTTAAAAATCAACACATGCTTAAATTTAGCAATTCCACTTCTAGGAATTTATTCTTAGGAAATAATTCAGAACAATCCTAAAGATGTTCACTGAAGAATTTTTAAGTGATTCTTAAAAATATAAATACTAAAAAAAATCTGACAATAACGAATTTGTTTAATAAACTATAATTCATCCATAGAATAGAATACTATGCATTCATAAAAGCTGAAAGTGTCACAGTAGAGTTGTTGTCCTGGGAAGATGTTCATGACATATTGTTTTGTGCTCAAAGCAGGTTCCATTAAGTGGTACTATCATGCTATAGTTATCAAGAGAGTGTGGTAGTGGTGTAAATTTAGGCAAATAGATTGGTAGAATGAAATAGGGAAATGAGAAATAGGTGCAAATATATGCAATCATTTGAGTTTCAGTAAAGGCACAACACATTTGAAAGGGAAAAGAAAACCCTTGCAACAAATGTTAGAAGAACCAGAAGTCCATATGAAAAAAGAAATGTACCTCACCTCTTACTTCACCACACACCAAGAAAAAAAAAAAAAAAAATCAAGATGGATCAGATGCCTAAACAAAACAGCTAAAACTATAATGCTTCCAGAGGAAAACATAGGAGAATATCTTTGCAATTTTTGGAGAGGCAAAGATTACTTAGTTAACTCACAAAAACCACTAATCATAAAACATAAAATTGATAAATTGGATTTATCAGAATATCATCATAAAAATACACCATTAAGACAATGAAAAAAATGCACTACAGACTAGGATTAAATATTTACAATCCATATATCTGACAAAATACTTGTATCCAGAGTACATAAGTAATGCCAAGTCAATATTTAAAAAAAACAACAACCAATTTTTAAAAAATTAGCAAAAGTCTTGAGCAGATACTTCACAAAAGATATGTAAATGGCCAATAAATACATAGAAAGGTGCTCAATAACATTAGACATGCAAATTAAACCACAATGCAAATTAATGCAAATTAAATGCAAATTAAAACCACAATAAGATACCATTATATACCAACCATATTGCTAAAATTTAAAAACGGAAACTTAAATGTTGGTGAGTATATGCAGCAACTGGAACTCTCATAAATTGTTGGTGGAAGTGTAAAATGGTACTATCACTTTGGAAAACTGTTTGGCAATTTTGAAAATAAAATTAAACATATAAAATTAAACCTTGTGACCCTGCAATTAGGCTCCTTAGTTTTTACTCAACAGAAATGAAAGCGTATGTTCACAAAAAAACTTCCATTAGAATGTTCATAATAGCTTTATTTATATTAGCTCCAAACTGGAGACAACACAATATCTGTCAACAGGTAAATGAATGAACAGTTTGTGGTATATTCATACCATAAGACACTAGCCAGCAATAAGAAAGTATGAACTACTGATACATTTAACAACCTCGATGAGTCCAGGAGCTACTACTACATGAAAGAAGCCAGACAGAAAAGAGTATACGCTGTGATTCCATTTATATCAACAATATGAACAAACAAAATAATTCTATGGTGAAAAAAATCAAAACAGTGGTTGCTTTTGGTGCAGTAGGTAAGGTTTTGCTGGAAAGGGGCATGAGAAAACTTTGCACTGACAGGAATATTTCTTGATCAATAATAATTACGTAAGTGTGTACATTTGTCAAAACTCATCAAATGTACACTTAAAATTGGGGCCCCTGGTGGCTCAGTCAGTTAAGCATCTGACTTTGGCTCAGGTCATGATCTCACAGTTCTTGAGTTTGAGCCCCGCATCAGGCTTTGTTCTGACAGCTCAGAGCCTGAAGCCTGCTTCAGATTCTGTGTCTCATTCTCTCTCTCTGCCCCTCCCCCACTTGTGCTCTGGCTCTCTCTCTCTCTCTCTCAAAAATAAATAAACATTAAAAAAATTAAAATGTACACTTAAAATCTTTGCATTTTATCTGTGGAAGCCAGTTTCTAAGAAGGCCCCTGGTAATCCCCATGTCTTGGCACTCATGCCTTATCACGTAGTACTTGTGTTGGTCTGTGTGACCCTTAGAATATAGAGGAAGTGATGTATGTCACTTCTGAGACTGGGTTATAAAAGGGACTATTAAAGATGCTTCCATTTTGATCTTTTCGTTCATGCTTTTTCTCTTTTGGATCACTTGCTCTAGGAAGCCAGCTGCTGCCTTGAGAATAGTCAGGTAGCCCTGTAAAGAGAATCTGTAACACCCAGTTGGACAACCAGTTCATAGCCAGAACCTGCTAATGACCAGAGAGGGAGTTTGGAATGGTTGGTCCTGTCTTCAGATGACTGTAGCTTGGCTGGCATCTTCACTGCAACCTCATGGGAGACCCTGAACCAGAACCACCCAATTAAGCCACTCCCAGATTCCTGATCCCCAGGAACTGTGTGAGATAATAAATGTTGATTATTATTTTAAGCTGCCGAAATTTGAGGGTACTTTTTAAGGCAGCAGTAAATAACTGATGTGCTTTGTATACAAATTATACCTTAATTTTCAAATATTAGAAAAATAAAGTAACATAGAGTGTTGGTTTATTTCCATCTAAAATAGTATTGTACATCAAAATATTGACAACAGCTGTCTGGGTGGTGGGATTACGGGTTGTTTTCTTCTTTCTGCCTATCAGTATTTTTATTTCCTCCAAGTATTACATAAATAACGCAGTTTATAAAATAAAAAGTTTTAATAAAAGCAGAAGATGGAAGTAACAGTTTTTCCCCTGTGTTTACCCTTCTGTGGATCAAGTGTTGCTGGGGATCCTAATGAAATCCTCCCTCTTTAAGTGGTTTCAGGAAAGGCAGCCATGGGTCTGGCACCTTGAGTTTTTGTCTTACTCTTTCATTAGTATGCAAGAATCTGCTTTCATCTTGCTTTTAAAAGGTGTTTGCCTTTTTTTTTTTCAAGAAAAGCTATTCACAAAACCAAAATGGGACCAAGAAATACCAAAAGCACCTACTGAATATTTGAAAGAGTAGTGAAAATCTATGTAATTATTACGTTTTCCTAGTAATGGAGAAGATTTTTTTTTTTTTTTAACAATACCACCTGATTCAGTTTTTAAAAAAGCCGATCAGTAGCCACTGAGCCCTTTGCTTCCTACTCTAAACCATCTTCCATTTCTGTCCACCCAGAGAGTCTGGCTTTATATGGGTAGCCCGAGTGGAGGCAAAATTTGGGTTGGGGCCAAAAGTCAGTTCCAGGCCCTGATAATGACAAAAATTGGGATCAAAACATACACCTAGTACAAGATGATGGGAATTTGCCAGAAGTCCTTGTGACTCTGCTTCCAGGGAGTCCCTCTGGCCCCATATGGATCTTTTCTTCTGCCTAATCACACCCAGCTTCTCAGTACTGTCAGACACACCAGGAAAAACAGCCACACAGCTTAAACTGAGGTCACACACTCTTTGTGCACATGGGCTGGGGATACAGTCCTGGTGCAATGCACACATCTTTCAGCAGATGCAGGCATGATCCACCAAATGCTGATGAGGACAGGCATCCAGATGTCATAGCTTACATTGCCAAGACCTTGAAGGAAAGCTACAATACGGAAGATACCCAGAAAGTGATTAAGTCCATTTTCTGTGACTCTGGGTAACATTATTCAGTCTGTTCATTCCTTATGCCCTTTTCCGATTCTTCAGACTCCTGACTGAGGTCTCATGGCCCTACTGGCAAAACAGTATTAGGAGGAAGAAAGAGAAATTAATGGTCAGATTACATAGGTTATCAGTTACCAGGCAGGCCAAAACTCTTTGGAGAATGGAGCTGAAACCATAGGATAAAGTAAAACTGAGGATATACAAACATTCTGTTCTTTATGAGAATGCCCAGAAATCTACGGAGAAAATGTTGCATATAGTTGGGCACTGTCAGTGTTTAGGTAGGAGCGTCTTCCTTAGGGGGATGGGATTTTCATCTCTACCATTTTTTTTAGATTGTGCTAAAATGCACATGCCATAAAATTTACCTTTTTAACCATTTTTAAAAAGTTTATTTATTTATTTTGAGAGAGAGAGAGAGAGCGAGCATGAGCAGGGGAAAGGGCAGAAAGAGAGGGAGAGGTTGAATCCTAAGCAGGCTCTATGCCTCCAACACAGTGCCCAACATGGGACGTGAACTCACAAACTGCAAGAGCATGACCTGAGCTGAAATCAAGAGTCAGACACTTAACCGACTGAGCCTCCCAGATGTCCCTACCTTTTCCATCATTTTTAAGTGAGTTCAGTGGCATTAAGTTTATAGATATGGTTGTGCAACCTTCACCATCAATTCATCTTCAGCAGTGAATTCCAATTATTTTGCAAAAGTGAAACTTTGTCCTTATTAAACAGTAACCTCCCATTCTCCCCTCCCTCCATTACTGGTGGCTACTATTCTATTTTCTGTCTCTAGGAATTTGACTCCTCTAGGGTCCTCATGTAAGTGGAATCAAAAGTGGCCTTTTGACTGGCTTACTTCACTTAGCAAAATGTCTGTAAGTTTCCTTCTTGTTATAGCATATGTCAGAATTCCTTATTCAAGGCTGAATAACATTCCATTGTACATACATATCTCATTTTGTTTATCCATTCATTGTTGTTTGGCACTTGGGTTGCTTCCACCTTTTGGCTACTGTGAATTACACTGCTATGAACATGGGTGTGTCTTCTCTACCATTTTATCATGAGCTAAGGACCAAGTTGGGTATTTTACACATTTTCTTTATTTAATTTTATATCTTTAAAAATTTTCAAGGGTCCAGAGTATGGTCTGAGTAAGAAAGAATTGACAATAGGAATGAATCAGAGGTAAGAGCATATAAAGATAATTGACCTACAGTATATTGCTAAATTTGGGTTCAAATCTTAGACTACTTTAGGTAAAAAAATAATTTGTCAATGATCTTTTGATGATTCCTAAAATAAATTCCCTTAAATGAAATGAAAGTATTATTTGGCTTGAACTGAATTCTCTTTAGAAAATAACACTTTTTTAAAAAAGTGGCAATGAAGTTGAAAGAATGAGTAAAGATTGCTCTCATGGAAACATTTAGAGTTTCTCATAAGAAACACCTTTATTTTCTATAAATATGTTTGGAAATTTTAATAAAATATTATCAACTTGAAATTTGTCCCCAAATCACTGGTGTCCTTGGGAGCGGTCATCCAGTTCAAGAGTGTGCAGCAATGCGTAAGAACACTCTCTAAAGTTGTGCTGTCCAGCATGTAGCCACTAGCCACATGTGGCCATTGAGCACTTGATAGGTAGGAGATGAAGCAGATCTAAAATATACTTAGTACTAAAAAAAATGTAGAAGAATTTATTAATAATTGTTTCATGTTGGTTACATGCTATATGGGGTTGTATAGCTATATTGGCTATGTTGGGTTAAATAAAATATTATCATTAAAATTAATCTCACCTGTTTCTTTTTGCTTTTTTAAAATGTGGCCACTAGAAAACGTAAACTCATGCATGGTTTACATTATATTTCAAGTAGCCCTAAAGATTACATTATCTGTCATTAAAAGAGGACTCAGTTGGTCAGAACCATGCCTGTGTCCTTCTATGCCATCAGCATGAGCCACATCTCGCCAGGCGTGGTGACAACCTGAGACCCACACCCTCTCTGGCTAGGGATCTTACGCATTTCTCCCTGACCGGGTCCTCAGAAAAGCCAGACCCGCATGAAAATGTGCTCGTGTTGTCTTGTATTCTCCATGAGTCTGTGTTTTAACATAAAGGGACATTCTTGTAGAGAGAATCTGCTTTTACTCACAAAATTGAGTCAAAGAGTTTGGAACAGTTAGGTAGTGACCTTACATGCAATACGTTCTTGACCTCCCTGGGAGTGATGAGGTGAAAATAGCAGGTGAGGAAGGTTTGCTGATTTGTAGAGGAGAAATCAGAGGTAGCGATGGAGCACAGAGAGACCAGGCTTGTGAGGACGGGTCCCATTGTTGGGCCAGGAGGTGGGCTTGAGGAGGGAGACAGCACAGTGTGGAGGTGAGGAAAGATTGTGAAATGAGTCCAAATCTGTATACTGGGGGTGGTAGAGTTGCAGAGAGACCAGGAAGCCTGCAATGATTGAGTTGTCTTCATTTCCATCCTTTGTTGGAGGTTCATTTGTTTTCCACTTATTTTGGCGTCTTGTGGGCCCTTTAGCCTGTTAGCGCCTTGTTTCACACTAATCACAAGTGGCTGTTATTGCCAAAATGTGACATATCCAATTTAGGATTCTGCCTGTTAGTTCCCTCAAGCTCTGCTGAATCATTTGCTGTAAACCACCCTCCCCCCTCTTTTTTTTCTTATTAGTGTGTCATTTTACAGAGTGTTGCTCAAGCTGCAGGGTTCCATGCAGTCTTCAGGCCCTGCAGAGATCTGTGCTTGTGAGAAAGTTTGGTGAAGGTTAATTTGTGTTTGTGTGTGTGTGTGTGTGTGTGTGTGTGTGTGTGTTTAATTGGTTGCTAAACTGTAGTGTTATCATGGTCCAGCAATGAATTTCAGGATTGGTGGTATGTCTTATAATATGAATGATGGGCATTAAGGAGGGCACTTGTTGTGATGAGCACTGGGTGTTATATGTAAGTGATGAATCACTAAATTCTACTCTTGAAACCAATTTCATCATATATATTGACTAACTTGAATTTAAAGAAAAACTTGAAATAAAAAAAAAGAGTGCCTACTCGTGACAAAAACAAAAAAAAATCCATCCAAGCTAAATTCAAGATATTGACCTGTTTCTCTATTAGGTATGAGAAACAAATCAGACAAGTTGCAGTCAACACTAATTCAACAAGCCACTGGGTTTTGTTTTTAAGACCAAATGCAGTGATATCAGAAGCAAGATACATATTTGCTGAGATACTGGTGGTATTTGAAATCCATGTTGTTATGAGCACTCTGCTAAGATCAGAGTGAGAGAGCACACACAGAACCGATCACCAACCCACTTCTGAGAAAGATCAAGTGGCCTGTGGGCACACAGTGGACACTTTCTTTGTGCAGTAACTTCACACACTTTTGTCAGCAGTTCAAAGGTATGGGAGTCCCAGTTTCCAGAGGTGGGAACCACAGAACGTGTTGGCATAAGATTGCTTTAAGAGATTCTTCACAAGGAATGACCTGCCAGGGGTCAGCATTCAGAAGTCATAGGGTATACCAGTAGGTACAGAGGCAGAGAGGAGACTGGGATGGCCACCCAGTGGAGAGGCCCTGTCCCTACTCAGGCAGTTGTGGTCCGAAGGTCCAACAGGGGAGTCTCTGAAGAACTCCCAAATGTGGGTGAGCACCCACTTCCACATGCCTGCCAGGCCTGCAGAACAGGCCATCCTAATGCAGTAGTACCAATCAAATAGGAATGTCCTATCCTTTTCCTATCCTGCTTTCTTCCTTACTGTGTACCCCCAGCCCACCCTACTCCCAACTTTGACTCTGATGGAGGACGAGATCAGCTGAACAATCCAGAAGAAGAAGAAAAACTCCAAGAAGATGAAAATTAGATGAAAATTGAGGTATAGAATAATATATTGGACCAGACATTTTTTGTATGTATGTGAGTGTGTGTTTTGATTCTAACTTTTTATTTTGAATTGATTTTGACTCCCAGGAAAGTGTGAAAATACTACATAGTGTCTCTTACACCCTTCAACCAGCTTCCCCCAGTGGTGACATTGTATACAACTAGCATAAGACAGGAAGCCAGGAAATTGACCCTGGCAATACTGTTAACTAGACTACAGACTGTATTCAGCTTTTGCTGGGTTTTACATGTATTTGTGTGTGTGTGTGTGCATGTGTGTGTGTGTGTGTGTGTGTGTGTGTATAGTTTTGTGCAATCTGATTTCAAGTATAAGTTTGTGTAACCACCGTCACAATCAGGATACATAAGAATACAGGACTGTTCTAACACCATAAAGAACTCTTGTGTGCTAACCCTTTGTAGCCAAACTCAATCCCCATCCCATCCTTGTTCGCTGGAGATCACTACTCTGTCTCCATCTCATTTATCATTTTGAGGGTATCCCATAAATGACATCAGAGTATGTTACTTTTCAAAACTGCCTTTCCCCCAATGAGCATAACGCCCTTAAGATACACCCAAATTGTTGGATATATCAATAGTTTGTTCCTTTTTATTACTGAGTAGTTTTCCATTGTATGATTGTCCCAGAGATTGTTTAACCACTCACCTATTGCAAGATACTTGGGTTGTTTCCAGCACTGGGCTATTAAAAGTAAAGATTCATGCTATAAACACTGTATACAAGTTACTGTATGAACATAAGTTTCTATTTCTCTGGGATAAATGCCCAAAGTTTCTAGGTTGTATGATAAGTAAATATTTAGTTTTATAAGAAAATGGCAAAATTTTTGAGAGTGGCTGTACCATATTACATTCCTACCAGCTTTGTATAAAAGATACATACAAAGATAAATGCTTTGTCAGCATTTGGTGTTAATGCTTTTTGGTTTAGCTATCTATTCTAACTGGTGTGTAGTACTTTGTTTGCTTTTACTTTGCATTCCCCTAGTGGCTACTGATGTTGAACATCTTTTTGTGTGCTTCTTTGTCATCAATATCTCCTTGGTAAAATGTCTGTTCATGTCTTTTGTCCATTTTCTAATTAGATGGTTTCTGTACTGTTGAGTTTTGAGATATCTTTATGTAGTCTGGGTATAAGTTCTTTGTTAAATATGTAGTTTGCAAATCTTTTCTCTCAGTTTGTAATCTGTTTTTTCATCCTTTAAAAAAGGTATTTCACAAAGCAAAAGATCTTAATTTCTATTAAGTCCAATTTATTTATTTTTTTCTCTTAGAAACTATGTTTTTGGATTCATGTCTAATGCTTTTAACCTAGATCTATGTCTAGAAGATTTTCCTCTTACATTAGGATACTTAAACATTTATTTAATACAAAAGTCAGCAAAAGAAGGGCAGATGAACAAAAACAATCTAGACAAATAGAAACCAAATAACAAAATTTCTGACTTAATCCAATGATATCAATAATTATATAAACGTGGGTGAACTAAACACCCTACTTGAAAGGCAGAGATTGTCAGGCTGTACAAAAAAGCAAGATCTGCCTATGTGTTGTTGTTTTACAAGAGACACACTTTAGATTCAAAGGCACAAATAGTTTCGAGGTTAAAGATGGAAAATTATATATTATGAAACAGTGGTTATAACATAGCTGAAGCGGCCATAATAATATCAAACAAAATAGACTTTAAGACAAGAAATATTAGTGAAGAAAAATGGGTGTTTCATAATAATAAGAGGATCAATATATCAAGAAGATATAATAATTAAAAATGTGTATAAAACCAACAGAGCCTCAAAATACATGATATAAAATTTGACAGAATTGAAAGGAGAAATAGACAGTTTAATAGTAATAGTTAGAGATTTCAATGTACTGCTCTCAATAAATGATAGAACAACTAGACAGAAAATCAACAGGAACACATAAGTCTTCAACAACCAACTTGATCTAACCAACATTTATGGAATACTCCATCCAAAGACTTTAGAATACAAATTCTTTTCAAGTGCACATGCGACGTTCTCTAGGTTAGACCAAATGCTGATTCAGATCAGAATTAAATTAGAGATTCACAATATAAAGATACCTGGTAAAATCCAATTTCTTTGGAAATTAAATAACACACTTCTGGATAACCTGTGGGTCAAAGAAGAAATCAAAAGGAAAAGTAGATATTTTGAACTCAAGGAAGCAAAAACACAACATATAACTATGTAGAATCTAAAGTAGTGCTGAGCCTCTTGTGTGGATCCTGAGAAACTTAACAGGAACTCATGGGGGAGGGGAAGGAAAAAAAAAAGAGGTTAGAGTGGGAGACAGCCAAAGCATAAGAGACTTAAAAACTGAGAACAAACTGAGGGCTGATGGGGGGGTGGGAGGGAGGGGAGGGTGGGTGATGGGTATTGAAGAGGGCATCTTTTTGGATGAGCACTGGGTGTTGTATGGAAACCAATTTGACAAATTTCATATATTAAAAAAAAAAAAAAGTAGTGCTGCGCAGAAAATGGAGAACTTTAAATAGCTGCCTTAAAAAACAGAAAAAAGAAGAGCAATCTAAACTGAAAGCAGGGGCGCCTGGGTGGCTCAGTCGGTTAAGCGTCCGACTTCGGCTCAGGTCACGATCTCGCGGTCCGTGAGTCCGAGCCCCGTGTCGGGCTCTGGGCTGATGGCTCAGAGCCTGGAGCCTGCTTCCGATTCTGTGTCTCCCGCTCTCTCTGACCCTCCCCCGTTCATGCTCTGTCTCTCTCTGTCCCAAAAATAAATAAACTTAAAAAAAAAATAAAAAAAATAAATAAACTGAAAGCAAACAGAAGGAAGCAATAACAGAGTATAGTGGAAATTTTTGAAATAGAAAACAAGCAAAACAAAAAAATGGTGGAAAAACTAATGAAACCAAAAATTTAGTTCCTTAAAAATATGAACAAAATTGACAAACCTTTGGCTAGAGTGACAGGGAAGATAAGAGAGAAGATAAAGATTACCAGAATCAGGAATGAAAGTGAGGACATCACTACTGGTGCCATATAAATTAAAATGGTTATAGGAAAATATTATGAAATATTTTGTGCCAATAAACTAGACAACTTAGATGAAATTGACAATTCCTTAGAAAGACGCAAATTACCGAAACTGATGCAAGAAGAGAAAAATCTGAATGTACCTTTGACAAGTAAAGAAATTTGAATTAGTAATTAAAAATCTCCCCACATGGAAAACTACAAATATTGTTAAGATAAATTTATAAAGACAGAAATAAATGGAGAGACATTTCATGTTTTAGTTTGGAAGACTCAATATTTTTAAGATGGACATTCTTTCCAAATTGGTCTAGAGAAGGAACATAATCCTTTTCAAAATCATAGCAAGCTTTTATTGTAGAAACTAACAACCCAATTGTAATTTTTTTTATGGGTCAATTTTGCTAATCTATAGTCTCCAGCTATTCAAGAAAATACCAATTGAAGTGTTGCTGTGAAGGAAATTGGCAGATGTCATTATCTTAATCATTTGACTTTAGGTAAGAAAGATTATGGTGGATAATCTTGATGGGCTTGATTTAATTGGTTGGAAGGCCTTCAAGTCAGGGCTGAGGCTTCCCTGAGAAAAACAAGTTCTCTCTGCAGACAGGAGCTTCTGCCCCTGCCTTTGAGTTCTAGGCTGACCTTCCTGCCTGCCTGCCTATGGTTTCAGATCTGCTTAGTCAGCCCCTACGATACCATAAACCAATTGCTTGTAATAAATTTCATAATATATATCTCTTCTACTGGTTCTGCTTCTCTGGTTGAATTTTGACTGGCACACTTATTCAATGATTTATATGGATATGTGAAAGATCTAAATTAGATAAAACAATTTTAGCACAGAACAAAGTTGGAGGACTTACATTATCCAACTTCAAAACTTAATATATAGAGCTACAGTAATCATGAAAATTTGGTATTAGTATAAGGATAGGTATACAGATCAATGATAACAGAATTGAGAAGTCCCCAAACTAACCTTTATGTTTATGGTCAATTGGTGCAAATCCATTTATATTCCAAGACTTGTACATGAATATTCATAACATCATTATTCACAATAGCTCCAAATGGAAACAACCTAAATGTCCATTGATTGAGAAGTGGATAAACTATACTGTGGCATATTCATAGAATAGAATATTATTTAGTAATAAGAAGGAATGAAACACAGATACATGCTACAACATGGATGAAGTTTACAGCATTATAGTAAGTGAAACAAACCAGACACAAAAGACAATTAAATTGTATGATTCCATTTCCATGAAGTGTCCAGAAAAGGCAGAATTATTGACGGAAACTAGATCAGTGGTTTCTCAGGCTGGGAGACAGCAGATATTCACTGCAAATGGGCTTGAAGGAACTTGGAGGAGTTATGGAAATGTTCTACAACTGGATTGTAATGATGGATGTACAAATCACTAAAGCTTATTAACAGTATCATCAAACTGTACATTCACAAGGGGTCCTTTATGGTGTGTAAATTATACTTTAATAAAGCTGTTACAAATAAGTGAACAGAAAAGTCACAGGGCCTGTTTCAATGCTCATCAAGGGAAAAAGAAAGGAAAATTCCCTACGGAGAAAATCTGAAGTGACAATAGAAGATAAAAATAAAGTTGCTTTTGTACATACATTCCTGGAGTCCAGTACTTTTCCCACATAAATTACAGAGGTCAGTATGGCTGGAACTAGATAGTGTGGCCATCTCTGAAAACTCCATACTTTTTCATGACGTAAATAATTTTCTCTCAATGCCATGAGAATATGAAGAGATGTTAAGATGTTGATTCAGCCATAGTTACCTTACCTTGAAATATAATTTTATACTTTTCAGCTTAGTGAGCCTTAACCCACCTTTTATAATGGAAAAAACAAGGAAAAGAATTACAAGTCAGAAGACAACTATAGAAACCCACAGTCTCAGAGTCTTCATTTAGACCCACACAAACCAGTTGATTTTATTTGGAAGGAAAATTGCTCCCAAGTCAAACTTAACCCCCTGACTCTAGCCAATCACCTAAAAAATGTGAGCCTAAATCCTGGTGGGCTCAGCAAAATAACGGGGTGCCTCAGAACACTTATTTTCAAGGGAGATAAGGGATAGCACAATGTTAATCCACAATATGTATTAACTATAGAAATCAGTAATAAAAAGGATAGGAGAATCCAAGATACGATGTGATACTATTTACCCAATGACTAATTGTAGAGTTAATGAGTAAGTGGGGAGAATTTGTTAAGAAGTAAGAATATATGACAGGAGACCAGGTTTTGTTTTTAAACAGTACCAGGGAATAAACAAGGCTTGAAAGGATAGAATCTAGGTTACATGTTTGGACAGGAAACTAGGGTTCTACAAAAACATGCTCTTCCCTTTTCTCTCCGGTGAAGGGGCACTGATTTCCAGTCACACATTAATATTTGGAGGCACCTTGCAAGCTGTAGTTTCATAATTACTGTATTTACCATCTGTCTTTGTTAAGTTTCCAAAAGAATTGGCCATTACTCTATTATTATTATTATTATTATTATTATTATTATTATTATTATTTAAGTAGGCTTCATGCCCAGCACGGAGCCCAACATAGGGCTTGAACACACAACCCTGAGATCAAGCATTGGATGCTTAAACCACTGATCACCCAGGTGCCCCTGCCTTTACCCTATCTTTGTTACTGACTTTTAACCCAGGGTTTCCAAGGCTAGTCACATTTTAAGAGACATGCTTAGACTCTTTCACACTTTATAAATCTCTCAGTCATACCAGGAAATAATGCTGAGCTGTCCCTTAAAGACACCAGAAGTATATGCTGGCAGCTTTTTGGATTCAGGGTCCCACTTGCTGTGATTACTATGGAAATGGGACCGAATGACCTGCATTTTATAGACTTTAAGCTAGCATGGTGATATTAGATATTCCAGAAGCAGAAGCATTTTCTCATTCTGAATTGTATGGAGAAAATTTGGCCCTGACTGATACTGAGATTATTGCCTTCAATGGAGTGTAAAAGAGTCCCTCAGATTCAGATTTCTTAACTCCTCTTTTGAAATGGAACGGATGAAACTTGCTTATCATTGTACTTAGTGAATTTCATTACAGGACTGTTATATCTGTCAACGGGTGGCCACACACCACAGCTGACTTCCCCAGTTATCAGAGCTGTCCAGCTGCATGTACCATCTTTCCTCTCTACCCTATGAGCATTATCACTGCCTGGCCAGAGCGGGACCCCATGGCCCACTGCAGACATGCTATTCACGTTAATCTGGTACCAGTGGCATTGAACTTGCTAGACGGTACTTCCCTTCTCCTGTCTACCTGCCATCACCCTGATGATGTCTTCCAAGAACATCATTTCTAGAAAAGCAGGTGTCACTCTCAGGTTTTGTAGGCAGCTAAGAAACCCATGGAAGGAGCAGAGGGCGGTGTTATTAGGGATGGCAATTCCAGTCATTGAATGCGAAGTCTGTGCAGGTTCAACTCTAGCACCTGCCTTACAGCCCAGCTGCAAAAGTGCACTTAGTTCTTCAGGTCTATTGCTGGTCCAGATACTCTTCCAGAATATAGTCTCATTTTTCAGTTTTTATTAGGGATAATTAGATGATTGAATTTAAATCTTGTCAGCTAAGAGAACATCATCAGAAAGGCAGATTTTTTTTAAAAAAAAAAGGGATAAAGAAAATTAAGAAGAAATTCTTCAGTTTTTCAAATACTAAGTATGACTCATTCCCATTTCCAAAATTCTGAAAGGTAATGTTTTCAATTCTACTATTTTAATAAGAGCCTGTGATTTTAATTTTGATATCCTTGTGGGCCTAACACTTATTTAGGACAGAGTAAAAAAAAATGTTCAAGCTGTTTGAGATTTCTGGCTTATGCATTTGTTACTGGCTGTTGACATATTGCCCTGACTCCCCAAGTATGTGGGTCATGGAATGTCTACTTTTAATTCAAAAGTTGTATTTACAATCAATTTTTGCAAATGATCCATAGGCATTCAAAAGAAGGCATAGTCCCTGTAGGGAACAGATATTATAAATGTATTAATTCAGGGTTAGTGTTGAAATTATTTAAAGCTTCATGCCCTTATTATCTACTTGAATCTGTCAGAGCCTAAGAGTGCTGATTAAATCTTTCACTAACTATGATTGCCTTTTGGTCAATCTCTTTTTTCAAAAAGGTCTTATTTTATATATTTCTTCATTCATTTTATGTATTTTTTAATTGTTCTATATTCATTATGGAGACACTTCATTATAAAATAATTCTCTTTTATCATATTTAATGTCTGGTTTGAAATCTACTTTGTTGGATATTAATACTTCTTCCCTTGCCTTCTCTTTCCTTTTGCCTGATATAAGCCTATTTAAACATTTAAAAAAACATTTTAAAATGTTTATTTATATTTGAGAGACAGAGACAGAGCCCTGCCCCTTCCCCACTTGCACTCTGTCTCTGTCTCTCAAAACTAAATAAACATAAAAAAAAATTTAAGGTTCCAGCATCATTTTGAGTGTTTTTTTTTTTAAGAGAATCATCCAGTTACAATTTATTTGCTAATCTAATGTTGTAATTTTTGTGTTTTAATTTAAAATTTAAGTTATTTCGTTTGATCTAAATGAGCCACTAGTTCTCATTCCTGTCATCTTGTTTGATATGTACTTGTGCCTTTTGCATCTGCTTTTCTTTTCTATCATTTACCCTATAAAGAATATAATAACAAGGGCATTTGTTTCAAATTTGAAAATTTCAACAAAATACCTTAAGCATATCTTTAACTTCCAAAGTATAAGAAAAAGGAAATAAAATTTGATTTCATGATATGTCAAATACATGCCAATGTTAACTATAGTAATGACTATAAACTCAGACTCATATATACCTAGAAATATAAGACTGATTAATAATTCTTTTATTTACTAGATTCAGTTTGGCAATATTTATTTATTATGTTTAACTCCATAAGTTTAGTTGTTTTTTTTTAATTTTTTTAACGTTTATTTATTTTTGAGACAGAGGGAGACAGAGCATGAACAGGGGAGGGTCACAGAGAGGGAGACACAGAATCTGAAACAGGCTCCAGGCTCTGAGCTGTCAGCACAGAGCCCGACACGGGGCTTGAACTCATGGACCATGAGATCATGACCTGAGCCAAAGCCGGTTGGATGCCTAACCGACTGAGCCACCCAGGCACCCCTCCATAAGTTTAGTTTTAATGCTAATGTATATCTCTTCACATACTTTTTTTTTTTTAAGTTTATTTATTTGTTTTGAAAGAGAGAGAGAGAGAGAGAGAGAGAGAACGTGTGCACACAAGCAGAGGAAGGACAGAGAGGAGAAACAGAATCCCAAGCAGGCTCTGCACCATCGTCATCAGCGCAGAGCCCCAGTTGGGGTTCGAACCCATGAACGGTGAGATCAGGACCTGAGCCGAGGTCAAGAGTCAGACACTTAACCGACTAAGCCACCCAGGCGCCCCATCTTTTCACGTACTTTTTACTGCCTAACTTCTTAGTTACTATTTACTGCTTTTTAATTACTATATACTGCTTTTGTGTCTAGAATTGGTTTTTTGAGTAATTTTGGGGGATGGTGACTTGAGAGACCCATTTTGAATGTCTTTGAATACTTAACAGCATGTATTGCTATTTTTCATAAAAAGAGGACCTAATTGGGACAAGAATTTCTGGGTCACTATTTTTTTCTTTCATATTGCCACTCACTAAGTTCTAGGTTTTGGCATGCTACTTTTTTGGCATCTCTCTAGGACTCAGTTTTTATTCATAAAATGATGATAATAGCCCTTGTCCCAGTTACTTCACAGAATTTTGTGAGACCAACATCAGAATATGGACAGGAAAGTACACTGAAACTACAAAGGGCCACTGAAATATGAGATGTTATCATTTCTCACTGAGTTTAACTTGAAGTACAATGTTTTGTACTTGTCTAGACTGATTCAGTTTTTGTTTGCACCTTAATCACTCCTGTTCAGCTCAGCCACCTCTTTAAGAAGCACCTTCTTTTCCAGATTCATCTGTAAAATACAGCCTTCCTGGTCAAGTCATCTGATGGGTCATGCCTAAAGAGGCCTTCTTGTATCTAAAATACTTTTTATTTTTCTTTTAAAATAGAAGTGATTCTTGGTCACTGAGGGAAAATAGAAAATAGGCAACAACTCAAATCAATTCTAAAGCAATGAATTCTGAAGTAATTAATTCTTAAGTATTTCTAATACACGGGAATAACCCACATTTTGACTTTTTTTCTTATATACAGATCACCATTTTCCCTTAAAATTGATATCATCATATAATGTCATGAGCTTAATTTAAGTAATTTTTAATTGATATGTACAGCAACATACACCAAATTGTAAGTATAGAATTTGATTCATTTTTCATGAAGTGAACCCATTTGGGGAGCCACCGCAGAGAGATTATCTTCAGGCCTCTGGAGGCTTCCCATGTAGCCTCTCTATGAACTACCAGTTCCCTCCCCTAAATAATCACCTATTCTACCCATTAGTTTCAACTACTTTTGAACTTTATGTGAATGAACCATGCGCTATGCTTCTTTCATGCTGGCTTCTTTAGCGTAACATTGTATTTGTGAGGGTCTTCTGTCCCCCCATTAGTTTCAAGTACTTTTGAACTTTATGTGAATGAACCATGCACTATGCTTCTTTCATGCTGGCTTCTTTAGCGTAGCATTGTATTTGTGAGGGTCTTCTGTCTTGTTAGCGGTTCATTCACTTTTATTGTTGTATAGTATTCCATTATATGACGACACCACCATTTCTTTTTTTTTCTACTATTAATGAACATGTGGTTTATTTCCAGTTGAGGCTATTACAAATAGTGCTTCCATGAATATGTTTGTATATGTCTTTTGAAGTAAATAATATGCATTTTGGTTGGCTATATACCAGATAGTGGATTTGCTGAGTCATAGGGTATGGGTATGTTTGGCTTTAGGAAATAATAAGAAGAAAATTCTCTCAAGTGTTGGTACCAATTTACATCCCCAGAAGTAGTGTATGAAATTTTCAGTTGCTCCACATACTTTTCAACGCTTGGTAATTGTAACCACTATGTTGGATGTGTATTAGTATCTCATTGTGGTCATTGAATTTCCATGAAATTGAACTTAAATTTTTTTTACCTGTTTATGACTATTCAGATATTTTGTGAGTTCTTATTCAAGCACTTTCCTTGAATAAAATATTTCCTAGTTTTTAAAATTATTGTTAGGAATTCTTATATACTTTGGATGGGAGTCATTTGCCAGATACATGCAAATTAATATTTTCCTCTATGGCTTGGCTTGCTTTTGGCTCTTTTATAGCTGTGTCTGGATGAACAGAAGTCCTTAATTTTAATACTCACAATTATCAATCATTTTCTTTATTGTTATGAATTTTTGTGTCATTAAAAAAAGCTTTGTCTATTCCAAGTCATGAAATTATACTCCAGTACAATAATCTGGAGGCTTTATTTATTTAAGTTTCACATTTAGATCTAACTTTTACCTGGGGTTGTTATTTAATTGATTTTTAAGTATGGTATGAGGTCATGATTCATTTATTTTTCTCTATATTGAAAAAAGAATTCTCTTAGGCAGTGTCACTTTTCTTGTAAGTGAAGTGACTGTATAACTGTGGGTTTGTTTCTGTAGTCTCTATTCCGTTTGCATATCCTTGTGTCTTGACTCAGCTTTATAATAAACCTTGACATCTGATATATGTAAGTCTTCCAGACTAGTTCATTGAGAACGCCTTTACCATTCTTGGAACTATAAATGTCCATGTACTGTTTAGAATTATTTTGTCAATTAGAAATGTCAACAACAAAAACCTGGTTGGGATTTTTCTTTGTATTGAATTGGATATATAATTTAATTTGGAGAAAAATGATACCTTTAAAATATAGAATCTTCCAACTTGTGAACATTATGTATCTATTTATTTAGATTTTTTCAATTTGTCTCAATAAGGTTTTCTCCTTTTCTGGATAGAGATCTTTTCTGACTTTTAAAATATATTACTAAGTATTTAATTATTTATTTGATGTTATTATAAATGTTATTGGTTTCCAAATGTCATTAAAAAATTTTCATGTTGATATATGTAAAGAAAATTGATTTTTGTATATTGGATTTGTATCAGCAATCTTGCTGAATTTACTTTTAATTCACACAATTTATCTGTAAATGACTGTATTTTCTATCTATAAAATTGTATCGACTGTAAATATAATTAATTTTATATTTTATTTTTCAATTTTTAAAACTTTTGCCTTGTTGCTCTGGCTTGGTTTCTTTAGTATAATGTTGAATAGCAGTGCTGACTATGGGCACCTTTGTCTATTATTGATCTCAAGGAGATAGTTTTCAATTTTCACCATTAAATATGATTTTGACTATTAGATTTTTTTTCATTTTTTTAAATCTTTATTTATTTTTGAGAGAGAGAGAGAGAGAGAGTGGCGGGGGGGAGGAACAGAGAGAGAGGGAGACACAGAATCAAAGCAGGCTCCAGGCTCCAAGCTGTCAGCACAAAGCCCGACACGGGGCTCGAACTCATGAACCGCAAGATCATGACCTGAGCCGAAATCAGATGCTTAATTGACTGAGCCACCTAGGCGCCCCTTGACTGTTGGATTTTTTTTTAGACACTTTTAATCACATAAAGAGGCTCACTTTTTCCCCTAGTTTATTAGAAGTTTTTATGATGGACTAACATTGAATTTTGTCAAATATTTCACAGGAAAATTTTTATAATTACAAATTCAATTTCTTTAGTAGAACTATAACAACTTATATTATCTATTTCTTCTTTTCTCAAATTTGCAAAGTTGTCTTTTTCTAAAAAAGTCTCTCTTATATCTAAATATTTGAATTCTTTTGCATAAAGTTGCTCATAATATTCTCTGTATATATGTGTACATATGTGTATGTGTGTGTATATGCATTTAGCTCTATTTAGTGATGTATAATTTATATATAATTAAATTCACCAATTTTAAGTATATTATTTGATGACTTTGACTTTATCTCACTATTTCCATTCTCACATCTTGATTTTGGATGGCATACCTTAAGATTTTGCCTACTTCATTATTGTTATTAATATAACACAGTTAATATAGTTAAAGTAGCATTGTTTATATCTTAGGTGTCTGTTTAAAAAATTAGTTGTGGTATTTACATTTGTTTACCACATTTATAACAATTATTTGGAACTTCTTTGTTTGCTTCACAACTCTTTTTAATTCTATTTCTTCCCCTTTTCTTGAAAATTTTCAATTGCATTGAAAAAATTGAAAAATTTCAATTTTGACGCTTGCATATTTGATCATATCTCTCTGTTTTCTTTATACAACCTTATTTCCATTTGGGTATAGATTTGGCTATAGAACTCTTGGTCATAACTTGTTTCTTTTAATATTACAAAATTTCCTTCATTTTATTTATTTATTAAAGGTTTTTTTTGTGTGTTTATTTATTTTGAGACACGAAGTGCTTGTAGGGGAGAGGGTCAGAGAGAGGGAGACAGAATCTTAAGCAAGCTTGATCCCACAACGGTAAGATCATGACCTGAGATGAAATCAAGAGACAGATGCTTAACCGACTGAGCCATCCAGGTGCCCCTTCCTTCACTTTATCTGACAGAAAAGAAATTTGAAAAAAAAAACTTATTTTTTTTGCTTTATTCTTTCTGTTGTTGTTCCTTCTTTTCTTGTTAATGATGCTAGTGCACTAGGGACCGGCCCATTGCATCTAGTTTTCAATTTTGTCTCAGTCTCCATTCCAGATACTCAAGTAATACTACTGAGTGTTGGTGACCCAAATTGTTGAAATGGGTTTCCGAAAGAATTGGCTTCTATCTCCTGTTTTTCACTTGGTTTTAGCCCAAATCCCACTGTAACATATTTGGAGGGTGGGGAGATTTTCTCATATCTCTTCTTCTTTCTGACAATGTGGCTTAGCTTTCTCAGGAAGGTACCTTAATATCTTTCAGAATTTCTACATGCAATGTGTCTAACTAAAATACCTTGTAGTTTGTACCTCACAGGTGGAATTTTATTTTTCCATGGCTGAGGTGAAATTGTTTCCAACTTCCTATTACCCTACATTCCACTGGTTATTCCATTTTAACTATGGTGATGACCTGGGGAGAGATTTAATACCTGGGCTCAATTACCATCTTACCTGATGACTGCAGGAAGAATTCCTTTTTTTCTACCGCCTTTTTCCTCTCATAGTAGTAACTTTATCTTAATTATTTTTATTTTACTCCTATTGCTTCTGTTTGATACTATCAATATTCTGAATTAATATCCTAAATAGTTAACTGAGACTAATTATAAAGTTCAACCTAAACATTTTTCTTTATATAATCCATAAAAATTATATCAGTAATGCTAATATTCAGGGAAGGGATAGAATGATATAAGATGCTCAAGAAAGCCTTTATGTTAGAGGGACTTGGAAACACAGAATTATAAAATTCTAAAGCTTAAAGCATCCTTAAAACAATTTAACTCAACTTTCTAATTTTATAGATGAAGACACTGAGGCCAAGAAAGTCAAGCTAGCTTATCCAAGTACATGAAGATAATTTGAACAGACGCAAATTAAACTGAGACATAGGAGGTCACTCATTCTTTGGTCGAACCATCACATTTTTCTTCTTCTGGAAAAAGGTCCATCTTTTTAGGGAATTCTTTTAAGGAATTCTCCTTCTCAACTTCTTCAACTGTATACCCCTAGTAAGGGCTGAAGACAATATTGATCTGTTCCCATGAGCATAAATATAGTTTTGTGACCTTAGGTGACCTAGTATCCTAACATAGAATTTAAACATTTCACCTAAGGGAGCATTTATTCTCTGTTGGCAAAGCTATGAAGAGTTGAGCTGCAGAAGACCATGGCTTCAACATTATGTAAAAGCTTACTTAAGAGAATGAAGCTGAACTCCTGAAAGTGTCAGAGGGGGAAAATGGAGATAGCAGGTCTAGACAGCATCTGGGAGCCTGGTTCCAGACAGCTGGTGGCTACCTAGATTCTACTCTGCTCATAGTTTGGGTACCTAAGTTCAAGAAAAAAATGCACTTTTGGCCTAAGCTGGGTTGAGTATTATTTTAGTTACATATAGTCAAAAAAGTCCTAACCAATTGTGTGCCTTT
This sequence comes from Panthera tigris, assembly GCF_018350195.1. Lineage (NCBI taxonomy): Eukaryota > Metazoa > Chordata > Mammalia > Carnivora > Felidae > Panthera > Panthera tigris. The sequence continues at coordinate 78,706,285 of NC_056664.1, read as the reverse complement.
AAGAAAAGGCAGAAATTAAACAGATGGAGAAGAGTGGGGAGGGAATTCTAGGCAGAGAGGGAGTTGAGCCAAGGTTTGGAGGCCAAAATGCCATGCTCTGTTCTGACAGCTTGGTAGAATTAACACCTCAGCAGGTCAAGGATGATAGGGAATGGAAAGCATAAAGAGCACACAGAATTGGTTCCCTGGGGTGGGAACATCTGGGTATTTCACCAGGAGGAGCTTTGAAAAGGATGGTAAAAGGGTACTACATAGGGTTACCTCATAGTTTTGTCAGAAAGATTTCCTGACAAATCCGCACTCTCTTCAGTAATGGCAAACAGTGGTAGCAAACTAGAGCAGACAAATATTGCACATTTTTCTTATCTAGCTCAACCATAAGTTTCCTCCTGAGTTTAAAGGGAAGAAAAAGCATTGACTCATCCACAGAGGGATGTAAGGCAAAAAAGAAAGAATTCACTGTAATTAGGATTGCAAAATTGCTTCAGTATCATCTTATCTTTGGTGGCTTGAGTATTTCTGATTTATTGTCCTTTTAGGACTGGGAAAATGAATCAGTGGGCTTTAAACTGTGTTTGTCTTCTAAACACACAGCCCTTTTGTAATTCTCATTTCTTTGTGGTATTTCAATTCCTTATCTTGAGATCCTTCAGCTTATCAGTTAGTTATATTTTCAATCTTCTCATCGGAGTTTGTTGTATTTGTATTTTCTTGTTCACTGTACCACATGAAATTTAGTAGATTTGAGAATGGGGTCCCTGTCAAGAAGGGAGGAAATTACTGATCCATGTAAGCTAATCAAAGTTGGAACCCTGGTGTTAAAAACTGTGAAAGAGTGAGAGCTCATCTTACTCCAGCTGTCAGGGCCCAGCATTTTCTTTAAAATTATTCAGCAGTGTGGAGTTGGCCATGAGACCATGGAAGGGATTGGTGAGCCAAGGAATGGATGATGTGTTAGAATCATATCATTCTCTTTTCAGTTCTGTCACTGACACATTTGTGCTCATGACTGCCTTAGAGCAGGCATTTTAGTCAGATATCTGTTTTTCCTCTCTGCCACATAATGGTAATGAAACTGTTCAGGCTGATTTCCATGGATTTTAGGAGAATGACAGAGAAAAATGTTTTCTGAAATGAGAGTCATTTTAGCATGAGTAATGGAAGGGAACTAAGAAGTCATCGTGAACTTCCTACAGGCCATCATGAGCCTTCTCCCTGGCCATACTTTTGGGGAAATACCTGTCCTCAGAAGATGATCAACTTTCTGGTAGTTGCCTGATGTCTTCTCTTTAAGTCCTGCTTCCTGGCAGGGCTTTTTTTTTCTTTTTTCCTTTTTAATTTTTTATTCATTTATTTTGAGAGACAGAGAGAGACAGACGTGAGCAGGGGAAGGGCAGAGAGAGAGAGGGAGACACAGAATCTGAAGCAGGCTCCAGGCTCTGAGCTGTCAGCCCTTAGGGCTTCTTTTTTTCTGAGAAGAAAATCTTGCAAAATGGCTATCATGTTTTATATGCTCAGTAAAGTTTCCTTTTTAAATGAAAGAATTAAGGAAAAAATTAATATGTTTGTTGCAACAGCAGCAACAACAAAGCACAGCGAACTATATAGAAAAGAAATGTTTTAATATTTCAAAAGTGCTCACTGCTAAGTTCCCAAGGAAGTGAGATAAATCTCACCATAGTACATGCGACAGAAACTGGTGGGAAAGCCCAACCAAGATTTCGACTTCTTTAGCCATCATGAGTGAGTTCAAGAGACATATTTAGAAGAATGCGATTCATGTGAGTGTCAGTTCAAGTCCTCTGGGAAGCAGACGTGGATGGAGTGAGAAGTTCAAAACATTGTTTTGGAGTAATGCCTGTAAAGGATAAAGGGAGAGGGAGAGGGGTAGACAGGGAAAGCCTTCAGACTGCAGTGCAGGTTTGACACCGGAGAAAGAAGAGAAGAAAGGAAAGACACTTGCATAGGAAGAGCCTAAGGCATAAGTACTATTCTGAGAGAGTCTAGGCCAGTAAAGGATTCCCTGTAGAAGAATCCCATGTTGAGCAGAAATGGCTGGGATCTGCTACCCTGGCTGTGCTCAGTCACTGACTAGGACTGCGTGTGTCCTTGATGCAAACACGATAGTTGATCCTGAAGACACACTTACATGGCTGCCCCATTGGAAATCTCAGCATCCTAATGCAAGCTGCTGTTTTTAAAGTTTACTATGTTTGTTTAGTAAGAGTATTCCATCATAAATTTGGGGTGACAGTGTTGCTGAAAGAGATAGAGCATTATCCCGTACTACAGATATCTGCAAGAGTGTAGCAGTTGGCATGGGAAGGAGGGCAGGTTGTCATATAACAAAAATATTTCATGAAACTGAGTACTCTAGCTTCTGGTTATGATGGTGTGGTTTATAAAAGCCTGATGGCTCCATTGACAACAGCTAGAAAAGCCAGGAAAACAAAAAGCAAAAACAGTAGTTTGAAAGGATTAGGGCCTGCCAAGGCAGCCAAGACCTAAGGGACAAAGACCTTAGAGAGAAGAGAAGTTTGCTGTGGCGAGAGGGATTTCCACATGCCGCTTTCTTCCTGGAGCTTTTCCCCAATCTTGGACTAGAGACAGAGGCTGGGTTGTTAAGCAAAGCTACAGGCAAGCTCACAGAGCTGAGGTGGCAAGCTGGAGTTTGGGCCTGTCGAAGTGTCCAGGTATGGAAGCACCCCGATCCCACAGGAAAAGTAGGTCCAGAGAAGTTGGTTCACACTTGGCACCAGTCTGCCCCTTGAGGCATTTCCTGACTCTTAAACGAGCAGGGTCAGAGGCTATGAAACTGAGCAGAAAGCAGATGGAAAGTAGAGTGACGTATTTTTGTTGTTGTTTGGTTTTGTTTGTTGTTAACAGTTTCATGGTGCTAAGGAGATGAAAATGGGAGCCCAAGACCTACCTTTATGTGAGTGATCAATGCCCTAGGCTCTCAGCTGACTATGTCATACAGGCTAAGTTGACTGAGCCTCAAAAGAGTGCAGAAATGATCTGCTCACTCCCTGACAAAGGACAGTGTAAATTCACTAGGCAGGAGGATGACATTGCACCCGTCTACAATATTTCAGTCGCAAGTTTGGCATTCAGTAAGAAATTGCCGCTCATAAAAAGAAACAGAACAAGTAGAGAAATAGACATTAGATACATACTTATGGATGTCCAAGCTATTAAATTCATCGGTCATATGTTTCTTTTTTCATAATTGGGATTGACATGCTTAAGAAAACATCACGAGATGGAAAGTTTCACCAGGTAATTGGACTATATAGAAAAAAGGGATGAAGTAGAATTTTGCGAGCTAAAAAGTACAATAGCTGTAATAAAGCATCTAGTATCAGGTGGATACAGTTGAGAGAATGAGTGAACTGCAAGAGAAGACAGTAGAAAATATATAGACAAAGGCAGAGGGGGGGAAAGGGATGGCAAATACAAAAAGAGCATAATAACACAATTCTTTTATAGCCAATAGAAAAAAGCAGGAAAAATAAGCACGCATATCAAAAATTTGAAATACTTACTTACACACTTGATGTCATTGAAATATATAGAACACAGCCATATGACAGAACCCACATTCTTTTTAAGTACATTTTACCAAAACTGACTATCTTCTGGGACATAAAACAAGATATAGCAGGTTTAAAAGATTGAGACAGTTAAAAGTATGCTTATCGATGACAGTGGAATTAAGCTAGACATAAATAAATAAGAATACAACAAACGGAAAATCCCCCAACGTTTTGAAATTAAGGAGAATACTTCTAGACAATCCAAAGAAGAAATTGTTGAACTGAATGATAATAAAATATGACATATCAAAATTTGTGTTATGAAGTGAAAGCTTGTTTGAAGGGAAATTTAGGTACGCACAAATTAGGTTACACACAAATAAGAAAAGGAATGTCTTAAAATCAATGCTATAAGTATCCAGCTCAGAAAGTGAAAGGAATGACAGTAAGTTAAATCCAAGGAAAGTAGAAGGGAGTAAATAATAATGATAAGGTTGGAAGTTAGAGAAGTAGAAAACAAATGTATAATAATTATCTAGCTATAATATCTCGAGTCATTTTTTTGTATGAATTGACATAAACATTACTAAACTTTGGCACCTATGACATCAGTATGACCAAAAAAGCTTAATTTAATGAGATAATGGATGTGAATTTGGGATTTTATAATAGGTGAATAACAATCACGATATAGTAAAGTTACTGAAATGGAAATGCGAAGAAAGCAGCTGATAACTTAGGTCTTAGAATCTTCTCTGGAACATACTTTGTGGTGTTCCTGTAAGCTTGGCTGTTTAATCTTTAGTTTGAGATTTCTCTTGTTCTGCATTTTTCCTTTGTGATTGATGAATTTGTAGTTTAATAGTTTAATACATACTACATGCTACAGTTTATGAAAATATTTTTTTTGAAGAGAGACAAGAGTTGAAACCTTGAAAAAATTGACATGTTTGATAACTTCCTATCTAGGAAGAAAGAGAACAGGCAGAAATAACAATATAAGAAATAAAAAGGAGACATTGTTGCAGATCTTATATACGTTAAAAACATAAGGATATATTATAAACAACTTTATGTTATTAAATTAGAAAATTCAGATGAAATTGTCAAATTTCTAAAATCACATCTTACAAAAACATCTGAAGGATCCTATGCCTATTAAATTAGTTCATCTTAAATAACTACTAACAAAGAAAACTAGAGTCCATAAAGGTTTCACTTGAGGATTTGGCCACACATTTAAGGAAGAAATAACTTCAATCTTACAAAATTTTCCAGGGAACAGAGAAAGAGAAGGCATTTCCCAACTTATTTGATAGGGCTATTTGATAACCTCGATACCATGACCAGATAACCGCCTACTCAATTTCTCTCATAAACTGAGATACAAAAATGTACAGCAAGATCTTAGCAAATCTTATCCTCCATTAAAAAAAGGGCAAAAAACTTTAATTTGGGTTTACTTCAGGAACACAAGATTAGTTTAACATTTGAAAATCAACCAATCAATGTAATTGACTATGCAACCAAATAAAGGAGAGAAGGAAGTTACCTTAAAAGGAATTGTGACTGGCAGTGGGCATGAGGGTGGAGACTTCTGGGATGTGGGTGATATCTTTTTCTTGACCTGGTGGTGAGTATCTGGATGTGTTCATTCTGAACATTCGCTGAGTTGCGTGCTGATAATTTGTTTACATTTCCCCATGTATGCTATGCTGCAATACATTTTTACTTTAAAACATTCCATGAAACTGATCTTATGGAATTTGTGGACCCTGCAATACACAATAGACAGTAATAAGAAATAAGTCCTTTGGATCCAGCCTGCTATTGAATTGTATTTCAGAGTTTGAAGGACTCTTATAGTTTAGTCCAGAATACATCCACATACACAAAGAAGTTACATTGGAAACCTGCCATTACTCTATGAATATTTGAACCTCTTCCTTCAGAATTTTATTCATGATTAGTCTAATGGGCATACAAGAAAATTTCTTTTTAAAAATTCAAGATATATTCTATCTTGATTGTTTTCTCTACTTCATTAAACTTCAAGTGGCTTTATTTTCTTCCCTCAAAGAATAAATATTTACTATCACAAGGATATTTAATAACATTATCTTTGGAATAGGTATGAATTCTCCAAGGGCTGTCTTTGAAGAAGCAACATTATTGGGACTCATCTATCCAATTGCCTGTCATGGCGTGTGTGCTTGCTATACATCAGGGATGTTAATTTTTGGTAATACCTCATTATCTTTTGTATAAACTCATATTTGACTTATGTCTCCAGACTACATTGGAGAAAAGAATGCCAGGTAGTAATTAGCACTTTTGTTTTCTGGACACAAGGGCAGCCCACTTTCAAAGAACCAAAGATGACAAAAATACACATAAACGTAAACATTTAGTTCTCAAAGTGGTGCTCCATCTCTGGATGAGAAGCATCAGCACCACTGGGCACTTGTTAAAGCTGCAAATTCTGGGTCCCAATCCAGACCTACTGAGAAAGGAATGCTGGGTTTGGGCTCAGAAATCAGGTAATTGTGATACATGCTAAAGTGTTAGAATCCCTGGCATAGGGAAATACTGTAGCAGAAAAAATGCAGTCTTTGGAGTTAGCCTTAGGCTTTGCATTTCCACTTCCTATTTGGGTAATCTTGGGCAAGTCCCGGGATTTTGAACATACTGAGTTTTGTCAACAATAAATGGGAAAAATAATCCCTACAGTTAATCAAGTACACAAAGGAGGTTTTCAATATGTAGTGCCAATAATACTGATAATATTACTGATATTTTTATTAATTATTTTATAAATAAAATAAGATTTGGAAATCTAGTTTTCACTGGAATAATAGGTAAAGAATCGTCCTTGATTCATGTGGTATCACCAAACAGTATTGATTCCATTTGCTTAGTTATAAAGCATATTTAGAAGTATTCCTGGTTTTGTCAGTTCATGGGAGGCTCTCCTTGTTAACAAAAGCATCGCCGTGTGGCAGCTTATGCTGAATGAGATTCTGCTCAGTGCAGGACAAACAGCATGTCCTGGGATTTTGAAGATGAAGTCACTGAAGAAAGAGCAAGTGCATTTCGTTGAAGAAAATTGCTGGGCATGCGTCAAAAACATTTTTTTTTAACCCCTACTTTCTTTTTTTCCTTGCCCTCTTTCAACCTCTAGTAGATGTAAGTTTCAGAGAGTTGCCAAATCTCTCCACTGCTCAATTAGAAACCATTCTTCCTTCTGGTAAATGGCTCTGCACTTGGAGAACTCCCCCTAAGTAGAGGAGTAGAGGAAATGGCCTGGCTCTTCCTCTCTTCCTTTTTATTCCCTGAAATAAGTGTCTGGGCTCCAGTCTCTTCACCACATTATAGAACACACACTATGAAATATGGCAGAGATAAGACATTGTCTGGTTCACTTTGTTTCCATTTATTGTCTCTGTTTTAATGTTAATGATTTGGGGAAGAAAGTCTAAACTGGCCACTTAACACAGGTGACTCTGTTTGGTAATTAAGTGATGACACCATGAAATGTTGGCCAGATGCGAGGTTGTTAACAAGCATATTGGATCAGGGCTTTTTTCTTCATGTTCTTTGTTTTGCACAGGCTCTGGGCCTGAAAACTGGCTTTCAGCTCCTGTAGACATGGCACTGACAGACGATGACACTTCCTCCATGCTTAGTCCAGAGCTGTGGTCTACACTGTTGGCAGGATTCTATCATCCTATTATTTTCCTCTTTCTTGTCTTTTTCTCCCCAACCTACCTCAGGTTCTCTCTTCTCCCAATACAAATGGGAGGAAAAATCAGCCTCCTGCAGCTTCTGCTTTACAAGAGAAAGATGACTTAATTTCCTTGAGACTAATTCCAGGAGCAAGAGTATGGCATAGCATGCATTCAATGCATTTTATTTAATTCATCAGATTGCTATGTTTACATACAAGTTAATTCACAGTACTGTGCAAATTAAAGAGCTTGTCAAAAAAAAAATGAAGGCTTTCAAATTAGTCTGAGATATACCTATTATTCATTGAATCAGTAACATCTATTCATTGGAAGTTTCTACAAACCCCATATTACAGGTCACTCCAACACATTGGGTACCTTATTACTCACACATGGAAACCTCATTTGCAGATAAATGTGACCTTCATGTTTTGAGGATCTCAATTTTAAAGTGTACTGCATATTAGTTAGTTTTGAATGATAGTAAACATTTCCCCAAACTTAGAAATAGCACCACATAGGGGTGCCTGGGTGGTTCAGTCAGTTGAATGTTTGACTCTTGGTTTTGCCTCAGGTCATGATCCCAGGGTCATGGGATCAAGCCCCGTGTTGGGCTCTGCACTGAGCATGGAACCTGCTTAAGATTCTCTCTCTCTCTCTTTCTCTCTTTCTGCCTCTCCCTCATGTACACTCTCGCTCTCTCTCTCTAAAAGGAAAGGAAAGGTCAGGAAAGAAAAGAAAAAAAAGAAAAGAAAAGGCACCACGTAGGCCACTGTAACACAGTGCTCATGCACATTTATATGTCTAGTCGTTTTGTCATTTGAAAATGATACATTTGAGGCAGTACATGAAATGAGAGTGGCCACTGAAGATAGAACTTCTGAGTGGTCTGAGCAGATTGAAGTCTTGAGAAGAGCAGAAGAGTCAGGCAGGATGACACAGTGGGAAAGCATTCTGCCTTCTAAGTTGTATTCATTGCATGGCTTTTCACTTGTACTTATAGGTAAGCCATTTCAACTATATTTGTGTGAATGATAAAGTGGCAAAGGGCTACCCACCTGCTAACATACAGATCCACATACTAGTCATAGTGATTGACAGGGTATGAGGATGACTGCCCCCCAGGGGGATATTTGGAACTATATGGGGGCATTTCCAGGTGCCCCATTGACTAAAGGATGGGAGGTGTTCCAACATTTATTGTTTAGCAGTGGGAGATGTTAAAAATTCAGCAACATTCTGAACACTCTTGCACAAATAAGAATGGTCATGCCAAAAATGTAAATTGTCTCATCTTTGAGAAGCAGCTGTTTTTTGGTTCGTATCTATCGATTATTCTCATCTTGGGTTTCTAATAGTTGTCATGAATTGTAAGAATCTGTAGACCACGTTGGTATTTCAGATCTCAAGCTCATCCAGACTTCTCTTCTGACTTCCAGAACATTATCCAACTGCTTACTGTACATCTCCATCTGGATATCCCAGAGGACCTGATTCATTATATCCAAAATCAAACTCATTCTCTTCTCCCTCAAACCTTCTCCTTCTCATCTCAAATATCCCCTGTGTTGGTGAGTGCTATTGCCATGACAGTCAAGTTAAAAAGCTAATAATTGTCCTAGGTGCACATTCCTCTCCTCACCCTCACATTTAATCAGTCACTAAATCCTGGGTTTCCACCTCCTTGGTTTCTTTCACTTTTTTCACTATTTTCTTCATTCCTGCCGCTTCTGCCTTAGTTCCGCCTCTTTTCATCTCTGCCCTAGTCTATTTCATTCATCTTCCAATTGATCTCTCTACCTTGCTGCATTAATTGAGAATCTTTTGGTTGAAAGTGACAGAAAACTTGGCTAAATGGGCTTTTATAATTTAGAGGGCAGAAAATTCAGGGACAGCTCGATCCAGGGTCTAAAATGACATAATTAGAGCACTGACTCGCTTCATCCATATACTCCACTTTCTTCTGTGTGGCTCCATCTCAGGCAGGCACTCCTGATGTGGATCCTGCCACAGCTCAGTTCCAAATTTGTTCTTCCAGCCATCTCGGTGGAAGGAGACAGCCTCTTCCTTAGTTGCTTCAGCCTAGTCTCATGCTCAGCTCTCCTTGGTTCCCATCTTGTCATATGCCCGACTAAGCCAGAGAAGGGTCAAGGCATCCCACACAAACCCCATTGAAGGGGCATGGGGAGCAGTTGGTTTCTAAAGCAAAACACAGTTTTGTTAGTAGAAGGAAAGAGAGAATTTGTACTTGGGAGTAAATATCCATTAAAACTCTCTCTGACCTAAGCTCTATCCAGGGACAAGAGGGGGTCTTTTTCTGCATATTGAATCACATCTCTTCCCTGATAAAAATCCTTCCATACTTTCCCATTGCCTTCATGATAAAGTCTAGAAAAGTATGAGCAGGGCTCTAAGATCTGAACTCTGCTAACGTCTTTTTTTTTCAAATACATATTTTTAATGTTTTTATTTATTTTTGAGAGAGAGAGAGAGAGAGACAGCATGAGCTCGGGAGGGGCAGAGAGAGAAGGAGATACAGAATCTGAAGCAGGCTGTCGGCACAGAGAAAGTCATGGGACTCAAAGCCATGAATCTCGAGATCATGACGTGGTCTGAAGTCAGATGCTTAACTGACTGAGACACCCAGGCACCCCCTGTGCTAACTTCTCACGTTCTGCTTCTTCTCTTACCTGGCTCCTCCCTCTGCCTTGGCTACAAACATTGAGACTTTCTAAATACCTCATGCTGAGCTGTGCTTTGAATTTGCTCCAGAAGCACACCCCGTTTCTCTACCTACAGAAATACCTATGCATTACTGTTAGAGGCAGTTAGTTAGGTTCTAACAGGATTCCTGGAAGCCAGCAATGAGGAAGTCATGGCCAGGTATCTGGAAAGTCAGAGGCCTGTCCTGGCAGCACTCCAAAACAAAGCCACATGAAGCCAAATCAAAGGAGACAAGCCCAAGATGGCTGACAAAGGAGGCCAGAAATCCTTGTTCCCAAAAATCCCCACCCCAAGTAATGAATAGTTTACCCCGCTAGTTAACAACTGTCAATAATAGATAGAAACCCAAACCCCAGGGTGCTCCTGATGAGACCAAGAGCCTTTGGAAACATCTTTAGGACAGGCTGAGTGGAAGCCTCTGGTCCTGGCATCTCCCCAGTTCACCTGGCAACATTACCTCTTTTCCTAACCTTTTCCCATCCTCTCCTGCCTTTACACCCCCAATGAACCCGCACAAATTTATGTCAGAGCAGTGTGACCCAGTCTATCCTGATTGGTCTGTCTTCCCCTCTAGGCTGTCAATTCCTTAAGATCAGGGATAGACGTTTCTCTTTGATTTCCAAATATCTAACAAGGTGCATGACCCACAGTTGGCACTGATAAATATTTACTGAATGATTGAATCAATAAAATATAATAAAAATGAAATGTTTACAACTGATAAAGTCAAACAGGGTACAGATACTTTTTTTGAAAGTTGAAAATTTAAATTCATAGGGAAATCAGAATCAAAGATGTTTTTAGTGCTGAAGGGGGAAAAAGTACTTTCAGCGGGACATTGTGTTACAGTATTATTTAGCGGGCGCTGTGCTAGTTTGTTAAGTGATCATTATTTTGAGGGACAATTTGGTAACTAATTTGATTATAACCATACTTGAGGTCTATTTTTATGTAATCCTTGTGGCCCGAGAAAGTAAACCTTAGTCAGTGAGTCGACTGCAGTGGATATAAGGTCAGCAAAACTATTGGCATTGATTGTTTTGTCTCCCAAATCTAAAATCTTCCTAGTGTGCTATTCAGATGGAAACAACCACCAAGCACTCAAGCTAATGGCCAAGGTCATTTTTCCAGCAAGGCAGCGATGCAGCTGTGTCCAGTGCCCTAGGCAGGACTTGAAAGAACCCTGTTTGTCTCCCCATTGCCAGGGTGGGGGAGTGCCCCTCCCCCACACCACAGGTCTGCTTTGAACCACGTTCCAAAGAAAGCTCCCCCTTGCACAGTGAATGCTAAACAATTTCTTCTTTTTTTCTCCCTGAGGCTTAACTCAAAGAACATTTTTCATTAGGACTTTTCTAAGAATTTAGGGAGAGCAAAATTTGGGTTTTATCAGAATGATGAAAGCTCTAGATAATGGGGATCATGGCTGTATTTACATATAATTTCATCCTGAATTACTGTCTCTAGAGTTCAAACTTGTCTGGAAAGTGCTAACCCTTGGTTTCACAGCACTGAGCTGTCATCTGAGCTAAGAATGGAACTCAGGTTTCTTAACTTCTCAGCCATCTATTAGAACACTGTGCCTCTCAATTGTGTCTTAAATTAGCCACATAAATGAATTCACTCACACTCTTCCTGCCTACCAAGTTTCTGCAAAGGAACTTATCAGCGCTACACGCTACAGTTGGGAGCATTTCCTCAGCTCTAGAGTTAAACTCCTACAGACTGCGGGCGTGGGAGAGACTCAGATTGAGAAGCTTAAGTCTCCTCAAATCTCCGAAGAGCCACACAGTCCCCTCCGCCTCCTCCATCATCAGTCAGACGCGAAACAAAGGGAATCCTTCTAGTCCCAGGCCAAACTTCATCAGGGAAATTACACGTTTACCGTGAGAAACCCTTAGTCCAGCAAGAGTCTATGAGTGTGGAAAGGAACATGCGTGGACGCACCTGCGCGCTGCACTTTGCCATCAATGGCATTCTAAATGGGGGCTCTGCTTCGTTCCCCAGGCCTGTCCCCCCACTGCATCCATCTGCAGGAGTGAAGAGAGGGGTCTAATGAATTAGAGTGAATTGCTTGGCATTGCTCTGACTTGAGAGCTGATAGGAACTCAGGGGCGAAGTGCCTTTTATTTTTAATGGGCTCTTGCATACCTTTTAAATGTTCTCTTCTTTTTGGTCCCTTGAAATTCTAGTGCCTGTGGAGTGGGGGGAGGGGAGGGGAAAAAAACACACAACAAACCCAAAAGAAGAATATAAATAAATATCATTTGGAATCTTGCATAATATCAGCCAATGGCAACAGCAGGTTTTTGACAGGCCTGCGAACTTCCCCAAAACAACATCCTGCCAGCCTGGCTGTGATTCAGGCATGAGTCAACGCTGTGAGATGGGCCGCTGCCAGCCCGCTTCCCCAGCCCAGAACGACTCCCCCTAGGCCCGTTGGTCTATTCACATTTAGAATCCAGGCTGGACTGTGTGTTATTAGCGGCGCTGGTCCCCCTCAAGGTAACCGCATGAGGACATCTTTTCTTCTAGCGTTGAGAGCAAATCTACCATAAAGAAAGATGTCTCTTCATCACGATATGATCTTTGGTAAGAAGGGTTCGGCACACAGTTTTTACAGCTGACAAAATTCTTATATTCTTAAGAACTGGAGAAAAGCTCTTTCCCTAACCCCTGGAGTCTTGTTATGATGAGGCCTGAGAGTACGATCTCTTTTTTGTAATCCAAACAAGGGATGGAACTGGAACTGGGGGGGGGGCATACCAGAGGAATCATCAGAGCCCCAAATGCTGCGCAATAATTTCCTGCTGATGTTAGGAGACTCCCTATCACAGAAGCTTTTCTCGAAGCCTGCCTTTCACTTGGAAACGAGGGCTGTGCTTCAAAGAGCAGTTCTCTCTCTGTTTGCACGAAGTAGCAATCACGGGCTCCTCCACCCCCCAAAACCACCACCTTGCTAATTAGGGATGCTGGCCTCCTTCTAAATGCCCATGGTGCCTTCTGAGCTGGGAAAGCACAGCACAGTCGTGATTCTGCAGACGTTGACTCAGAGTAGAGCTATAAAACATGAAATTTTCTCCAAGTAAATATGGAGCCAGGAGACATAATGGAAAGAAAACAATATTCTTCATCGGTTCCTTCCCCCTTCATTCTTTTGTGCTAGAGCTAGGGAACGATTTATGAAACCGCGATCAGGGAGACTTCTTTTTTCTTAAGGGCAAGTCCCTCACTCCTTTTCTTTAACCTTTTGACCAGTTAATGAACTGTGTTACTCACCGTGCTTTTGTTAAGTCACTCTTCCACTGCCGAAAATACAAAGTAACTTCGATAGCCTCACATCCATTTGGGAATCTAGAGGGGATGGTTTATGTTGTGCAAGTCCTGGTTGGGCACTATAGCCTTTGATTCTTCAGTGATGGTTTATACCTATGGCTCCAGAGTGGGGGCGGGGAATTGGGGAAGCCGAAAAGTGATTGGCTGGCAAGTTTCTTTAAATGGAGCCAACAACATTTAGAAATTGCAGGCATGGGCATGGAGACTGTCAATAAAGAGGATATTTTGGAAATAGGGTTCTTGCAAATTCTGATTTTTTTTTTTAACAGCTTCTTTTGGCTTATACCTTGCATGTCACTTGTCTTGGAGGAACACTTGTCCCTTGCGGTAAAGCAATGACTCAGGTGTTAAAAAAGTTCTTGGAAACATGGCGATCCTGCACTCACAGAAGATGGAGCTGAGTTGCAGGATTACACTGGGAGAATTATGATGGCTGTCGGCGGGCTCTCACTTCGGAAGCAACTTCCTGCAAGTTATGCCCACATCTCCTGCGCCAGCCAGAGTGTGGGTGGGAATGGGCTTTCTCACAAATGCTGGCCCTAGTTTTTTGTTTTTGAAAATTTAGCCTTTGCTGTTTACTCTAGCTTCAGACATGATATTTTTTAAAACCACACTTGGAATCTGCAGCAGCTTTTCTCTCCTTACTAGAACTCTGCCATAACTTTGGCCATGGAAGTTGACCTTGTTTATCAACAATTCATAAGCTGTGGAGGTGGCAAAGAGCAAACTAACGGCAGTGACACCCAGCTAGCAAATTCTGGCCCTCACGAGGTCATTACTATTGGTGTGCTTATTTACGGACTGACTCTATCATTTCCGGCCTCCTGTGTTTGCAGCTGCCTCCTGTTCTCTCCCTCTTGATGGCCGCAGATCTGTGCTTATCATCCATTTCCATGCTGGCTTTGTGTGCCTCTTTGTAAGCCCTGCTCTGAGTGGTTTCCACAGCATGCACGGCATTGTCAGTGACTAGTGGATAAGCTGCCTTGCCTGTTATAGTCATTCTGGATCTCCTTTGTCTTGTCTCCTTTTTGATGGCCTAATTTCATACACATTCGAACTAAGGACTCTTTTCAAAATAAGCAGCCGATATGGGTCTGCTATTGTTCCATGAGGCTGCCAGATTATTATTTTTTAAATGTATTCACTGCATGGATTTATCATGTAAACTCCTGTTGAAAACCATTGCCCCCAGGGAAGGATTTGAGCATTTGGATAATTTCCTGAAATTCTCAAGTGTACGTGTTTGTAGTTTCTTTTTTCTTGCCTTCAAATGGATGCAGCCATGTCAGAGCAATCCATAAACAATATTGATTGCACAAAAGCACCAAACTGCCAATCTCAAAGCTTAAGGCTCGTCCCCTGCTGTAGACCCTAATCTCTGAGAAGCCCACCCTTTTTCACAGGATGCAAAAGAAACACAATTGGATTTCCATTTATATGATCGAAGCTTCAGTGATAGTCTCCCAATTTTCTTGGTGTCAGCATTGTGTCAGTTTTGGACTAAAAGCTGGAAAATCATTCTTCCTGTGAAACATGGCTTCTTTTCCTATGCCAGCAGAGACATGCATGAATGCAATAATGTGTGGATATTCTAGGCCCCAGACATGGAATGTGCTGGCTTTCACTTGATTTGATAATCTAATACAATTAAGGCCATTAATAAGAGAAATTGTTTGGGAACTTGATTCATTGCCTAAAATCTGTGCAAGGCAATGTCATTTAAAGATCTTTTTCCTTTCCTTTTAGACTTTTATCCTTTGAATAAATAATTCAACTTAATAACCTCTGTGGTCTGTGAGGTTAATTGTCATCAAAAGAAACTTTTCTACTGGTTTAATGGAACCGATCTTTGAATACTATTTACTGAGTGATACAGTAACTTTTGATTTTCCCTCTTCCCCTCGTATTTCCCAATAGACTGAGTATGTTCCAAAAGCCACAAACCACGTCAGCGTGGTTCACAACTGGCTAATGTTTTTGGAACACAGGGGTCAAGGTGATTATCCAAAGTTCATTTTAAAAAGCTACATTTGCTATGGTCCTTATAATCCAACCATTCTTTCACATAAATACACATTCTCAAACAGCAGCTAACCTCTAACAAGAGTCCAGCATTTTAAGTAATTGAAAATTAATGTGGACAACCATACAAATTCTGTAGTTTAACCCCAAGACTGGTTGGATTCCAGGAATGGTATTTTAATGAAGGGCCCACTGAATTTAGGACAGCTGCTGGGTGTTATGCTAGGCTGGTAGCTGAATCTTGGATCAAACACAACTTTGCAATGACTCATACATTTTACTAATTTATAAGTGCAGCCTTCCTTGAAATCTCAATGTAAAGACCCGCATCCTGATCTAGAAAAGTGAATATAACCTTGAAGTCAATGAAAATGAGGGTTTTGTTCCCTGAATAGAGAATCTGTAAGCTTATCACCTTTCCCCTCCCACATCTTCTACCTTTTTGTTTTCTTTGAGTTTCACATGAGGGGCTATGTGAAGCCAAAAGCATAAATCTGACTTCCGGAAGTTTGTATAACAATAAACAAGAAAACCTTATCTGAACAGCCAACAGAAAAAGGTTGGATGGCAAATTCATTTAGAAACAGCATCAGACTACCCAACTGGGCATGTTACTCTGAGCCTGGGTAGGAAAGAGCCATGTGTGATGAATAATCGGGAAAATATTCTCATCTCCCAGTTTAGAAGCTTCTTGTCTTTGAATGTTCCATGTGGCCCATCTTTATCCACTTCCTCAGAACCCCTACCCCACCCCACTCCTATACGGTGGGTGAGCCTTGCAGGACCCATCTGTCTACTGCCAGAGGTGCTGAGTCTGGCAAAGTTCCCCTTTCATTTACCTTTTCTACCACTAACTTCAGATTGTCAACTCTTACATGTGAAAATGATCTCACAATAAAGTCATACAGAAAAACAGGATGCAAAATTTTACTTTGGAAATAATCCCAAATATACAAAAAATTACTTTATTGGAAGCAAATACTTCAATATATTAATAGTCATTGTGAGTATTTTGATCTTTGTACTTTTCTCTAGTTCCCCACCCCTGGCCTTTTTTTTTTTTTTTTTTTTTTTTTTTTTTACCATAAACACGCTTTTGTAACCAGAATGTATTTTCTCCCTCCCTGTCCCATCAGGTACAGCATAGAAGATACAGCCTGAAATACATTGAAATCAAATTAAGGAAATAGAGTTACTTAGAACACAAATTTATAGCTACAAATTGTCATCCTTTGCCTCTTTTCAAGTGCAATGAGATAATTAAAAGGAAGAAGTGAAACTTTTAAGGGACTATTAGCAGTTTAACATTCTCAGTTGGTGTCGATTATGGATTTCACTTGAAAAGGTGAAAATGAGATGCCCCTGAGAGGCTGGACATCATCCCTGGTTTTCTCTGACAAAGCAGGTGTAGGTATGTATAGGTCTTTGGCAGAATCCGACCTACATGTTGTTGTAAAGAAGCACCTTTGTGGCCACACAGGGATTCTCTGATGGGCACATTCACTAATTAGGAACAGAAAGGGGACATGCTGGGAAGGAGGAAAGCGAACAGAGTGGGAAGAACTGGTGCCCCAGATTCCGACTCCGCTGCTCTTCAGGAAATAGAGAAGCTAACTGTGCTGGCTGTGGAGGATCCAAGACGCCTGTCCGACCTCATGCAGCATCCTTCCCCTGCCTGAGCTCTGCTCAGAACTGCCAACAGGGAGCCACGGGAGCACTGCACATAGGGATCACATTTTACAGAATTCTATGTATTAACATTAGATGTATGTGTGTATCAGATTATGTATGTGTATGCACATAAATGTCATCTAATTTCACATCCGTGCTACCTGGTACAGTAGCTACTGCTCTCCATTTGCACATAAGGAACCTGACACTTGGAGATGTCACAAGCTGGTAAGGAGACATGTGCGGTGCTAGAAACAATCTCTTGGCCAAGTCCAGGACACTAATCTCTAAATTACAGATAAATTTATTAAGGAACAGTCATTTTAATTCCTGGTTTTGGGCTCAGGAAAACATTTCTACACTGAGATTTGCAAACCGCAGCATGCTCCTTGATGTAAACGTGGAAGTGCCCGAGCTGTGTTTCACATCTTCCCAACCCACCTCTTTATGCAGTTGTGGCTGTGATGGCCAGCTACACTTCTGCCACACCGCCTGGTAGCTGGCAGGAGCCCATTCAGCCATTGTGACACATGCTCAAGGTGGTAACATCCAAGGGAAACCTATGGACCATTTGGTGTACGGCGTCTGGATAAATACTCTCCTGCCCCATTTCTTGGGTGGACAGTCCTGAGGTGTGCTCTGCATGGCTCCTGAATGGTCCTGAGTGGGGTCACGTGCGTGAGGAAAACAATCACATTCTAGTTCTAAAATTTATGTTTATGGGAAAAAAAAATTAAAAACTGAAGAAAAGTATAGGAAATACAGACAAATGATAGCTCAATTCTGTATCTTGGATGGGATTTCTCTCCTCTGGTTTCTCTTCCAAGCTGTCCAGTTGGAATCCAGTCTTTGGAACATGCCAAAGACCTTTGTATTGATGATGCTACTCTTGGGGATGATTGTATTGAGAGGTTTCCTTCAAAATGCAGTATAAAAGTAATTTTTGATCTGCTCATTGGAATTCATAGGTTTCATATTTGTTTTCATATGTATCACCTCATTTGTATCTTTTCTCCACCTCTTCTCCCCATGTCCACTCCTAACACCTTGGACCGAGTTCCCCATTTATCTTTGGATAAATGGATTGTTGCAACTGCCTCATAACTTGCCCCTTGCTTTTGCCTTTACTCCTGTTTGAACTCTTATCCCCACATCATTTCATTCTCAAGACACCAGCCAGAATGATTGTTTGAATAAAAATCAGATCATGTCACGGCTCTGTTCCAAATGCTCTAAAGCTCTCCATATCACTCAGAATAAAAGCCCCTATGAGGGTCTAGAAGGCCTTACTCAGGCATCCTGTTACCTCACTGACTTTATCTCCTCCAACTTTTACACTTGCTTAGTCCTCTCTGGCTGCACTAAGCCTCCTTATTGTTCTACCAACAAGCTAGGAATTCTCCTGACTCAGGACCTTGGCACTTATGGCTTCATCTGCATGGAATGCTCTTCTCCATATACCCACATAGCTCCTTCTTTCCCTTCTTTAGCTCCCTCTTAAGTTTTGCCTTCTCGATAAGACTCTTCCTGATGGCTCTGTTTAAAATTGCAATCCTTCCACACTTTCCCAGCATTCACTATCCCTCTCCCTCTTTTATTTTTTTTACCCATAGTAACATCATCTAAACTGTATTCACTTAGTTATATTGTTTATAGCTGATTTCTCCTGCCTGATATTAACTCCATGAAGACAGGGACATTTGTTTTGTTTACTTCTATTTCCAGTTTTCACAACAGAGCCGCACATCATATGCTAGGTAAATATTTGAATGACTGAATGAATGAATGAATGGATGAATGAATAAGCTTTGTGAGTTTGGCCCTATCCCTATTTTACAGATAACAGAACAGAGATTTGGAAAGATTAAGGGACTCTGCCAAGTTCATACAAATGGTACATAGTAAAGTCTTGAGCTAGTTTCCCTATCTGCAGTAATGCTCATGTACGAAAATAGAAACAGTTCTTAGATTTAGAAATTCACACTTAAACTAGATTTATTAGGGTACACAACTTGTATCCTAGGGAAGAGCTGATAAGTAACTCAAGCACATGAAAAGCAAGTACATTTGAACCATAATTGCTTTCATGTTTGTGATGACTGCAAGAAAACTCAGAACAAAATCTGTGACCCATCTCCAGGATGTGACAATATGCACTTGCTTTCATAACTGTTTCTCCTGTCCTTGTTTTTTCTTTTAACCTGATTTCCTCAATTACTTGTTTTTTTTATTTTGTCGTGTTCTATGAATTTTTGTAAGGTAACTCCAGTCCTCTTTTGCAGTGTGTGGCAGGGAAAAATACAGAAAGAAATAAAAATTATATTGTGGTGCTTATGTAAAGGACTAACACGATCTGACTTCAAGAAAAGATCAAGGTGGGCTATAGCCTGAATATAAGTGGTGTTCACTGAGCAATGTGGAGATAGCCTGGTCTCTTCATGATGTCAACTCAAAGGAATAACCTTTTGAAAAATATCATGAAAAAATTCAAATTTGTGCTTTAGTCTTTTAAGAAGCTGACCAGTGAATGGATAGAGGTTATTGTCCAGCACTGTGACAGATCGGAGGTTTAACCTACTTGTATGCTAAGTAGTTAGTGTGTCATAGTCCCATGGATGCTGGTAGAAAACGTGAGATTTCTGGGTCAGAGGCAAAGAGCTTGCTCACAGCAATAGCAGCAGCCAACGTATCGGCATTTTTGCCCCAGTTTCCACACGGTGACACAAAGAAAGCCAAATGACACTTACACACTCAGTGGGTTGCATTATAGGATAGGACTCCTGAGCTTAGGGAACCTGAGTGTTTTATACTGGGGTAAGCATGCCTCCTCATTGCTCAGGAGGGAGACACCATCTCTGTCCTCTAAGGCTATTTGCTAGACAAGCATCTTTGAAAAGATAGCCTGGTATACCTGCAAGAAATGCAGAAATATAAAGAGCCATCTAAAAGTCTCTAAATGTATATATATATATATATATATATATATATATATATATATATATATATTCTAAATGCAGAATGAAGCATCTTAAAATCCATCTCTATCCACCTCTTCCAGTCTTAATATCTGCCACTGGCTGGCAGCTGCTCCCCTAATGTTCTTTCTTAGTCTCAAGTCTCCAAACCAAGCTCTCTGTCAAAGCCAGCAATGGACTCTGGTCTTCCTTCCTTTCCTTCCTGCCTTTATTCTTTATTCTTGGCCAAGAATAAATCTCAACACTAGACAACACAACTTCCCCTTCATTTTTCCCACTTCTGTCTTTTTCTGCTCAGTCTCCATTCAACATCACAAAACCTTAGGAACTGAGTTTGCAAAGACCTAGTTTTCTTTAGAGAGCAGGGCAGGAAAGCCTAGAACACTCACACCTTAAGGATTTTTGTCCCCGACCAAGGATGTCTTTAGTAGCTCCAAGTTCTCTTCTGTTCTCTATCCATTCTCTTCTTTCTCTCCCTAAGGTTCTCAGAGCTCTAATATTGTTCCCAGATGGTTTTTAATTAAAAAAAAAAAAGGAATATGAAAAATGTCTCTGGTTGCAGGGAGCTTGGGTTAATGACCCTTTTTGAGAACTTGAGATTTTGTCTGACTATAATTTAATATGAACAGCAGTACAACATGGCTTATAGGGCTATGTCACCAAGATTTTAAAATTTCTAGGCAATTTTGGATGTTTTTGGAGTAAGGCACTTAGGCATTACCCTTAATGCCTTTAATGTCTTTGCCACTTTCTTTAAAACTCCTATCCCTCTGAACTTCTGTATATCACCCCCATCTCCTGTTCCATTAAACTTTACTGCTTTTCTCTTTTTCACCCAAACAGACTTGACCTCATGTGTTACAGAGAAGATAGAGGTTCTCATATTCCTGCCAACAAATCACCAATCCTACCTGAATTCATTCAGGTTTCTTTGTTCTCTTACCCAAAGTTCATCTCTCCACCTATGCTCTCAATCAATCCCTTCCGTGCCTCCTTGCTACCTGCCCATTCTTCACCTATGTCTAATCCTGTCTCAGTCTTCATAATTTCTTAGAATGGGCTCCCTGCACACTACCCTGCTCTAGATTGCTGGGGAGACTTTTCAGTCTTCCCTTCTAGATATCTCTGCATTACTGGACTCACTCCACCATCTCTTTCTTCTCGAGCCACTTTATCTTTCAGAGTCTGGAAGATCATGAACTCCAGGTATCCTTCTATTCCCCTGCCCACGCCTTTTCAGTCTCCTTAGCTGGTCCCCTATCTTTCATCCAGCCTCTAAATGAGTCCCTCAGGCTTGGTCCTGACAAGGGCTTAAAGGTTCAGAAACCAGAATTAAGGATGGATCTTCACTCTGCATATCTGTCCCTTATCTATGTTTTTACTGTCTTGGTGAGACACTCACTTTCCTGGTGAGAATAGACTTTCTCTACTTTAGAGACTTTAGAGGGAAACCAGATGTCCACAACCTAGACATATAGCTTAACAATCTTAACTAGAGAATAAATAAGGATTTCCTCTTTTGAGGTAAACTTTTAAAAATCTCACAGTAGATCTCTAATGGGTCTGCACTGGGCCATGTTCCTTCTTCTCAGACTGGTCCTGTGACTGGAGAAGACATTCATTCATAGGAAACTAATGGAGATTTTTGGCAGCAGGAAGTGGGTGGTGCTTAACAAATGCCAAATATTTGTAAGTGGTTTTGGAATTGAATAACAGGCATAGGCTGAAAGAACTTTGCAGTGCATGACAGCAAAAAACTTAAATTGCTTTGGATAAAATATTGGTGGAACTATAAACATTAAAAGCACTTCTGGTGAGGGCTCAACATGTCATTGGAAACTGAAGGAAAAGTGATCTTTGTTATGTACAGATAGAAACTTAGCTGACTTGTGTCCTACAGTTGTATGGAAAGCAGATCCTGTAAAGGATGAACTTGGATATTTAGGTTTCCAAGAAACTTGGGCACTAAATGCCATCATAAGTGTTCTTATCAGAGATATAGAGGGAAATCTGTTTCACTCACAGAAGATGAGAAGGTAATGTGACCACAGAGGCAGAGATGGGAGTGATGCAGATTCAAGCCAAGTGGCCAAGAAGCAGCCACCAAAAGCTGAAAGAAACAAGGGGTAGATATTCTTCTAGAAACTCTAGAGGGAGTGTGGCCATTCTGGCATCTTGATTTCAGATTTCTAGCCTCCAGAACTGTGAGACAATAAATTTGTATTGTTTTTAAGCCACCTGGTTATTGGTAATTTGTTACAGCATCCACAGGAAACTAATACAGTAGGTGAATGACACAGCCTGGATCACCTGCCATTTCAGAAGCCAACAAGCCTGAGATGTGATGACAACTCATTACCAAAATCGTGTGTGAAGTTGAATAAAACAAAAACCAGACAAACAGAAACCAACAAAATAAAGCAGAAACATTTTCTTCTCTCCCTTGTATATCTTCTGTGTCTGACAGAAGCGGTGCTTACCAGGATTAGTTGGCCATCTTTACCCTTAGGTCACTTTCTCTCAGCAGTACTAGATGTTGCCAGATGCTCCCTGCTTCTTCAACACTCCCTTTCTTTGATTTCTATGGCCCTGCACTCCCTGGCTTCCCTTCCCCTTCTCTGACATTCCTTTCTTCTCAGTTTCTTCTGTATTTCATTCTCTGCTAACCATCCATCCCATCAATGTGGGGGTCCCCCAGGGGTCTGTTCCAGGTTTTCTTTATTTTCCTTCTCTTTCCATTGCTTCCTTTTGCTCAATAAGGATCCATGGGCTCCCAAATTTCTACTATCAACTCAAGCTTCTTTTCTTGAGCTCCAGGTCTACATTTAGAATGGCTTACTTTATATTTTCACCCGGATATCTCATGTTCATCAAACTTAGCATGTCTCTTCCCCACCCTCATTCCCAATGGCCCTTCATCCAGTATTTCTTATCTGGTAAACAGTACCTCTGTTTGCTCACTGGTTTATGCTAGCACCCTTGGAATCATGTCTAACACCATCCCTACCTATCCTCACAGTCAAGTTCAATCTATTTCTAAGACCTAACCTTCTACCTCTGAAGTAGATATCAAACGTGGTCCACTGCTGTCATTCTAACTCAAGCCATAACCACCTCTCATCTGGGCTTCTGCAGCAGCTTCCCAGCCGTTTCCTGCTTCTACCCTTGGTCTGCTTCATTTTTTATACACTAGCAAGAGTGAGATGTTAAAAACACAAAACCAATTGGGGCGCCCGGGCAGCTCAGTTGGTTAAGAGTCCGACTTCAGCTCAGGTCATGATCTCAAGGTTCATGGGTTGGAACCCTGCATTGGGCTCTGTGCTGACAGCTCAGAGCCTGGAGCCTGCTTCGGACTCTGTCTGTCTGTCTGTCTCTCTCTGTCCCTCTTCTGTGTATGCTCTCTGTCTCTTTCTCAAAGTAAATAAATAAACATTAAAAAAATACAAAGCTAATCATGTCACCCTCCTACTTTAATCTCTTCAATGGTTTTCAAATGCATTTAAGATAAAATCCTAATCAAAGCCTATAAAGTCCTGAAGGAGCTATAGTGGATACCCAGAATACCTATCAGGAATGAAAGACTTATTCTCCCAGCTGTTGGGAGTACAGCCAGCCTTGAGCTGGGGATTGCCTCAGCTGAAGAGAGCTGCCTTTCCCAAGAAGATGGCCTCCTTTATGGGTTGATCTTCATCCAATAACTGGATGATGATGGGGGAGGGTGGTTTAAAATCTCAACCTTCTCATCCCAACTTGGTCAACAACAACTTGGCCAGCTCGAGTGAACAACTTAATGGGGTCACCTGATACCTCTGTTGATACTGCAGCTCAACTTCTGCTCTATAATGCTTCCTTCCTCTTCCTTCCATAAGTGTTGATCCCAAGAGCACTCCCAATAAAACTCTCACACACTAATCTCCATCTTAGAGTCTGCTTCTTGGAAACCAAACCTATGGCAATCTGTAAAGTAAATGTTGAGACCAAGGGAGGTAATGATCCCACTGTCCTTCCTGATGCTCAGATTATGTCTAAAATACTGTCATACCCACAGTGTATGTTCAATCTTTGGGGCTACATTTTAAGGAGTACATTGACAAAGTAGAACATGACCAAGGAGGACAACTAAGATGTTAAAGGACTGAAAATTTTGTCACAGGACAAAGGGTCAAGAGATGAAACTAGTTAGTCTGGAATATCATTAACCTGGTAAGAACATGATCATTATCTGTCGAATTTTGAAGGGCTGCCAAATGGAAGAAAATTTCACCTTGTGTTGTTCTAAGCACTAGGTTTAGTAGCAATGGGTGAAATTTCCTGGGGCACAAGTTTAGGCTTCATATAAAGAAGAAATTTCTAGCAGCAATGTAATGACATCTTTGTGAAACATAGTTTACTTTTACTGGACTTGTGTGCCCAGGTCTTGAGAATGAAATAGCAGAAATTCCTGAGCACAGAGAAAGTGTTGATCAGATGACTAAATTCTCCATGACAGCATTCTATGACTTTCTGCTCTAGGGCATGGTTTTAAAAGTACCTGAAGAAGGTAATGGCTATAATCTGACAAATGGATTCCATAGCCAAGTAAATTTTAGAAAAAAGTTAAATAATATCAAGAAGATATT